>NC_053024.1:742092340-742294761 GCF_003073215.2 Triticum urartu
AAATTTTGAATAGTTTAAATTTGAATTTTTAAAAATTTGTGTGAATCACTAGTTTATGAATAACTTTACTATAAAAATAGAATTTTTTTTCTTCTTTGCTATTTATTTTTTATTTATACTTACAATTAAATACTTATAGTTTGATTTTAGGTCACAAAAATTATATTCTTTTTGCTATTGAAGAATATTATAGTTTTATTTTAGTTGATCATAACATAATATTTTAATTGATTGTTTTTATTTTCATAAAAGTTTTGTAGTTTATTTTGTTTGCTATTAATTCATTCTTTAAGCTAAATGACTCTGAAATTGGAAAGCATTTCAAAATGAACTCTGAAAAGGTTGAAAGTTGGCATGGTATCATCATTTCACCCACATAGCATGTTCCAAAAAGTAGAGAGGGTTACGACAAAAACTTGATGCACTTCGTGTACAAAATGGACAATCACTTTCGAAGTATCAAAGTTTCGAACCATAAGACATGAAAGCATTTCAAATGAACTCTGAAAAAGTTGAAAGTTGGGATGGTATCATAATTTCACCCACATAGCATGTGCATGTACAAAACGGAAAATGGTAGCATGTTCGTCTGTTACAAATTTGGCATGGTATCATCATAATAGTTGCGGGAGAAAGTCTTCACTTTTTCTTCGCTTGTGTCATTTGCTTATTGCGCCGTAACCATGGATAATCTTCATTGTTTATCAGGATGCTTGGGTCAGCCTTGACATTGAAGGGAGGAATTTCATGAAACTTTTCATAATCTTCAGACATGTCTGTCTTGCGTCCACTCCCAGGATGTCCCTTTTTCCTGAAAGAACTATGTGGCGCTTTGGCTCATCGTATGATGTATTCGCTTCCTTATCTTTTCTTTTTCTCAGTTTGGTAGACATGTCCTTCACATAGATAACCTGTGCCAAATCATTGGCTAGGACGAACGGTTCGTCAGTGTACCCAAGATTTTTCAGATCCACTGTTGTCATTCCGTACTGTCGGTCTACCTGTACCCAGCCGCCTAACAGATTAACCCATTTGCACTTAAACAAAGGGACCTTAAAATCAGGTCCGTAGTCAAGTTCCCATATGTCCACTATGTAACCATAATATGTATCCTTTCCGCTCTCGGTTGCTGCATCAAAGCGGACACCACTGTTTTGGTTTGTGCTCTTTTGATCTTGGGCGATCGTGTAAAATGTATTCCCATTTATCTCGTATCCTTTCTAAGTCAATACAGTCAAAGATGGTCCCCTGGACAACAAGTACAACTCATCACAAACAGTGTTGTCACCTCTGAGACGTGTTTCCAACCAACTGCTGAAAGTCCTGATGTGTTCACATGTAATCCAGTCGTCGCACTGCTCCGGGTGTTTGGAGCGCAGATTGTTCTTGTGTTCATCGACATACGGGGTCACCAAGGTAGAGTTCTGTAGAACTGTGTAGTGTGCTTGAGACCAAGAATATCCGTCCCTGCATATTATTGAGTCTCTTCCAAGAGTGCCTTTTCCAGTCAGTCTCCCCTCATACCGCGATTTAGGGAGACCTATCTTGTTAAGGCCAGGAATGAAGTCAACACAAAACCCGATAACATCCTTTGTTTGATGGCCCATGGAGATGCTTCCTTCTGGCCTAGCGCGGTTACGGACATATTTCTTTAGGACTCCCATGAACCTCTCAAAGGGGAACATATTGTGTAGAAATACGGGCCCCAGGATGACAATCTCGTCGACTAGATGAACTAGGACGTGCGTCATGATATTGAAGAAGGATGGTGGGAACACCAACTCGAAACTGAGAAGACATTGCGCCACATCACTCCTTAGCCTTGGTACGATTTCTGGATCGATCACCTTCTAAGAGATTGCATTGAGGAATGCACATAGCTTCATAATGGCTAATCGGACGTTTTCTGGTAGAAGCCCCCTCAATGCAACCGGAAGCAGTTGCGTCATAATCACGTGGCAGTCATGAGACTTTAGGTTCTGAAACTTTTTCTCTGGCATATTTATTATTCCCTTTATATTCGACGAGAAGCCAGTCGTGACCTTCATACTGAGCAGGCATTCAAAGAAGATTTCTTTCTCTTCTTTCGTAAGAGCGTAGCTGGCAGGACCTTTATACTGCTTCGGAGGCATGCCGTCTTTTTCGTGCAAATGTTGCAGGTCCTCCCGTGCCTCAGGTGTATCTTTTGTCTTCCCATACACGCCCAAGAAGCCTAGCAGGTTCACGCAAAGGTTCTTCATCACGTGCATCACGTCGATTGAGGAGCGGACCTCTAGGTCTTTCCAGTAGGGTAGGTCCCAAAATATAGATTTCTTCTTCCACATGGGTGAGTGTCCCTCAGCGTCATTCAGAACAGCTAGTCCACCGGGACCCTTTCCAAAGATTACGTAGTGTAAATCATTGACCATAGCAAGCACGTGATCACCGGTGCGCATGGCGGGCTTCTTCCGGTGATCTACCTCGCCTTTGAAATGCTTGCCTTTCTTTCGACATTGATGGTTGGTCGGAAGAAATCGACGATGGCCCAGGTACACATTCTTCCTGCATTTGTCCAGGTATATACTTTCAGTGTCATCTAAACAGTGCGTGCATGCGTGGTATCCTTTGTTTGTCTGTCCTGAAAGGTTACTGAGAGCGGGCCAATCGTTGATGGTCACGAATAGCAACGCCTTAAGGTTAAATTCCTCCTGTCTGTGCTCATCCCACGTACGTACACCGTTTCCATTCCACAGCTGTAAAAGTTCTTCAACTAATGGCCTTAGGTACACATCAATTTCGTTGCCGGGTTGCTTAGGGCCTTGGATGAGAACTGGCATCATAATGAACATCCGCTTCATGCACATCCAAGAAGGAAGGTTATACATACATAGAGTCACGGGCCAGGTGCTGTGATTGCTGCTCTGCTCCCCGAAAGGATTAATGCCATCCGCGCTTAAAGCAAACCATACATTCCTTAGGTCCTTTGCAAACTCATCCCAGTACTTTCTCTCGATTTTTCTCCACTGCGACCCGTCAGCGGGTGCTCTCAACTTCCCATCTTTCTTTCGGTTCTCACTGTGCCATCGCATCAACTTGGCATGCTCTTCGTTTCTGAACAGACGTTTCAACCGTGGTATTATAGGAGCATACCACATCACCTTCGCAGGAACCCTCTTCCTGAGGGGCTCGCCGTCAACATCACCAGGGTCATCTCGTCTGATCTTATACCGCAATGCACCGCATACCGGGCATGCGTTCAGATCCTTGTATGCACCGCGGTAGAGGATGCAGTCATTAGGGCATGCATGTATCTTCTCCACCTCCAATCCTAGAGGGCATACGACCTTCTTTGCTGCGTATGTACTGTCGGGCAATTCATTATCCTTTGGAAGCTTCTTCTTCAATATTTTCAGTAGCTTCTCAAATCCTTTGTCAGCCATAGCATTCTCTGCCTTCCACTGCAGCAATTCCAGTACGGTACTGAGCTTTGTGTTGCCATCTTCGCAATTGGGGTATAACCCTTTTTTGTGATCCTCTAACATGCGATCGAACTTCAGCTTCTCCTTTTGACTAATGCATTGCGTCCTTGCATCGACAATGACCCGGCGGAGATCATCATCATCGGGCACATCGTCTGGTTCCTCTTGATCTTCAGCAGCTTCACCCGTGGCAGCATCATTGGGCACATCGTCTGGTTCCTCTTGATCTTCACCAGCTCCCCCCGTTGCAGCATCACCGTATTCAGGGGGCACATAGTTGTCATCGTACTCTTCTTCTTCGCCGTCTTCCATCATAACCCCTATTTCTCCGTGCCTCGTCCAAACATTATAGTGTGGCATGAAACCCTTGTAAAGCAGGTGGGAGTGAAGGATTTTCCGGTTAGAGTAAGACCTTGTATTCCCACATTCAGTGCATGGACAACACATAAAACCATTCTGCTTGTTTGCCTCAGCCGCATCGAGAAACTCATGCACGCCCTTAATGTAGTCGCGGGTGTGTCTGTCACCGTACATCCATTGCCAGTTCATCTACGTGCATTATATATAATTAAGTGTCCAAATTAATAGAAGTTCATCATCACATTAAAACCAAAGTGCATACATAGTTCTCATCTAACAACATATAGCTCTCTAGAGCATCTAATTAATTAAACCATACATTGAAACTATGTAAAACATTTCAATGCGAAAACAAATGCGATCATAATCGCAACCAAGGTAACAATTGATCCAACGGCATAATGATACCAAGCCTCGGTATGAATGGCATATTTTCTAATCTTTCTAATCTTCAAGCGCATTGCATCCATCTTGATCTTGTGATCATCGACGACATCCGCAACATGCAACTCCAATATCATCTTCTCCTCCTCAATTTTTTTTATTTTTTCCTTCAACAAATTGTTTTCTTCTTCAACTAAATTTAACCTCTCGACAATAGGGTCGGTTGGCATTTCCGATTCACATACATCCTAGATAAATAAAATCTATGTCACGTTCGTCGGCATAATTTTCATAAACAATAAATGAACCAATAGTTATAAAGATAATATACATACCAAATCCGAATCATAGACAGGACGAGGGCCGACGGGGGCGGATACCAAAACCATCGCACTATATAAGATGCAATAATAAATGTAAGAAAATGATGCAAGTATCTATCTAAACATACAAGTAAGAATATTTTTCCTTTCAGAAAGAAGATAAGAACAAGAGGCTCACCACGGTGGTGTCGGTGATGAGATCGGCGCGGGTGATCGACGGCGGTGAAGACGGGGACGGGGCGTGACGGACCGCTAAATCTAGACAAATCTCGAGGAAAATGGAGCTTGGAGGTCGAGCTTCGAGAGGAGAAAGCTTAAGTAGTGTGGCTCGGGCATTCCATCGAACACCTCATGTGCATAGGAGGTGAGCTAGAGCACCACAAAGCCCTCTCCCCCTCGGCCATAAAAAACAGAGCACTGTGCTCTGCTCTTGCGCGAGGGGGTATATATAGGCACCTCATTGGTCCCGGTTGATGACATGAACCGGGACTAAAGGGAAGCCTTTGGTCCCGGTTCAAGCCACCATCCGGGACCAATGGTGGTGGGCCAGGAGCCAGGCCCATTGGTCCCGGTTCGTCCCACCAACCGGGCCAGACGAACCGGGACCAATGTCCACATTGGTCCCGGTTCTAGACTGAACCGGAACTAATGGGCTGAGCCGGCCTGGACCAATGCCCACGTCGATAGTATATCCGCAAGATCTTACATTAGAATCAATGTTGGGGATATCGCTTATCGGGAACTTATCGGTCGACCCATAATAAGGGGTAAATCGGCCAGTTTATCGGCATATCGGCCGATTTATCGCCATATCGGCTGATTTATCGGCCGATTTATCTTATCGGTCTGACAGCGTTAAGCGATTAATTGGCCGATTTATCGGCATATCGAAAGATATCTTGAACAGTGATTAGAATCCATGCAAAATTTTCTTTTTATTTGATTGTATGTTATGTTACTTTAATCGAGACTTTGCTAAATCTCAATCGACTGAGACCTAAGCACACCCAAAAAAATATTCCAGCTTAACAAGACGCAAAGCAACAAACCTGGAGTTTAATCCATCTGTATAACCACCACAGGTTGATTACTGGAAGAAAAAGGTTTTCGCCTTGTTTTATATGTAAAGCAATGGTCACCATACAAACCGACGCAAAACACCACATCACCACAACACACGCATCCAAGGCAAGATATATATGGGGTGATGCTAAATGTCAGCAACATCACCCAATACAACTACAGTTAGACAATAGATGGACACTAAGCATCACTATGGAGTCAATGGCACCCTCAACCGTGAACAACCCACCGCGAGGAGGCGAAGCTAAACGCTGGCGAACCATGAGCTCCAACATGGTACCTTCAGAAAGGAAACGATACCGAAGCGCTGCCACAGCTCGATTGAAAGGATCAAGATTTTCACTAGGAGCATGACAATGCACCAGGAGCAACCATGATGAAGAGTTCAAAAAGGTGATGACGTCCACAGACACCGCCTCCGTAGACGTAGCCAAAGCCAGACAAGGTTTTCAGCCTAGCAAGCACACCCCATGTCCAACCATGGTGCGGCCAGTCACGAGAACATCTGTCGCACCACCACTAGAGAACGCTAAACACCAGCCAAAACACTGCCCACCTGGGTCCGCTCCTGGCAAGCACCAGGCACCCGCCCATCAACGAGCGGTGACGACCCGACCACAACTTGCCTCCATAGAAGGACTCTGGAAGCACGCACCTGAGCTCGCCGCAGATGAGCCAATGTAGGAGTCGTGCCTCGTCATCGCTGCGAGATGACCTGCCGAGCCACCATGGACTGCTGCACAACCATACAAAAAGGCCATCACGCACCGCTAGAGGCCGCCGCCGCGCCGCCTAGACCATACACCAAGCATCGGCAGAAACGAGCCTTTGCCACCCCCTTGCGTTACATGCCATTGATGAGGTGCGATATCCAGGTAGATCCGACCGCAATCCGGTAGGCACACCCCCACCATCGGTTTCTATGCAAAATGCGTAACCAAGGAAAACTCCAACGCAACGACGCATATCATCCGCTTGTGTCCGTTTGGGTGGAAACGGAGGAAAACTCCGGCCCAATGCGCCGATGGAAACCCATATTTGGTTGACTCGCTGCACGTCTGGATGCATTTCCTATTCAAATTTGCGCCTGATTTGCATTCACGTAGACACACGAGAATGACACATCGCGCGTTTGCTCAGTGTCCACCATGGGTGCGCGTGTCGGCCACCCAACTACCCCACATGGTCATAGTGAATGCATCCACCTAACTTCGGCCCACATGGCAGCGGCTGGAATAGTCCGAAGTCCAGGTCTTCTTTAAATTGGGAGGGGCCGGCCTCATCCACTTGCTCTCCCAATTCCGTCCACATCTGGCCACCCTCACTCCTTCACCGGCAACAGAAAACCCTAGCTAGCCCATGTATCCACCATGGGGTTCTTCAACAAGGGGAAGGGGGAGTGCAAGTTCGACGTTCGCATCCTGCGTGTCGTCGACGAACGCTTTAGCGTTGGTGCCATGGGCAGGGAGGGCATGTCGACCACGAGACCGGCTCTACATCACAGTGCACCGTGTGTGGTATCACTAGTAGTACCGTGTCCCACTGCCGTGGCACGACGTCAACCTCCCCCACGGATGGCACCTCGACCCCCATCTCGAACACTGGAGGCAGCGTGGGCTGGCAGAGGAGCGGGAAGAAGGGCAACGCCTCATGCAACTGGAGCGTGAGGAGGAGGAGCGCCGGCAGCGCTGTGCACGCGAGGAGGAGGAGCATGCGTGCCGCGCAGGAAACGGTGTAGGAGGCAGCGCAGGCGGCGTACCAGCACGCCTTCCTGTGGGTTGCGCCGCCGCCGCCCTTTTTCGACATTACCGACTCTGACGATGAGGGCGACGTTAGGGCTACTGTGCGGCTGGGAGGGGCCTTTTTTAAGTTTTTATTCTATCTTTAATTATGTTTAAGTGGACTTTGGCTGATGGTTGACCGGCCGTTTTATTGTACAATTATATTTAATTTATTTGCATGTTTTAAATTTTATGGGCTTTTTTAGTTTTTTTAAGACCATGCGGATAATTTGTCGGCCGCATTAGGCGCACCGGCCAACCCAAACCAAAAAATCAACATGCTCGTCCGCTCAGGCAACCAAAATGAAAAAAAAAAATAGACAAACCCACGTCCGTTTGTGTCGGCGCGTTGAAGTTGTCCTGCAAATTGCCCTACTGCCCTCCCCCCTAATTTCAACTAGGTGGAGCCGTAGATGCCACATCAGCCAGTAGGCTTATTCCACTTGGCCTTAATCTGGATCCTTCGTTGGGCTTATTGCCGTGCCTGATGTCACCAACTTGATTGTCGCATCTGTCACTCACACATCTCTATCACTCTTGTATTCTTCTAACTTTTCATTCCGGCCTAGCTAGGCTAGCTTGTGCAAACACGCGTGGTGCAACGTACGGTCCAAATCCCATCCCCGGTGGGGTATTGGTGGCTAGCTAGCTGCTTATTGGAATTATACTTACTGATGAGTGGTGAAGCATGCATACGAGGGTGTGCTTGGCTCCTACTCTCTCCGTTCGAAATTACTCGTCTAAGAATTGAATGTATCTAGATGTATTTTAATTGTACATACATCTATTTTTGTGATAAGTAATTCAGAAACGGAGGGAGTACTATTTTAGATACTTAATATGTGCATGCATGCGTGAGACGGTGCCTAAACCACCCAAGAGGCAAGCAAGCGGTACTATGTAGTAGGTGTGTCTCGTCGGTGCGTGTAATAGTTACGTCACATGCATGTAACCTCTCGAGTTGTAAGTGGCCTTTTGGTCCATGGGAAGCCAAGCCAGTCACCACAATTTTGGCTCACTCGCCTCACCATGGGTTATCGCCGGGCTGCCTACAAGTCGCCGTATTGCGTCCGCCTGTTGAGTGAGTCATCCCCATTCCCTTCCTAGTTTATTATCCCCTTGCAAAAGAAAATTCCATATTCCAACATGTGGTCATTTCTCTTCCCAGCTTTATACGGAAATTTATGTATGGGCATCGGCAAAATCTAAGCTTGCAGTCTCTCCCCACCGTTGTTGAAGATCCAGACTTCTCAAATGCCGTCAAACCTTTCAGGAAATGAAAGACGAGCTGCCCCTGGAGAATATGAATCCATCTTGAGCTCATTGTATGGCTTGTTACTTTTGGTATTTTCGGATCGTCTGAAAGATTCCAAAGTACGGACTCATGCTTTTAGAAAGTTTGTGTAGGTATGGAGGTCGCCTCAACATTCACTACTAGTGATTTGAGCTTGTGTTTCACTTGTGGAAATATATTTGATGGCCCTGAAATTTTGGAGTAACCGCGTGGATCATGCATCCACTAGAACCAACAAGTCATAAGTTCGGGACTCGACCAACACGCTATTCATTAAAATAATCACATGTTAAGACCATGTGAAGCCTAGCCATGAGCTGAAGTGTCGAAATAGTGATTATGTAGTTATTTCATTACTCTCATTTATTGTGTGCTTCATGTTGCTAGCCTTATTTTCTGTGATGTTTTTCCCTTTTGGGGGAAATATGTGAACATTTTTAGTGTATGAACATACCCCCACACAAACATGAACAACTCTACCAAATATTTGAATATTTCTAAATAAATATGAATATTTTCAAATACATAACTTTTTATAGGAGAAATTCATTACTGTGACAAGCATATTTTGACTTGCGTACACGACTATTGAAGCATGTTAACATTTCCAAGTAAACTTTGTCGGCCGCTATCACAGATTTGTTGCAGGGCTGGGAGAGTGGAATTTGTTGTCGGGCTGGGAGAGTGGAAACCCAGCCCACCAGATAGCTGGCTAGCTAGGGTGCCTTTATACTTTATACATTGCTTGCAGCGAAGCAGAAACTCGCGCCGCCTGCCGTGAAGGAGATTTGGGCCGGCCCAGGATCAAACTATCAGGAAAAATAAACAATTTTAAACGAAGAAAAAGAGAACACTGACTGACACGATAGTGCACTTTGCTTGAGCGCACATAATGGATTAATCTGCAATACATATGATCCAAATAAAAAGATGAAAATAGTTTAAAGAAATTACTCAAGAGTATAATATGTCCAAGTTAAAAATCTAGAGGCAAAACAATGTTCTTGAGATCTCAAAAATGTGATGATGCATGTAAAAGATGTTTATAATTTAAAAAGTTTTCCTTGTATTTTAGAACGTTCTTGCAATTTTTGAAAAAATCATGCATTTTTAAAACAACTATATGTTTAAAAATATGATAAGTAAATAATTTTTAATGCATGATAAACGTTTAATAGTACACAATGACCATTTTTTAATACAAGATGGATACTTTGTAAGTACACGCTGAACATTTTAATACTTCATGCACCTTTTCATTTATTTGATGAACATTTTCAAATACATGGCAAGCAATATTTGATTCACAATGAGCACTTTTAAATAATCAATATTTTTTTAATACATAATTATTTTTTGTACATGATGAGCATTTTAAAATACAAACTGAACACAGTGAGCATTTTTAAATACAAATTTTAAAAAACTTTAAATATGACCTCGGTGAAAACCTAAAATCATGGTGAGCATTTTTTTAATACAAATTTAAACAAACTTTAAATATGACTTTGGATTTTCACCCTCACAAATAAGACTTTGTACTCCTCCAATGCCACCGTCCGCACTTGCCGAGGTCGCTACTGCAACTCACGAATCTCCAAGCATAGTCTTCACCGCCTCAAAGACTATGTCCTCCATTACTAGCCCTCATATCTTAGTTGTTATGACATTCCACACAACTGTCTACACCATGGAAATCAAAACATCAACATGTCCCATGATGCCAACAGACAACAGAGCTTTGCGCCACGCCCTTTTGAAGCCGCACGCGCTGATAAATAAGGACACACATGACCGGATCACATCAAATGCAGCAATCTAGAGGAGTCATGCGCCCAATGAAGGTCTCCAGTGGATCATTCCAGAACTAGTCAACGGCCAGATCAAGAAGGGCTGGCCACAAGCAGATCAACGCCTTTGCGCGAGAATAACCCTAGGACCGCCTCCTTATACAGCAACAGCAGCCCCCGCCCCCACCATCGGTCGGATTAACAAAGGAAAATGCGGCCGTAGCGCCGCACGCATGTAGTAGATCATCTAGAAAAGGTCCAGATGGCCCAGATCGGGCCCTAAAGGCCTAGGTCAGACCAGCTGCCGCCGTCGGAGCTTCACCGCTGCTCGCCTCTCCGGCTGGAACCAGGGCCCGACCACTAGGGCCACGCCATCTAGCACCGCCTCCAACGCCCTGTCGGCACCCGAAAAGCGTCGTCACGATGCCCTCCCCTACCCTCCGCCTTAGACGGGAAAGGCGGCGCCGCCACATCGGCTACGGGCGACGGGTGGGTGCACACCGAGGAGAGTGCGGTGGTGGGATCGGGGATGGAGCCTCCCGGCCGGGAGCGACCCAGGAGGGCAGATGGGATCGGGAATATTTTTAGACAACATAGGCAATTGACTCGAACTGATGCGAACACATGCTATGGTAGGCACCATGGCATTTGCTAAAATGAGACCAAAAGACAGGAATTCAGAATCACCAACATTTGCTAATTTTTCCAAAACAATTGAAATTCGTGCAATTTTCTAAATTCTTGTATATTTTATAGATGTGCTAAGATATTTCCTAATTGATTTTTTATAAATATGAGTAATTTTTCTAAAAATGGTAGAACATTATTTTTTATTGTTTGGAATATTTTATTCTTTATCATTGTATTTTTTGTTTTCTGCCACTTTGCATGGGCTGAGGCCCAACTAGGTCGACCGGCCAGCCAGCCGAAGGGAGTGTCGCCTGAACTACTGATTTTCCCGAGGATTCCTAGTCAACGCCTTATGAACTGAATAGCGTAATGACGCTTACAACCCCTCTCGCGTATGCCGGCCCACAAGACGCGAGATACTGGCTCGATTGGTCGTCTCCCTCGCATGTTTGTTTGAAATCATTAGTCTAGGGGTACCCTTTGGAAAATTCACTCGCATCTTCTCAGGCACTAACAAGTGGCGCACTGCATGTACGACACTTTGTCGCAACCTGTAAGTTTTCCCTTTTTTGTAGATTCATTTCTCAAAATGTTTCATCATTTGAACCATGCGTTCAAATCCTGAATTTTTTTCACCATTGGATTTCTCGTGTTAAGATCTTTCAAGCAAGATCCTACGTTAATAGGTTTCGATGAACTTTTTTCATAAAAAACCCCGGAGCAGAAAGCACATTTTTTTTTATTTTTCCTGTTTTCTAGAAGCACATATCTGTGCCTCAGTGAGATGCAAATCTTTGCTTCTCGTGGAAGCAGAAAAAGAAAACAAGCAATAGCTTCCTACAGAAGCAGATATTTTCCTCCACCAGAAAAAAAAAATCTATGGTTCTCGTGGAAGCAAAAAAATCATGCAAAAAATCCTTACTTTCCCTTTCTCTGTGCTTCTCACGGAAGCAAATATGTGCCTCGTGGAAGCAAAAAGAAATCGTGTAAGAAAAGAAATCACATTTTTCCCTTTCAAGGCCTGCTTCTTGCGGATGAAAATCTGTGGCTCCAAGAGAATCAAATATGTACTTCTCGTGGAAGAAAAAAATTATCACTATTTTTTTTTCATTTTCGAGAACCACTCGTCGAAGCAAATATGTGCACCTACGAGAAGCAAATCCGTGTGTCTCATGGAGGGAAAAAGTGCAAAAAATATGTTTTTCCTCCACTAGAAGCAAATCTATGCCCACACAAGAAGCACATATGCGCTTCTCGTGGAAGCACAATTTTTTTGTGGGAAAAAATATTTCAACCCAAACCTAGAAAAAACAAGAGGAAACCGAAAAGCTGAAAATACCTATAAAAAACACATCCGAAACCCAAAATCATGTAAAAATATAATATAAAAACAAAGTGTAGAGAATGTATCCAGCACACGACATGTGGTGGCGGCTATTCGCACCACTTGGCTTGCTCTCAGCCCACAAAAATGACCATTGTAGGGCTCCTGCAAGGGGTACCCTTTAGTTAGTTGATCTGTTGACTAATGACCATAAGTTGAAAAAGTTAATAGATTTCAAGAAAATTGTAAATCTGAAACTGTTGACGAATTTGGAAAATTAAATAAAACTTGGTAAAAATATCATTAATATCATAAAGTTTCATAAGTTGAAAAAGTCCGCGAAATTGCAAAAAATGTTTGTGAGTCTGAATTTTTTCACAAAAATAATAAAAAATTGTGAATTTGAAAAATAATCACAAATTTGAAAAATAAATTCACAAAAAATGATAAACAAATTCATGGACTTGTAACAAACGAATTTGAAAACAATCGCGTATTAAAAGAACAAAAAATGTGAAAAAAAAACCAGAAACAGATCCAAAAACTAGGAAGGAAAAAAGAAAAAATGAGAAAAAACAACAACCAAAAATAGACAAAACAACCGAGATGAGCTTCTGGCGGCAACTATCTTAGATGGGCCAGCCCAATGCGATCGACCCCTGTGCGCCTTGTACGGTTAACGGGGGTACAAAATCACTAGTTAATGAAAACTCATTGCAAAGATCACTCCCACCTAACTAGGTTACGACAAGTGTTGCACTGCATGAAGGCCACTTGTCCCAGCATGAGAGTTTTCATTTTTTTCATAGATTCGTTTATTCAAAATGTTTTATCTTCCAAACCGTCCATTGAAATCTTGAACCGTTTTCACCGTTGGATCATGTCGAGATCTTTAGAACTAGGTCAAATCTTGATAGGTTTCGATGAATTTTTTTCACGAAAAAATCGGACATCAAAAACCGAACCAAGGGCATGTTTATTCCTTTCTGAGAGGCACGGCCGTGCTCCTCGCGGAAGCAAATCTGTGTCTCCACGAGAAGTAAATCTGTGCCTCTCGTGGTAGAAAAAATAAGAAGAAATGTGTTTTCCCCTTTTGCGAGAGGCATAGCCGTGCCTCTCGCGTAGTCAAATCCGTGCCTTCACGAGAAGTAAATCAGTGCCTTCATGGAAGGAAATCCGTGCCTCCACGAAAACACGTTTTTTTCTTTTCCAAGAGGCACGGTTGTGCCTCTCGCAGAAGTAAATCTGTGCTTCTAGGGGAAGTAAATCCATGCCTCTCGTAGTAGGAAAACAAAACAAAATGCATTTTTTCAGTTTTCAAGGAAGCAAATCCGTGCCTCCACGAGAATTAAATCCGTGCCACTCGCGGAAGAAAAAAGAAAAGAAGCACGTATTTTTCCTTTTTGAGAGGCACAACCCTGCCTCTCGCGAAAACAAATCCGTGTCTCTATGAGAAGTAAATTCGTGCCTCTCATCGTAGGGAAAAAAGAAAATACATTTTCCCCCTTTTACGAGATGCTCGGCCGTGCCTCTCGTGGAAGCAAATCCGGCCGAAGAAAAAAAGAAGGAAAACAAGTTTTTCACGTCAAAATTTATTTGGGTCCAAAACCTAAGAAAAGCTGGGGAAAATTGAAAAGGAAAAAAAACAAAAAATAATCTAAGAGCCAAAACAGAGTGCAAAAAAAAAAAGACCTGGAAGGCACGCCTATAGTGTGACGCATGGCGGCGGCTAAGAGTGAGCCAAATGACTCTTGAGGAGGCACCCGAAGGAGCACTCTTTGATTAGTTGCTCCCACGTAGGTACCATTGCTTATGACGCCAAATAGGGATGGTGATTTTTTGCCCTCACGTACCCTACTGGGGGAACAGAAGCACCATTATTGTGATAGAATTATATTTTTGCTGGGAAATAATAGTCCAGGACGGTATGGCTACAACTAGGGCTGATCCACAGCCAGCCCTTGCATGTTGTGGCATTTGTTAAAATAAAGAACAAACAAACGCAAGGTCAAAAAAAATGAACAAACAAACAAAAGGTATATCCAATATTCACTGACACGTAGAATGGAAAAAAATCAAAAAAATGTCACGTTTTTCGAAATACAGCTTTCAAAAATTTCTCACAACGTCCTCCAATTTTTTTCATTTATAAAATAGTTCTCAAATTTCAAAACAAATGTTTAGAAATGTTTTAGAAAATATACACATTCTTAAAATATTTACAAAATTTATAAAATATTCCTATTTCAGAAAAAATGTTCATTTTGATATAAATAATTATTCATGTTTTATGGATAACCAAATGAAACAATCTATGGAAAACAACTAATCAAACAAAAACCAAAATTTAGAAAACCATAATGATGAAACGGAAGGGGAGCGTAGTGGTAAAGCTGCTGCCTTGTGACTATGAGGTCATGCGTTCAACTCCTACAGCCTCTTGTAGAAATGTAGGGAAAGGCTGCGTACTAAAGACCCAAAGTGCTTGGACCTTTCCCGGACTATGCGCAAGCGAGAACTATAGGCACCGGGCTGCCCATAATGATGAAACCAAAATTTGAGAAAGACAAACTGGCTCATGGGCCATCACCCTAGGGATAATAGTGTAGTTGGTCTAGAAAATGCCCCCCACCCTACGCTCATGGGCCATCCCATGTATCCAGCTTTTGGGAAGCTTCTACACAGGTATTGGTGCCAGTGCTTTTTCTTGCTTATTGCAAGACCAAAGGAAGTCCTGGATCACAGTGGTTTCATTGAGCTTATCCATACTGGTACATACCGGTCATAGGAATTTTCCACCTGGCTTGGGAATGCTCTTCTACATTTTTCTCTATGGTTTCAGCGGGTTTTCTTATTTTCTATTTAGTTTTTATTTTCATTTCTAAAATATAAATTAACATTTTTTACTAATACACGTCAAACAAATTTTGAATCCATCGAAAAAATCAAATACATGTCAATTTTTTTCATTGGAATTAAATATTTTCCCAAACATAAGTTGAATATTTGTGAAATGCACTTTGAATATTTTCTAAGCACAGTAACACACACATAACATTTTTACATGTGTTGTAGTTTTCTAAAAATATCATGAACATTCTTTTCAAATATCTGCATGTTTTTTAAATATCATGAATCCTATCTTAATGGTACAAAATATGTTTTGAAAAGTTACGTGAACAACTTTGCACATTGCCTGAATATATTTTTCAAAGCGGCATAAATATATTTTCTAAGACACGGGCATTTTTTAAATGTTCTAAAATTTTATTTGAATGGCAGAAATATTTTTAGAAATTATGTAAGCAAATATTTATATTTCCGTGAAGATTTTAAAGAGAATGTCATGAACATATTTCAAAACATGTTAAAATTTTAAAATATTAGGAACAGTTTCTTCCAACCGAAGAAAAGAAACCTTTATATTTTTCAAAAATATTTAATGCTTCATGAATTTTAAGAACTAAGTATATTAATATTTTCCCCAAAGTATGTGTAACAATTCGTATATATACATAAATAGAAATAAAAAAGAAATAAAACATGGTGAATAAGTAAGAATCGAGAGAAGAAGCAACCGAAAGAAGACCATATCGGGCTAGCTCATTATATCATGCTTGAGGTGAGGTGTCGTCTGGTCTTTGACCCTTGTCCTCCTCGCTGCTGCCGGACACAGCCACCAGGAAAGCCTATGAGCCAGTTCTTTTGTAGCTTCTACGAGCTTATTGTCAAAATAAGCCAGAAGCTCAAAATAACTCGTTTTGAAGTATAGGGCTTAGCTTATTTCCACAACTCTCTCCTTCACAACGAGAAAAAGCTGGGGGGAGGGGTGCTTCCCGCAGAAGCCCACTTAAAGTCGAAGGGGTATACCCCATTGCCACCTACTTTTACACTTAATTACCGCGATTTTGCCACCAAGCCCAACAACCGAGCGAGACACCAGAAAAACGAATCGACCAGAGGTCCAGAGCCCTCGCCCCCTCGCGTTCGTCCCTGCCACAAGAGCTAGGGTTCCTCTCCCGATTCAAGCCGCCGCCGCCGTTCCCCATCAGCGCCACCGACGAGGCCGGTTCCCATCAGGCGCCGTCGACGCTAGCCGTCCCCCACAATCGCCCCCGCCGCCGCCGTTAACCGCCAGCTCTTCTGCTCCTCCCGTTGCTAACAGCCAGCTCCTCTACTCGTTCCGCCGCCGCCGCAGCAGCTCGTCCAATCCGGCCGCTGCCTCACGTTCCGCCGTTCGTCCAGCCGCTGCCTCCTGTACCTCCGACGCCACCCCCCAAATAGACTATTTCCGTTGACATATCTTCAGGAAGTGCAGTGCTCATTTGGACCTAGTTTTTGGACATTTTAGGGGTATTGTAGACTTTCATCAGAGAACTTGGAACATAAGCTCGGACAAAAGAACTGAATGGCTTAATTCCATGGGCTTATTTCCACGGCAGCTTATCAAGGGCTTATTTCCACCGCAGCTTATGTAGAAGCCATGGCTCAAAAGAACTGGCCCTATGTGAATGCCAGTGAGGGTGGCAGTGAGGTCTCAGCTTCTCCTGTAGTTGGGTGAAGGGTCTGTGGATGCCTAGATAGCCTCCCACACATTTGTAATATTTTAGTCGCTTATTCATACAAGAAATCTGAATATTCACATGCTGATGTAATGACTTCAATTACCTATTATGTGCACTATGATAAGAGTGAGCGAATTTTCAATTTCTAATGCTTTGGCCAGATGCATATATTTATGTGTATATATATATATGCTGATGTAAAAAGAGACCGTAAGAAAATAATATGTATATATATATATATGTATATATATATATATATATATATATATATAGTGATACTATTCATCACCTAGGGTGCAGAATAAGTTATTCTTTACCCCCCGTAATCTTATGATCATTTCATAATTAAGTTATGTTTAGAATTCAAATAATTACATTTCTATTGATTCACTACGTCAAATTTGGCATAAGAAAATAAAAATATAAGTTATAAGACAAGATAATTTGCAGTTTATGTGTATTTTACACTATGTTTTTACGTTTGTAATTTTACATAATATAAAATATTTTTTACGATGATTATATATTTTCTTACGGTCTCTTTTTACGTTGGAAAAAAGACAAAACTTACGGAACGTAAAATTATGGTGCATTGATGGTAAAATAGAGGGGGTGAAGAATAACTATTCCTCAACCAGGATGACGAATAGTCAATCCCTATAATCTTACTCCAATGTATGCATCATATGAATGTGGGTAGACAACGACTATTAGGATAAGAATTTTAACAATGCACCTAAAAGGAATGGAATGCATGAAAGAATATATAGCTTAAAACACATTCATCATGGTTCTGATCCGACGAGGTAGCACTATTTCTTGTTTATCTACATAGTAAAAGGAACACCATGAAGAATTGAGTAATGGACATCCTAATGCGCAACATAATAACCCATTACTTACCATTATCGATTAGTTATCTTGATGGCAATTACAACCCTGTTACTTCGTTTATTCAGCAAGAAAGGACTAGTTATGCATTAGAAGATATTTCATACGTAAGATGATTTTGTTGGGTTCCTTCTCTTGCTCAGAGACACACACTTACACTAAGGTTACTCAGATTTGTCTGTCTCTGGCTTGGGCATTTGTTTATATATGCAAGGATAAAGTTGAGATGATTAAGATGAGTCGTGAATACTAGATTGTTACTATTATTTTTAAGGGATCTATTCATGTAAAGTGGGTAACACTGGATATAAACCTGTGTGGCTGGTGAATGGAACAACTGATTTCTATCCGAGATCATTTTTTGTGAAGAAAATCCTTGCGACGAAAAAACATTGCCCAAGATCATTATTTTTGACAAAAAACATCACCAATTAATTTCCTCCCGAGGCAGTGCCGTCGACAACTTCGATGATGTTCTGGCCTGATTTTAGGTGATACATTTGATATTCACTAGGCATGTGCATATTTTACAGAATTTTTTAGTGTCACACAAAATGTTGGACGAGTTCTCTTTTGGAAAAATAAATAGAAAATTAACTACTTCAGTGTTTCGAAGAAAAGGAATATCAAACGGAGTCGAAACGGAATGAAATCAACTGGAGAAGTTATTTTTGGAAGGAAACCTACCGGATAGACTTGGACCCTATGTCAGAAGATGAAGGAGGAGCTCATGAGGGTAGGGGGCGCGCCCCCCTGCCTCATGCCCCCCCTTCGGTCCACCGACGTACCTCCTGCACCCATATATATATATATATATATATATATATATATATATATATATATATTACATGTGGGACCAATAGAGCAAGGGGAAATAGGAAGAAAAAAAAGCTTCCTAGATCTCTGGCCATGTCGGTGGCCACTGCACACGGTGGAGGTGGCTCCGTGGCTGGAGGCAGCCCGCAGACTCCCACGTCAAGGACTCCCTCCTCGCTCTTTCTTGGATGCTCCCTCTCCCTCTCCGCTATCTCCTCCTGGTGGAACCCTAGTGCCGGCTTGGTCGGAGTCGCGCGCTCGTCTCCGACCACCCCAACGAAATGAGAGCACCTCCGAGACCGCCGCACCATCCTCTTCCATCCCTGTGAGTTGAATGTGCTTTGATGTACTGTAACAACAAAATCGACTGCTTCGTCCCCTACTCCGGCCGCCGCACTCTAAAAATAAGATTGAAATTTGAAATTTTACAAATTTCACATGAAATGGACCATATCCATGTCATAATTCCATATAAGGTGATGATATTTGGCACAAACATGGGGCTTAGCATGCCAGACATGATTGCCAATGGGAGATTCCAAATTTTTGTTATAAAAGTAAATAAATAATTTTTCAGGTGGCAAAAATGAAAAAACAATTGTGAAGCAAGTACCAAAAATAAGATTGAAAATTGAACTTTTACAATTTTCACATGCAATGGACCATATTGGAGGCCTACTTCCTAAAGATCTTCAGTTTTTGAGATTTTTTTCTATGTTCCATTGATTAAATGAATTTCTGGACATTTACCAAAAGTAATTCAAAATTGACTACAAGTGTGTTATAGTTTGGTTGCAAAAAGTGGAAAAAATCATTTTAAGGTACTTATGTAGGAATATATGCATTATTCACAAAAAAAAACTTCATATATTCAACCCTTCTCTATGAATAGCAATGTTGACCTCATTTTGCAAAAAGTGAAAGAAAATGAAAAAAGACTCATAAAATGCAGTTCTTTTGCATGTAGTCCTTCTATGTGTACTAATTTCCAGGAAAATGGTAAACTAGGAATAAAATGATTACTTAAAAAAAGTGTTCGCAAAATGGACTACTGTCAATGAGGGTTCATGGCTTTCAAGCCAGATGACCAAGTTCCTGGCTATATCCACCTCTATAAATTCTCAAATATTTCTCATGAATCATCTGATCATCAACTCACAATTCACTGGATCACAACAAACACTTCGCAAAAGAAGATTACATCAATAGAACTCCAACAACATCGAGGAGAACATTGTATTGAAGATCAAAGAGAGAGAAGAAGCCATCTAGCTACTAGCTAGACCCATAGGTCTGTGGTAAACTAGTCACACATCATTGGAAGGGTAGCAAGGTTGATGTAGAAGCCCTCCATGATCGATTCCCACTCTGGTAGAGTACCGGAAAAGGCCTCCAGATGGGATCACAAAAGAACAGAGGCTTGCGGTGGCGGAAAAAATATTTTGGGTGGCTCTCTATTGGTTTCCCAATTTTAGAGAATTTATAGAGGTAGAATTATGTGAGATGGACCCACGAGGGGCCCACCAAGCCACATGGTGCGCCCTGTTGCCTTGTGGTCTCCTCGTTTTCCTTCTGGTCTCCTCCCAAAGCTTCTAGGGTCTCTCTTGTCCAGAAAAAATCGACAAAAATTTTCGTAGCGTTTGGACTTCATTTGGTACTGATTTCCTGGAAAACCAAAAACAGTCAAAAAACGACAACTCACACTTGGCAATAGGTTAATAGGATAGTCCCAAAAATGATATATAATTTCATATAATTGCATATAAAACATCCAAGATTGATACTATAATAGCATGGAACAATCAAAATTTATAGATACATTGGAGACGTATCACCGTCCCACCGAGGGGCCCTAAGAATATCTTCTCCATCATCGGAGAAGCAAATCCTACTCTCGAGCTATCTAGTCCCCTTGTCAAACTTTCTAATGAACCTGTAAATTGTCATTATGATCACCCTGTTACAGTGATGTGTGAGAAACCCCAAAGTCCACCAGATAATAGGAAATGACCATGATATTCTCAGTGTCTGAGGAACTAAAACACACATTAACTACATTGAGTTATAATAATTGATTTCAGACGATATTATCTCAAAGTATCTCAAAGTATAACAAACAAGTTCGGGTCGATTCAATATGATCGTTCTTCTAATGTTATACTCTCAATTTTGTTTCAGGACCATCGTTACACTTAATGATATCCTAAGATCTAGAAAACATGACCACCAACAACACTTGAGACAGTCTTAGAGGCAAGACTAGGAACCTATTCTTTCGTATTTATTATTTCACACATGCATATGAGTATTCCGTTGAATCGCATGTTCCATGATCATAGCAGTTCTAGCATGAAATATAAACTCCTAAATATGAAGAAGGAAATATAATAATACAATATTATTTCCTCTAGGGAATATTTCCAACATGGTGGGCTACACATTTATATGTCAACACTTTTGGGAAATGTAGCATGCAATTTCAAACAATTTCCTACGCTCACGCAAGATCTATCTAGGAGATGCATAGCAACAAGAGGGGGAGAGTGCGTCCATGTACCCTCGTAGACCGAAAGCAAAAGTGTTTGACAACACGGTTGATGTAGTCGAACTTCTTCTCGTTCCGACCGATCAAGCACCGAACGTACGACACCTCCGAGTTCTGCACACGTTCAGCTCGATGACGTCCCTCGAACTCTTCATCCAGCAAAGTGTTGAGGGAGAGTTTCGTCAGCATGACGGCGTGGTGATGGTTATGGTGAAGTGATCCGCGCAGGGCTTCGCCTAAGCACTATGACAATATGATCGGAGGAGTAAACTGTGGAGGGGGCGCTACACACTGATGTCTACTACACAACCTTCTTCTTGTAGACGTTGTTGGGCCTGCAAGTGCACATGTTTGTAGGACAGTAGCAAATTTCCCTCAAGTGGATGACCTAAGGTTTATCAATCCGTAGGAGGCGTAGGATGAAGATGGTCTCTCTCAAGCAACCCTGCAACCAAATAACAAAGAGTCTCTTGTGTCCCCAACACACCCAATACAATGGTAAATTGTATAGGTGCACTAGTTCGGCGAAGAGATGGTGAAACAAGTGGTATATGGATAGTAGATAAAGGTATTTGAAATCTGAAATAATAAAAACAGCAAGGTAGCAAGTGATAAAAGTGAGCGTAAACGGTATTGCAATGATAGGAAATAAGGCCTAGGGTTCATACTTTCGCCAGTGTAAGTTCCCTCAACAATACTAACATAATTGGATCACATAACTATCCCTCAACATGCAACAAAGAGTCACTCCAAAGTCACTAATAGCGGAGAACGAACGAAGAGATTATGGTAGGGTACGAAACCACCTCAAAGTTATTCTTTCCAATCAATCCGTTGGGCTATTCCTATAAGTGTCACAAACAGCCCTATAGTTCGTACTAGAATAACACCTTAAGATACAAATCAACCAAAACCCTAATGTCACCTAGATACTCCGATGTCACCTCAAGTATCCGTGTGCATGATTATACGATATGCATCACACAATTTCAGATTCATCTATTCAACCAACACAAAGGACCTCAAAGAGTGCCCAAAGTTTCTACCGGAGAATCACGACGAAAACGTGTGCCAACCCCTATGCATAGGTTCATGGGCGGAACCCGCAAGTTGATCACCAAAACATACATCAAGTGAATCACGTGGCATCCCATTGTTACCACAGATACGCACGGCAAGACATACATCAAGTGTTCTCAAATCTTTAAAGACTCAATCCGATAAGATTACTTCAAAGGGGAAACTCAATTCATTACAAGAGAGAAGAGGGGGAGGAGAAACATAAGATCCAACTATAATAGCAAAGCTCGCGATACATCAAGATCGTATCATCTCAAGAACACGAGAGAGAGATCAAACACATAGCTACTGGTACATACCCTCAGCCCCGAGGGAGAACTACTCCCTCCTCATCATGGAGAGCATCGGGATGATGAAGATGGCCACCGGAGAAGGACTCCCCCTCCGGCAGGGTGCCGGAACGGGTCTAGATTGGTTTTTGGTGGCTACGGAGGCTTCTGGCGGCGGAACTCCCAATCTAATCTCCGTTCTGGAAGTTTTAGCTTACGTAGGTATATATGGGTGCAGGAGGTACGTCGGTGGACCGAAGGGGGGGGGGGCACGAGGCAGGGGGGCGCGCCCCCTACCCTCGTGCTCTCATTTCGTTGGGGCGGTTGGAGACGAGCGTGCGACTCCGACCAAGCCGGCACTAGGGTTCCACCAGGAGGAGATAGCAGAGAGGGAGAGGGAGCATCCGAGCAAGAGCGAGGAGGGAGTCCTTGACGCGGGAGTCTGCGGGCTGCCTCCAGCCACGGAGCCACCTCCACCGTGTGCAGTGGCCACCGACATGGCAAGAGATCTAGGAAGCTTTTTTTCTTCCTATTTCCCCTTGCTCTATTGGTCCCACATGTAATATATATATATATATATATATATATATATATATATATAGAGAGAGAGAGAGAGAGAGAGGGAGGAGGACAAGGTGATTCGGTGCCCAAGCTCACCAGTAGCGCTTTTACAAAACAAGCGCTGCTGCTAAATAGCAGTAGCGCTTGGGCAACACCAGTGCTGCTAATATGAGCATAGCAGTAGCGCTGGAGCTAGAAAACGCGCTACTACTAAAACTGACAGACCGTTCCAGGTATGCTAGGGACACTTGTAGCGCTTATGCATAGAAAGCGCTACTACTACGGATCTTAGCAATAGCACTGGTAAAAAAATTGTTCGCGGAGCG
The DNA here is from genome assembly GCF_003073215.2 of Triticum urartu. Classification (NCBI taxonomy): domain Eukaryota; kingdom Viridiplantae; phylum Streptophyta; class Magnoliopsida; order Poales; family Poaceae; genus Triticum; species Triticum urartu. Next base: position 742,115,821 of record NC_053024.1, read on the forward strand.
AGGTGGGACTAAACTTTGGTCTTCTTAGGAGGGGACTGAAGTTAGCAATAGCACTTTTTCCCTGACAAGCGCTACTGATAAATTCAGTCCCCTCCTAAGAAGACCAAAGTTTAGTCCCACCTTGCTCCGCGAACAATTTTTTTACCACCTTAAATATAGTGCTTCTCAAACCATCACAACCACTTGGTCTTCATTGGACTCTATGTGTAGGATCTGTGGCCGCAATAGGAATCTTCGCCGGTTCTTAAACCGAAGAAGATTCCTATTGACAATTTAGATTCTACACAAAAAGATCATTGATGACCAATGTATTTTTGAATTTTTTTACATGCTTAGCATTAGCAGTAGCGCGTTTTGACAGAGAGCGCTACTGCTATAGGTTTTAGCAGTAGAGCGTTTTTACGTAGAGCGGTACTACTATAGGTTTTAGCAGTAGCGGTTTTTACGGGCAAGCGCTACCACTAAGGCCCCTTATCCAAACCAGCCGCCCGCGCGCGCGCGTCCTCTCACTCTCCCTCATTGCCTCTGTCGCCTCCGTCGCCCTCGCCGCCGTCGCTGTCGCCGTCCTCCTCCTCCACCCCAAGGTTGATCCCTCCTTCCTCTCCGGCGTCGGCGGCCCCCTCCTCCTCCTCCCTCTCCGACGCCCCCCTCCTCCCTCTCCTACTCTCTCCTCCTCCTCCCTCTCCTGCTCTCTCCTCCTCCCTCTCCTGCTCTCTCCTCCTCCTCTCTCCTCCTCCCCCTCCTGCTCTCTCCTCCTCCTCCTCCTCCTTCCTCCTCCTCCCCCTTTCTGTAAATAGGTTTTAGTTTTTGTTAAATGTAGGTTTTTAGTATATTTTGTTTTTAGAAAATTTGAATAAGTAATTTGAAAAGAATAAGTAAATGTAGGTCTCTTGAATAGGATAGGAAATTTTTAGAAATTTTGAATAAGTAAATTTGAATAGAATAAAATATGAAATTGAAAAAATTAAGTAAATGTAGGTCTTTTGAATAGAATAGGAAATTTTTAGAAAATTTGAATAGAATAGGAAATTAGGTGTACCCCTGCATCATCCCTGCCGTTGTCCCCGTCACCGACCCCCTCCGACCTCGATCGAGGTGAGACCAGCCACCCCATGTTGTTAATTTAATTTAGGTATTTTAGGATATGTAGTATGAACCCTAGCTAGTTATGACCGAATCATGTTCAAAATGTAGGTTTTTAATTAGGTGTACTTAATAGAATTTAGGTGTTTTAGGTGTATTTAACAGAATTCTAGGTGCTTATTGAATGCTCAAATTGGAAAACTACTCCTACTTTGAATGCTCAAATTGGAGAGCACTATGCTTATAGGGTTTTTGTTTTTTGCATAAATCAATGAGCCCCTCCATCATCACCGCCATCTTCCCCGTCACCGACCCCCTCCGACCTCGAGGTGAGACCTGCCAAATCTCCATGTCAATACGAGTCCTATAAGACATTTTGAAATGTTTTTTTATATTTTGAACCATTGAAATGCAATGACCATCAAGTTTGAATGCTCATATGATGTAGATATAAACATGTATATCTTGTGTTGCTCAAATAGGATATGTGCTTGACCAAGTGGCTGGCCATGTTTGCAGGTTACACCTCCGAGTGGCCTATCTTTTGTCGGAGTGTTGATTAATTTCCGTTCCGGCAAATTTCAGGCGCTCGATATGTCCTTTTTTTAGCAAAGGTCATGCCATATTTTTCCGTGAATTCTCGCATGACTTGTGCTAGAAAAATAATTAAACGACATTTCGGGTTGACTTTAAGTCTGTCGAGGCTCCATCACCGACGGTCGAAAAATCAGTGAGGGGAGTGTATCCACCATATATGAGAGAGGACGAAGAATCCCGACTGTTGTCGTGGGGGTCGTTTCTCCTTCTTCTCCGGGTGCTAGACCTTTGTTATGCACTAGGGGAAGGAGGAGTAACGACCATCATCGACAATCGCGAATGTCAGAGAGGAATCAGTGAGTGAGATCGAGTCTCCACCACATATGAGAGGACGAAAAATCCCGACTGTTGTCGTGGGGGTCGCTTCTCCTTTGTTCCCGTGTGCTAGACTCTGAAGGAAATATGCCCTAGAGGCAATAATAAATTTATTATTTATTTCCTTATATCATGCTAGAATTGTATTAACCGGAAACATAAAACATGTGTGAATACATAGACAAACATAGTGTCACTAGTATGCCTCTACTTGACTAGCTTGTTGATCAAAGATGGTTGAGTTTCCTAACCATAGACAGGAGTTGTCATTTGATTAACGGGATCACATCATTAGGAGAATGATGTGATTGACTTGACCCATTCTGTTAGCTTAGCACTTGATCATTTAGTATGTTGCTATTGCTTTCTTCATGACTTATACAAGTTCCTATGACTATGAGATTATGCAACTCCCGTTTACCGGAGGGACACTTTGTGTGCTACCAAACGTCACAATGTAACTGGGTGATTATAAAGGTGCTCTACATGTGTCTCCGAAGGTACTTGTTAAATTGGCATATTTCGAGATTAGGATTTGTCACTCCGATTGTCGGAGAGGTATCTCTGGGCCCACTCGGTAATGCACATCACTATAAGCCTTGAAAGCATTGTAACTAATAAGTTAGTTGTTGGATGATGTATTACGGAACGAGTAAAGAGACTTGCCAGTAACGAGATTGAACTAGGTATTGAGATACCGACGATCGAATCTCGGGCAAGTAACATAACGATGACAAAGGGAACAACGTATCTTGTTATGCGGTTTGACAGATAAATAACTTCGTAGAATATGTGGGAGCCAATATGAGCATCCATGTTCCGCTATTGGTTATTGATCGGAGACGTGTCTCGGTCATGTCTACATAGTTCTCGAACACGTAGGGTCCGCACGCTTAAAGTTCGATGACGATCGATATTATGAGTTTTTGTGTTTTGATGTACCGAAGGTAGTTCGGAGTCCCATATATGATCACGGACATGACGAGGAGTCTCGAAATGGTCGAGATGTAAAGATCAATATATTGGACGACTATGTTCGGACACCGGAAAGGTTCCGGAAGGTTTCAGACATATACCGGAGTATCGGGGGGTTACCGGAACCCCCCCGGGGGACTTAATGGGCCTACATGGGCCTTATTGGAAATAGAGGGCAGCAAGGGGAGTGTGGGGCGCGCCCCCAAGGCCCAAACCAAATTGGTTTAGGGCAAGGGGGGCCGGCCCCCTCTTTCCTTCTCCTCCTCTCCCTTTCCTTCCCCTCTCCTACTAGGACTAGGAAAGAGGGGGCAAACCTACTTGGAGTAGGATTGCCCCCCCCCTTGGGCGCGTCTCTCACCTTGGCCGGCCCTCTCCTCCTCCCCTCCTTTAAGTACGGGGCAAGGGGGCACCCCATAGGAAACAATAGATCATTGATCTCTTAGCCGTCTCCACCTCGATCATATCGTAGCGGTGCTTAGGCGAAGCCCTGCGTCGGTAGCATCATCATCACCGTCACCACACCATCGTGCTGACGAAACTCTCCTATGAAATTTTGCTGGATCGGAGCTCGCGGGAGGTCATTTAGTTGAACGTGTGCAGAACTCGGAGGTGCCGTGCGTTCGGTACTTGGATCAGTCGGATCGTGAAGACGTACGACAACATCAACCGCATTGTGCTAACGCTTCCGCATTCGGTCTACGAGGGTACGTAGACACACTCTCCCCTCTCATTGCTACGCATCACCATGATCCTGTGTATGCGTAGGAAATGTTTTGAAATTACTACATTCCTCAACAGTGGCATCCGAGCTAGGTTATTGCGTAGATGTTATATGCACTAGAACACAAGTGAGTTGTGGGCGATACAAGTCATACTGCTTACCAGCATGTCATACTTTGGTTCGGCGGTATTGTTGGATGAAGAGGCCCGGACCGACATTACGCGTACGCTTACACGAGACTGGTTCTACCGACGTGCTTTGCACACAGGTGGCTGGCGGGTGTCAGTTTCTCCAACTTTAGTTGAACCGAGTGTGGCTACGCCTGGTCCTTGCGAAGGTTAAAACAACACTAACTTGACGAACTATCATTGTGGTTTTGATGCGTAGGTAAGAACGGTTCTTGCTCAGCCCGTAGCAGCCACGTAAAACTTGCAACAACAAAGTAGAGGACGTCTAACTTGTTTTTTCAGGGCATGTTGTGTTGTGATATGGTCAAGACATGATCCTATATTTATTGTATGAGATGATCATGTTTTGTAACGGAGTTATAAGCAACTGGCAGGAGCCATATGGTTGTCGCTTTATTGTATGCAATGCAATCGCCTTGTAATTGCTTTAGTTTATCACTAAGCGGTAGTGATAGTCATAGAAGCAATAGTTGGTGAGATGACAAAGATGCTACGATAGAGATCAAGGTGTCGCGCCGGTGATGACGGTGATCATGACGGTGCTTTGGAGATGGATATCAAAGGCACAAGATGATGATGGCTATATCATATCACTTATATTGATTGCATGTGATGTTTATCCTTTATGCATCTTATTCTGCTTTGTTTGACGGTAGCATTATAAGATGATCTCTCACTAAATTTCAAGGTAAAAGTGTTCTCCCTGAGTATGCACCATTGCCAAAGTTCGTCGTGCTGAGACACCACGTCATGATCAGGTGTGATAAGCTCAACATTCATCTACAATGGGTGTAAGAACGTTTTACACACGCAGAATACTTGGGTTAAACTTGACGAGCCTAGCATATGCAGATATGGCCTTGGAATACTGGACACCGAAAGGTCGAGCATGAATCATATAGTCGATATGATCAACATAGTGATGTTTACCATTGAAAACTACTCCATCTCACGTGATGATCGGACATGCTTTAGTTGATTTGGATCACGTGATCATTTATATGACTAGAGGGATGTCTATCTAAGTGGGAGTTCTTAAGTAATATGATTAATTGAACTTAAATTTATCATGAACTTAGTCCTGATAGTATTTGCATATCTATGTTGCAGATCAATACCCCGCGATGTAGCTCCCTGTTTTACTTATCATATGTTCCTAGAGAAAACTATATTGAAAGATGATAGTAGCAATGATGCGGATTGGATCCGTGATCTGAGGATTATCCTCATTGCTGCACAGAAGAATTATGTCCTTGATGCACCGCTAGGTCACGAACCTATTGCAGGAGCAGATGCAGACGCTATGAACGTTTGGCAAAGCTCGGTATGATGACTACTTGATAGTTTAGTGCACCATACTTTACAGCTTAGAACCGGGACTTCAAAAAATGTTTTGAATGCCACAGAGCATATAAGATGTTCTAAGAGTTGAAATTGGTATTTCATACTCATGCCCGTGTTGAGAGGTAGAAGACCTCTGACAGTAATTTTCCTACAAGATGGAGAATAGCTCAGCTAGTGAGCATGTGCTCGGAATGTCTGAGTACTAAAATCACTTGAATCAAGTGGGAGTTAATCTTCCATATAAGATAGTGATTGGCAGAGTTCTCTAGTCACTATCACCAAGTTACTAGAACTTCATGATGAACTATAATATCCAAGGGATAACGGAAACGATTCCCAAGCTCTTCGTGATGCTGAATTCAACGAAGGTAGAAATCAAGAAAAGCATCAAGAGTTGATGGTTGATAAGACCACTAGTTTCAAGAAAAGGGAAAAGGGAAGAAGGGGAACTTCAAGAAGAACGACAAGCAAGTTGCTACTCAAGTGAAGAAGCCCAAGTCTAGACCTAAGCCTGAGACTAAGTGCTTCTACTGGAAAGGGACTGGTCAGTGGAAGCAGAACTGCCCCAAGTATTTGGCGGATAAGAAGGATGGCAAAGTGAACAAAGGTATATTTGATATACATGTTATTGATGTGTACCTTACTAGTGTTTATAGCAACCCCTTAGTATTTGATACTAGTTCAGTTGCTAAAGATTAGTAACTCAAAACATGAGTTGCAGAATGAACAGAGACCAGTTAAGGGTGAAGTAACGATGTGTGTTGGAAGTAGTTCCAAGATTTATATGATCATCATCGCACACTCCCTATACTTTCGGGATTAGTGTTGAACCTAAATAAATGTTATTTGGTGTTTGCGTTAAGCATGAATATGATTTGATCATGTTTATTGCAATACGGTTATTCATTCTGTTTACATGAATAAAACCTTCAATGGTCTTATAACCAAGGTGAATGGTTTATTGAATCTCGATCGTAGTGATACACATATTCATAATATTGAAGCCAAAAGATGCAAAGTTAATAATGATAGTGCAACTTATTTGCGGCACTGCTGTTTAGGTCATATTGGTGTAAAGCGCATGAAGAAAATCCATGCTGATGGGCTTTTGGAATCACTTGCTTATGAATCAGTTGATGCTTGCGAACAATGCCTCATAGGCAAGATGACTAAGACTCCGTTCTCCGGAACAATGGAGCAAGCAACTGACTTATTGGAAATAATACATACTGATGTATGCGATCTGATAAGTGTTGAGGCTTGTGGTGGGTATCGTTATTTTCTGACCTTCACAGATGATTTGAGCAGATATGGGTATATCTACTTAATGAAATATAAGTTTGAAACATTTGAAAAGTTCAAAGGATTTCAGAGTGAAGTGGAAAATCATCGTAACAAGAAAATAAAGTTTCTACGATCTGATCGCGGAGGCGAATATTTGAGTTACGAGTTTGGTCTTCATTTGAAACAATTCAGAATAGTTTCACAACTCACGCCACCTGGAACACCACAGCCGTAATGGTGTGTCCGAACATCTAACCGTACTTTATTAGATATGGTGCGATCTATGATGTCTCTTACCAATTATCACTATCATTTGGGGTTATGCATTAGAGACAACTGCATTCATGTTAAATAGGGCACCATCTAAATCCTTTGAGATGACACCATATGAACTATGGTTTGGCTAGAAACCTAAGCTGTAGTTTCTTAAAGTTTGGGGCTGCGATGCTTATGTAAAAAAGTTTCAACCTGATAAGCTCGAACCCAAATCGGAGAAATGTGTCTTCATAGAATACCCAAAGGAAACTGTTGGGTACACCTTCTATCACAGATCCAAAGGCAAGATCTTTGTTGCTAAAAGTGGATCATTTCTAGAGAAGGAGTTTCTCTCAAAAGAAGTGAGTGGGAGGAATGTAGAGCTTGATGAGGTAATTGTACCTTCTCCTGAATTGGAAAATAGTTCATCACAGAAATCAGTTCTAGTGATCTCTACACCAATTAGTAAGGAAGCTAATGATGATGATCATGAAACTTCAGATCAAGTTACTACCTAATACGTCTCCGTCGTATCTACTTTTCCAAACACTTTTCCCTTGTTTTGGACTCTAACTTGTATGATTTGAATGGAACTAACCCGGACTGACGCTGTTTTCAGCAGAATTGCCATGGTGTTGTTTTATGTGCAGAAAACAAATATTCTCGGAATGACCTGAAACTCCACGGAACATCTTAGAAAAAATAATAAAAATCCTTGCCAAAGATGAAGACTAGGGGGCCCACACCCTGTCCACGAGGGTGGGGGGCGCGCCCCCCTCTATGGCGCCCCCCTACCTCGTGGGCCCCCTGGATGCCCTCCGACGCCAACTCCAACTCTATATATTTGCTTTTGGAGAAAAAAAGGAGAGATAAGAAATCATCGCGTTTTACGATACGGAGTCGCCACCAAGCCCTAAAACCTCTCGGGAGGGCTAATCTGGAGTCCGTTCGGGGCTCCAGAGAGGGGGATTCGTCGCCGTCGTCATCATCAACCATCCTCCATCACCAATTTCATGATGCTCACCGCCGTGCGTGAGTAATTCCATCGTAGGCTTGCTGGACGGTGATGGGTTGGATGAGATTTATCATGTAATTGAGTTAGTTTTGTTAGGGTTTGATCCCTAGTATCCACTATGTTCTGAGATTGATGTTGCTATGACTTTGCTATGCTTAATGCTTGTCACTAGGGCCCGAGTGCCATGATTTCAGATCTGAACCTATTATGTTTTCATGAATATATGTGAGTTCTTGATCCTATCTTGCAAGTCTATAGTCACCTACTATGTGTTATGATCCGGCAACCCCGAAGTGACAATAATCGGGACCACTCCCGGTGATGACCATAGTTTGAGGAGTTCATGTATTCACTATGTGCTAATGCTTTGTTCCGATTCTCTATTAAAAGGATGCCTTAATATCCCTTAGTTTCTAATAGGACCCCTTTGCCACGGGAGGGTAGGACAAAAGATGTCATGCAAGTTCTTTTCCATAAGCACGTATGACTATATACGGAATACATGCCTACATTACATTGACGAATTGGAGCTATTTCTGTGTCACCCTATGTTATGACTGTTACATGATGAACTGCATCCATCATAATTATCCATCACTGATCCGGTGCCTACGAGTTTTCCATATACTGGTTTACGCTTATTCACTTTCTCGCTGCTACTGTTACAATCACTACAAAATACCAAAAACATTACTTTTGCTGTCTTTACTTTTGTTGCTGCTACCACCACTATCATATTACTGTGCTACTAAACACTTTTCTGCAGATACTAAGTTTCCAGGTGTGGTTGAGTTGAAAACTCAGCTGCTAATACTTGAGAATATTCTTTGGCTCCCCTTGTGTCAAATCAATAAATTTGGGTTGAATACTCTACCCTCGAAAGCTGTTGCGATCCCCTATACTTGTGGGTTATCGCTACCGAACCTCATAGGACAACCAGAGTATGGTGCCCACCAGAGTGGTATGTTAATCCTTTCTGGAAGTCATGTTACTAGACCATGACGAACCTACGAACTATGAGGAAGCGACGATGAGCCCAGATTCCGCGAAATGGCTTGAGGCCATGAAATCTGAGATGGGATCCATGCATGAGAACAAAGTATGGACTTTGATTGACTTGCTCGATGATCGGTGAGTCATTAAGAATAAATGGATCTCCAAGAGGAAGACAGACGTTGATAGTAGTGTTACTATCTACAAAGCTGTCGCAAAATGTTTTCGACAAGTTCAAGGTGTTGACTACGATGAGATTTTCTCACTCGTATCGATGCTTAAAAGTCTGTCCGAATCATGTTAGTAGTTGCCGCATTTTATGAAATCTAGCAAATGGATGTCAAAACTGTATTCCTTAATGGATTTCGTAAAGAAGAGTTGTATATGATGCGACCAGAAGGTTTTGTCGATCCTAAAGGTGCTAACAAAGCGAGCAAGCTCCAGCGATCCATCTATGGACTGGTGCAAGCATCTCGAAGTTGGAATATATGCTTTGATAAAGTGATCAAAGCATATGGTTTTATACAGACTTGCGATGAAGCCTGTATTTACAAGAAAGTGAGTGGGAGCACTACAACATTTCTGATAAGTATATGTGAATGACATATTGTTGATCAGAAATAATGTAGAATTTTCTGGAAAGCATAAAGGAGTGTTTGAAAAGAGTTTTTCAAAGAAAGACCTCGATGAAGCTGCTTACACATTGAACATCAAGATCTATAGAGATAGATCAAGACGCTTGATAAGTTTTTTTTAATGAGTACATACCTTGACAAGATTTTGAAGTAGTTCAAAATGTAACAGTCAAAGAAGGAGTTCTTGCCTGTGTTGCAAGGTGTGAAGTTGAGTAAAGACTCAAAAACCCGACCACAGCAAAAAATAGAAAGAGAATGAAAAGTCATTCCCTATGCCTCAGTCATAGGTTCTATAAAGTATGCTATGCTGTTTACCAGTCCTATTGTATACCTTAACATCTTACTAGCAAGGGAGTACAATAGTGATCTAGGAGTAGATCACTTGACAGCGGTCAACATTATCCTTAGAGGACTAAGGAAATATTTCTCGGTTATGGAGGTGATAAAAAGAGTTCGTCGTAAAGAGTTACATCAATGCAAGCTTTTTACATCGATCTAGATGACTCTAAGTCTCGATCTTGATACATATTGAAAGTGGGAGCAATTAGCTAGAGTAGTTCCGTGCAGAGCATTGTAGACAGAGAAATTTGTGAAATACATATGGATCTGAATGTTGCAGACCCGTAGACTAAACTTCTCTCAAAAGCAAGACATGATCACCCTTTGGGTATTAATCACATAACAACATGAACTAGATTATTGACTCTAGTAAACCCTTTGAGTATTAGTCACATGGAGACGTGAACTAATCACATAAAAGATGTGAAGTAGATTATTGACTGTAGTGCAAGTGGGAGACTGAAGGAAATATGCCCTAGAGGCAATAATAAAGTTATTATTTATTTCTTTATATCAGGATAAATGTTTATTATTCATGCTAGAATTGTATTAACCGGAAACATAATACATGTGTGAATACATAGACAAACATAGTGTCACTAGTATGCCTCTACTTGACTAGCTCGTTGATCAAAGATGGTTGAGTTTCCTAGCCATAGACATGAGTTTTCATTTGATTAACGGGATCACATCATTAGGAGAATGATGTGATTGACCTGACCCATTCTGTTAGCTTAGCACTTGTTCATTTAGTATGTTGCTATTGCTTTCTTCATGACTTATACATGTTCCTATGACTATGAGATTATGCAACTCCTGTTTACCAGAGAAACACTTTGTGTGCTAGCAAACGTCACAACATAACTGGGTGATTATAAAGGTGCTCTACAGGTGTCTCCGAAGGTACTTGTTGAGTTTGCGTATTTCAAGATTAGGATTTGTCACTCCGATTGTCGGAGAGGTATCTCTAGGCCCACTCGGTAATGCACATCACTATAAGCCTTGCAAGCATTGTAACTAATGAGTTAGTTGCGGGATGATGTATTACGTAACGAGTAAAGAGACTTGTCGGTAACGAGATTCAACTACGTATTGAGATACCGACGATCGAATCTCGGCAAGTAACATACCGATGACAAAGGGAACAACGTATGTTGTTATGCGGTTTGACCGATAAAGATCTTTGTAGAATATGTGGGAGCCAATATGAGCATCTAGGTTCCGGTATTGGTTATTGACCGGAGACTCGGTCATGTCTACATAGTTCTTGAACCCGTAGGGTCCGCACGCTTAAAGTTCGATGACGATCGGTATTATGAGTTTTTGTGTTTTGATGTACCGAAGGTAGCTCGGAGTCCCGGATATGATCACGGACATGACGAGGAGTCTCAAAATGGTCGAGACGTAAAGATTGATATATTGGACGACTATGTTCGCACACCGGAAAGGTTCCGGAAGGTTTCGTACATATACCGGAGTATCGGTGGGTTACCGGAACCCCCAGGGGGCTTAATGGGCCTACATGGGCCTTAGTGGAAATAGAGAGCAGCAAGGGGAGTGTGGGGCGCGCCCCCAAGGCCCAAACCGAATTGGTTTAGGGCAAGGGGGGCCGGCCCCCTCTTTCCTTCTCCTCCTCTCCTTTTTCTTCCCCTCTCCTACTAGGACTAGGAAAGAGGGGGCAAACCTACTTGGAGTAGGATTGCCCCCCCTTGGGCGCGCCTCTCACCTTGGCCAGCCCTCTCCTCCTTCCCTCCTTTATATACGGGGGCAAGGGGGCACCCCATAGAGAACAATTGATCATTGATCTCTTAGCCATGTGCGGTGCCCCCCTCCACCATAATCCACCTTGATCATATCGTAGCGGTGCTTAGGCGAAGCCCTATGTCGGTAGCATCATCATCACCGTAACCATGACATCGTGCTGACAAAGCTCTCCTGTGAAGCTTTGCTGGATCGGAGCTCGCAGGACATCATCGAGTTGAACGTGTGCAGAACTCGAAGGTGCCGTGCATTCGGTACTTGGAGCGGCCGGATCGTGAAGACGTACGACTACATCAACTGCGTTGTGCTAACGCTTCCGCATTCGGTCTACGAGGGTACATAGACACACTCTCCCCTCTCGTTGCTATGCATCACCATGATCATGTGTGTGTGTGTAGGAAAATTTTAAATTACTACATTCCCCAACAGTGGCGTCCGAGCCAGGTTATTGCGTAGATGTTATATGCACGAGTAGAGCACAAGTGAGTTGTGGACGATACAAGTCATACTGCTTACCAGCATGTCATACTTTGGTTCGGCGGTATTGTTGGATGAAGCGGCCCGGACCGACATTATGCGTACGCTTACGCGAGACTGGTTCTACCGACATGCTTTGCACACAGGTGGCTGGCAGTGTCAGTTTCTCCAACTTTAGTTGAACCGAGTGTGGCTGTGCCTGGTCCTTGCGAAGGTTAAAACAACACTAACTTGACGAACTATCATTGTGGTTTTGATGCGTAGGTAAGAACGGTTCTTGCTCAGCCCGTAGCTGCCACGTAAAACTTGCAACAACAAAGTAGAGGACGACTAACTTGTTTTTGCAGGGCATGTTGTGATGTGATATGGTCAAGACACGATGCTATATTTATTGTATGAGATGATCATGTTTTGTAACGGAGTTATCGGCAACTGGCAGGAGCCATATGGTTGTCGCTTAATTGTATGCAATGCAATCGCCCTGTAATTGATGCACTAAGCGGTAGCGATAGTCGTAGAAGCAATAGTTGGTGAGACGACAACGATGGTACGATAGAGATCAAGGTGTCGCTCCGGTGACGATGGTGATCATGACGGTGCTTTGGAGATGGAGATCAAAGGCACAGGATGATGATGGCCATATCATATCACTTATATTGATTGCATGTGATGTTTATCCTTTATGCATCTTATTTTGCTTTGTTTGACGGTAGCATTATACGATGATCTCTCACTAAATTTCAAGGTAAAAGTGTTCTCCCTGAGTATGCACCGTTGCCAAAGTTCGTCGTGCTGAGACACCACGTGATGATCGGGTGTGATAAGCTCAACATTCATCTACAACGGGTTTAAGAAAGTTTTACATACGCAGAATACTTGGGTTAAACTTGACGAGCCTAGCATATGCAGGTATGGCCTCAGAACACTGGAGACCGAAAGGTCGAGCGTGAATCATATAGTAGATATGATCAACATAGTGATATTCACCATTGAAAACTACCCCATCTCACATGATGATCGGACATGGTTTAGTTGATTTGGATCACGTGATCATTTAGATGACTAGAGGGATGTCTATCTATGTGGGAGTTCTTAAGTAATATGATTAATTGAACTTAAATTTATCATGAACTTAGTCCTGATAGTATTTGCATATCTATGTTGTAGATCAATAGCTCGCGATGTAGCTCCCCGTTTTACTTATGATATGTTCCTAGAGAAAACTATACTGAAAGATGATAGTAGCAATGATGCGGATTGGATCCGTGATCTGAGGATTATCCTCATTGCTGCACAGAAGAATTATGTCATTGATGTACCGCTAGGTGACGGACCTATTGTAGGAGCAGATGCAGATGTTATGAACGTTTGGCAAAGCTCGGTATGATGACCACTTGATAGTTTAGTGCACCATACTTTACGGCTTAGAACCGGGACTTCAAAAAACGTTTTGAATGCCACAGAGAATATAATATGTTCTAAGAGTTGAAATTGGTATTTCATACTCATGCCCGTGTCGAGAGGTAGAAGACCTCTGACAGTAATTTGCCTACAAGATGGAGGAGAATAGCTCAGCTAGTGAGCATGTGCTCGGAATGTCTGAGTACTACAATCACTTGAATCAAGTGGGAGTTAATCTTCCAGATAAGATAGTGATTGGCAGAGTTCTCTAGTCACTATCACCAAGTTACTAGAACTTCGTGATGAACTATAATATCCAAGGGATAACGGAAACGATTCTCAAGCTCTTCGTGATGCTGAAATCAACGAAGGTATAAATCAAGAAAAGCATCAAGTGTTGATGGTTGACAAGACCACTAGTTTCAAGAAAAGGGAAAAGGGAAGAAGGGGAACTTCGAGAAGAACGGCAAGCAAGTTGCTACTCAAGTGAAGAAGCCCAAGTCTAGACCTAAGCCTGAGACTAAGTGCTTCTACTGGAAAGGGACTGGTCACTGGAAGCAGAACTGCCCCAAGCATTTGGCGGATAAGAAGGATGGCAAAGTGAACAAAGGTATATTTGATATACATGTTATTGATGTGTACTTTACTAGTGTTTATAGCAACCCCTTAGTATTTGATACTAGTTCAGTTGCTAAAGATTAGTAACTCAAAACAGGAGTTGCAGAATGAACAGAGACCAGTTAAGGGTGAAGTAACGATGTGTGTTGGAAGTAGTTCCAAGATTTATATGATCATCATCGCACACTCCCTATACTTTCGGGATTAGTGTTGAACCTAAATAAATGTTATTTGGTGTTTGCGTTAAGCATGAATATGATTTGATCATGTTTATTGCAATACAGTTATTCATTTAAAGTCAAAGAATAATTGTTGTTCTGTTTACATGAATAAAACCTTCAATGGTCTTACAACCAAGGTGAATGGTATATTGAATCTCGATCGTAGTGATACACATATTCATAATATTGAAGCCAAAAGATGCAAAGTTAATAATGATAGTGCAACTTATTTGCGGCACTGCTGTTTAGGTCATATTGGTGTAAAGCGCATGAAGAAAATCCATGCTGATGGGCTTTTGGAATCACTTGCTTATGAATCAGTTGATGCTTGCGAACAATGCCTCATAGGCAAGATGACTAAGACTCCGTTCTCCGGAACAATGGAGCAAGCAACTGACTTATTGGAAATAATACATACTGATGTATGCGATCTGATAAGTGTTGAGGCTTGCGGCGGGTATCGTTATTTTCTGACCTTCACAGATGATTTGAGCAGATATGGGTATATCTACTTAATGAAATATAAGTTTGAAACATTTGAAAAGTTCAAAGGATTTCAGAGTGAAGTGGAAAATCATCGTAACAAGAAAATAAAGTTTCTACGATCTGATCGCGGAGGCGAATATTTGAGTTACGAGTTTGGTCTTCATTTGAAACAATTCAGAATAGTTTCACAACTCACGCCACCTGGAACACCACAGCGTAATGGTGTGTCCGAACATCGTAACCGTACTTTATTAGATATGGTACAATCTATGATATCTCTTACCAATTTACCACTATCGTTTTGGGGTTATGCATTAGAGACAACTGCATTCATGTTAAATAGGGCACCATCTAAATCCTTTGAGATGACACCATATGAACTATGGTTTGGCTAGAAACCTAAGCTGTAGTTTCTTAAAGTTTGGGGCTGCGATGCTTATGTAAAAAAGTTTCAACCTGATAAGCTCGAACCCAAATCGGAGAAATGTGTCTTCATAGAATACCCAAAGGAAACTGTTGGGTACACCTTCTATCACAGATCCAAAGGCAAGATCTTTGTTGCTAAAAGTGGATCATTTCTAGAGAAGGAGTTTCTCTCAAAAGAAGTGAGTGGGAGGAATGTAGAGCTTGATGAGGTAATTGTACCTTCTCCTGAATTGGAAAATAGTTCATCACAGAAATCAGTTCTAGTGATCTCTACACCAATTAGTAAGGAAGCTAATGATGATGATCATGAAACTTCAGATCAAGTTACTACCTGATACGTCTCCGTCGTATCTACTTTTCCAAACACTTTTCCCTTGTTTTGGACTCTAACTTGTATGATTTGAATGGAACTAACCCGGACTGACGCTGTTTTCAGCAGAATTGCCATGGTGTTGTTTTATGTGCAGAAAACAAATATTCTCGGAATGACCTGAAACTCCACGGAACATCTTAGAAAAAATAATAAAAATCCTTGCCAAAGATGAAGACTAGGGGGCCCACACCCTGTCCACGAGGGTGGGGGGCGCGCCCCCCTCTATGGCGCCCCCCTACCTCGTGGGCCCCCTGGATGCCCTCCGACGCCAACTCCAACTCTATATATTTGCTTTTGGAGAAAAAAAGGAGAGATAAGAAATCATCGCGTTTTACGATACGGAGTCGCCACCAAGCCCTAAAACCTCTCGGGAGGGCTAATCTGGAGTCCGTTCGGGGCTCCAGAGAGGGGGATTCGTCGCCGTCGTCATCATCAACCATCCTCCATCACCAATTTCATGATGCTCACCGCCGTGCGTGAGTAATTCCATCGTAGGCTTGCTGGACGGTGATGGGTTGGATGAGATTTATCATGTAATTGAGTTAGTTTTGTTAGGGTTTGATCCCTAGTATCCACTATGTTCTGAGATTGATGTTGCTATGACTTTGCTATGCTTAATGCTTGTCACTAGGGCCCGAGTGCCATGATTTCAGATCTGAACCTATTATGTTTTCATGAATATATGTGAGTTCTTGATCCTATCTTGCAAGTCTATAGTCACCTACTATGTGTTATGATCCGGCAACCCCGAAGTGACAATAATCGGGACCACTCCCGGTGATGACCATAGTTTGAGGAGTTCATGTATTCACTATGTGCTAATGCTTTGTTCCGGTTCTCTATTAAAAGGAGGCCTTAATATCCCTTAGTTTCCAATAGGACCCCTTTGCCACGGGAGGGTAGGACAAAAGATGTCATGCAAGTTCTTTTCCATAAGCACGTATGACTATATACGGAATACATGCCTACATTACATTGACGAATTGGAGCTAGTTCTGTGTCACCCTATGTTATGACTGTTACATGATGAACCGCATCCAGCATAATTATCCATCACTGATCCAGTGCCTACGAGTTTTCCATATACTGGTTTACGCTTATTCACTTTCCCGCTGCTACTGTTACAATCACTACAAAATACCAAAAACATTACTTTTGCTGTCTTTACTTTTGTTGCTGCTACCACCACTATCATATTACTGTGCTACTAAACACTTTTCTGCAGATACTAAGTTTCCAGGTGTGGTTGAGTTGAAAACTCAGCTGCTAATACTTGAGAATATTCTTTGGCTCCCCTTGTGTCAAATCAATAAATTTGGGTTGAATACTCTACCCTCGAAAGCTGTTGCGATCCCCTATACTTGTGGGTTATCGCTACCGAACCTCATAGGACAACCAGAGTATGGTGCCCACCAGAGTGGTATTTTAATCCTTTCTGGAAGTCATGTTACTAGACCATGACGAACCTACGAACTATGAGGAAGCGACGATGAGCCCAGATTTCGCGAAATGGCTTGAGGCCATGAAATCTGAGATGGGATCCATGCATGAGAACAAAGTATGGACTTTGATTGACTTGCCCGATGATCGGTGAGTCATTAAGAATAAATGGATCTTCAAGAGGAAGACGGATGCTGATAGTAGTGTTACTATCTACAAAGCTTGAATTGTCTCAAAATGTTTTCGACAAGTTCAAGGTGTTGACTACGATGAGATTTTCTCACTCATATCGATGCTTAAAAGTCTGTCCGAATCATGTTAGTAGTTGCCGCATTTTATGAAATCTGGCAAATGGATGTCAAAACTGTATTCCTTAATGGATTTCTTAAAGAAGAGTTGTATATGATGCGACCAGAAGGTTTGTCGATCCTAAAGGTGCTGACAAAGTGAGCAAGCTCCAGCGATCCATCTAGGGACTGGTGCAAGCATCTCGGAGTTGGAATATATGCTTTGATAAAGTGATCAAAGCATATGGTTTTATACGGACTTGTGGTGAAGCCTGTATTTACAAGAAAGTGAGTGGGAGCACTACAACATTTCTGATAAGTATATGTGAATGGCATATTGTTGATCGGAAATAATGTATAATTTTCTGGAAAGCATAAAGAAGTGTTTGAAAAGAGTTTTTCAGAGAAAGACCTCGATGAAGCTGCTTACACATTGAGCATCAAGATCTATAGAGATACATCAAGACGCTTGATAAGTTTTTTTAATGAGTACATACCTTGACAAGATTTTGAAGTAGTTCAAAATGGAACAGTCAAAGAAGGAGTTCTTGCTTGTGTTGCATGGTGTGAAGTTGAGTAAAGACTCAAAAACCAGACCACATCAGAAAATAGAAAGAGAATGAAAAGTCATTCCCTATGCCTCAGTCATATGTTCTATAAAGTATGCTATGCTGTTTACCAGTCCTATTGTATACCTTAGCATCTTTCTAGCAAGGGAGTACAATAGTAATCTAGGAGTAGATCACTGGACAACGGTCAAAATTATCCTTAGAGGGCCAAGGAAATATTTCTCGGTTATGGAGGTGACAAAAAGAGTTCGTCGTAAAGAGTTACGTCGATGCAAGCTTTTTACATCGATCTAGATGACTCTAAGTCTCGATCTAGATACATATTGAAAGTGGGAGCAATTAGCTAGAGTAGCTCCGTGCAGAGCATTGTAGACATAGAAATTTGCGAAATACATACTGATCTGAATGTTGCAGACCCGTAGACTAAACTTCTCTCACAAGCAAAACGTGATCACTCTTTGGGTATTAATCACATAACGATGTGAACTAGATTATTGACTCTAGTAAACCCTTTGAGTATTAGTCACATGGAGATGTGAACTAATCACATAAAAGATGTGAACTAGATTATTAACTCTAGTGCAAGTGGGAGACTGAAGGAAATATGCCCTAGAGGCAATAATAAAGTTATTATTTATTTCCTTATATCATGATAAATGTTTATTATTCATGCTTGAATTGTATTAACCGGAAACATAATACATGTGTGAATACATAGACAAACATAGTGTCACTAGTATGCCTCTACTTGACTAGCTCGTTGATCAAAGATGGTTGAGTTTCCTAGCGATAGACACGAGTTGTCATTTGATTAATGGGATCACATCATTAGGAGAATGATGTGATTGACTTGACCCATTCCGTTAGCTTAGCACTTGATCGTTTAGTATGCTGCTATTGCTTTCTTCATGACTTATACATGTTCCTATGACTATGAGATTATGCAACTCCTGTTTACCAGAGCAACACTTTGTGTGCTACCAAACGTCACAACGTAACTGGGTGATTATAAAGGTGCTCTACAGGTGTCTCCGAAGGTACTTGTTGAGTTGACGTATTTCAATATTAGGATTTGTCACTCCGATTGTCGGAGAGGTATCTCTGGGCCCACTCGGTAATGCACATCACTATAAGCCTTGCAAGCATTGTAACTAATGAGTTAGTTGCGGGACGATGTATTACGGAACGATTAAAGAGACTTGCCGGTAACGAGATTGATCTAGGTATTGAGATACCGACGATCGAATCTCGGGAAGTAACATACCGATGACAAAGGGAACAACATATGTTGTTATGAGGTTTGACCAATAAAGATCTTCATAGAATACATGGCAACCAATATGATCATCCAGGTTCCGCTATTGGTTATTGACCGGAGACGTGTCTCGGTCATATCTACATAGTTCTCGAACCCATAGGGTCCGTACGCTTAAAGTTCGATGACGATCGGTATTATGAGTTTTTGTGTTTTGATGTACCAAAGGTAGCTAGGAGTCCTGGATATGATCACGGCCATGACGAGGAGTCTCGAAATGGTCGAGACGTAAAGATCTATATATTGGACGACTATGTTCGGACACCGGAAAGGTTCCGGAAGGTTTCAGATATATACCGGAGTGTTACCGGAACCCCCCGGGGGGCTTAATGGGCCTACATGGGCCTTCATGGAAATAGAGGGCAGCAAGGGGAGTGTGGGGCGCGCCCCCAAGGCCCAAACTGAATTGGTTTAGGGCAAGTGGGGCTGCCCCCTGTTTCCTTCTCCTCCTCTCCCTTTCCTTCCCCTCTCATACTAGGACTAGGAAAGAGGGGGCAAACCTACTTGGAGTAGGATTGCCCCCCTGGGCGCGCCTCTCACCTTGGCCGGCCCTTTCCTCCTCCCCTCCTTTATATACGGGGGCAAGAGGGTGCCCCATAGACAACAATTGACCATTGATCTCTTAGCCGTGTGCGGTGCCCCCTTCCACCATAATCCACCTCGATCATATCGTAGTGGTGCTTAGACGAAGCCCTGCGTCGGTAGCATCATCATCACCGTCACCACACCGTCGTGCTGACGAAACTCTCCTGTGAAGCTTTGCAGGATCGGATCTCGCGGGACGTCATCGAGTTGAACGTGTGCAGAACTCAGAGGTGCTGTGCGTTCGGTACTTGGATCGGTCGGATAGTGAAGACGTACGACTACATCAACCGCGAAGTGCTAACGCTTCCACATTCGGTCTATGAGGGTATGTAGACACACTCTCCCCTCTCGTTGCTATGCATGACCATGATCCTGTGTGTGCGTAGGATTTTTTTTGAAATTACTACGTTCCCCAACAGACTCGGCAGACCGATAGTCAACCCGTGATGAATAATAATGATCTAATTTAGTTTTTGTAGTACATATATTGAATTGTACAAGTTTAATCTTTGAATTATGAACCTAGGAAATGTCATTATCGGATGACGAAAGTCTTCCGGGGGCGTGCGACTGGTGCAATGACGACCGGGTCTGTGCGACAGGCCTCACTTGGACGAAGGTCGACGCTTCAACATTAAGCTCCAGGAGACCTTCGATGTAACGGTACACAACAACGACAAGTATTTTTTCGTAATTAAGCATGACTTCAACTATTTCAACGTGTAATTTTCATCTTTTACAATTCTAGTAGGTTATCCCATGCCATGCAAGACACTATGTCTTGGAGAGGATGGATTTTGAAGACTATGAAAATTTCGAAACAAAGAAAATTCACCTAAGGACCCATCATGGTATGGATTTTGAAGTAAATCTGTATAATTCTGAGAGCGTAACCCATTTCGGTTGCACAAATTGGGAAGCACTTTGCAAGATGTATGGTTTTTATTAGGGTATGCTTGTCACCATGGATCTTGGTGATCCTGACATCGACCAAGACAATATGGACATTTGGGTCCTTGTTGATACGCTTCCAATTCTACCGCTATGTGAGTTTCTCAAACATAGTTATTAACTAATTTATATTGTTTATTTTAAAATAGTTGACAGCTTATTTCCATTGACAGCTTATTTTCATTCTTCAAACAATGTGCAGAAGATGGTAGGCAGAACCTACTACACCAATGGCTCCGTGTTAACTTATCAGGAGAAAAATCATCTAATCGCATTTTGTACCTATCTTGAGAATCACAATATCTATTATCAAACTCCTCTATATTATGGTCAATACATGCCACTAGTGCACATGTTGAACTACGGTAACATGCACGGAGATGCCATGGTAAGATTTTTTATATTACACAACCGTGCATCTTTTGCATAAGTTCTTTTAAAACTTAACTACATTGCTAACTACGAAGTTATTATTATGTTTTTCAACAGAAAATCCCGAAGGATTGTGTGCCTCATCTGATGTATCAGAATGGTCGCCTTGATGTTTTGAACATACGGCCATGTCATCCTACGAATCACACATGTCCATGTCAGATTTCTAAAACCAGTGAAGACATGAAAATCAAAGAATGAAAAAAATGTATGGACAGTCGTAAGGAGGTACTTGGAAGCAACATTGTGCGAAATGCAAGAATTGGAGATAGGATAATCTCCATTCTCCATAATGGAGAGTCAGGGCCTATCTTGTTTTATGCTATTTTACCTAAGAGAAGGTAGTAGGTCCTAGCTAATAATACTCATGATCATGTGCTAAGAACAACTAAGTAGGATTGGCTAGGTGACTATGATGATGATGTGGTATCGAGTAGAAGTTGTATGATCGATGATGATGAGTATGACTTGTTATTATGATACCAATGGTGAGTATTTATTATTATGATTGATGATGCATGATGCTAAGTTGTTATATGAGCATGATGAGTTAATATATATATATCAGTAGGTGAAATGAACATGGATTAGATTCAAGTGGAGGCAACATGTGGTGCACATCGAAAGTACTACTAATCCAAACTAGACCAAGTTTGGATTAGAGTAGTACTTTCGACATGCACCACATGCTGCCTCCACTTGAATCTACTCCACGTTCATTTCACCCATTGTTATATATAATAACTAATCATGGTCATAAAACCATACGATGAAAGTATTGTATATAAAAACACAACGAAAATAAGCTGTATTTTTAAAAATACATGAAAAGTTAGCAGCATCGCTTTTCAGAAGAAACGCTACTGCTACTTACTACTAGCAGTAGCGCTGTCCCAACGAAAGCGCTACTGCTAACTAGGTATAGCAGTAGTGCTCCCTTTCCAGCGGTACTACTACTAGTTAGCTGTAGCGCCTTAGTGGTAGCGCTCGTACAAGTGCTATTGCTAGCTATAAAACAAGCGCTACTACTAGGGTTTTCCCTAGTAGTGCTATTGCACCCACGAGGAGCAGAAAATTCATCAAAAATAGTAGAATAATTCGAAAAATTCCAACTATTTTTTACATGCAAGATAATTTGATGCATGAGGCGCGCTTCAAATTTCAAATCATTTGGACATGTGAGTAGCTCTCTGTAAAAAACAAATTTGGAGTCTGACGAGGTGATTCGGTGCCTGAGCTCAGCTACACCTATGATGAGCAGAAAATTCACAAAAAATAGTAGAAAAATTAAAAAAGCGTGAAAGATAATTTGGTGTGTGAGGTGCGCTACAAATTTCAAATCATTTGGACATGTGAGTAACTCTCGGCAAAAAAGACAAATTTGGAGTCTGTGAAAAAGTTTACTGTTCATTTATTTTTCTAACCGAATTTGTCTTTTTTTGCTGAGAGCAACTCATGTGTCCAAGTAATGTGAAATTTGGAGCGCACCTCACGCACTAAATTGTCTTCCATGAATTTTTTTTGGAAATTTTTGGAAATTTTTGTATTTTGGTTGAGTTTTCTCGTCACCAAGTGCAGATCAGCCCGGGCTAAAAAATGCGTATTCGAAGAGAGGAGTGGTTTTTTTATCAAGGGCCCGTTAACATGTCAACATTTTAAGAGGCCCCACACATCAACCTTTTTAATGGTCGAACTCGTCATGAACTCGTCCGTCTAATGGTCAACAGGCCTGACCCAACGGAAATGCTCTGTTTGGCCTTCTGTGAGTAGGTGTTGGAGTGGGGAGGGGAAAAGTGAGCAAAGTTAGTTGGCTTGGACAAAATTAAGCACAACTAAGGAACCACACGCACAAAAATAGAAATCCCTAAATAATATATAGCTGAAAAATGTTTCTGGTGATGTTAAATTAATAATAAAAGGCTATAGTAATTGTTAGGAGGCTTTTATATTTAAATTAATATCAACGGGCCTAAAAAGGCCAAGTAGCTAGTTTAAAGTTACTTGGGACCGATAGAGAGGCACCCTCTTTCCACTTGGGGAAGGAAGGGGGAGGCTGAATTGGAGGGGGTTTTCCCCCTCCTTGGCCGACCAAAGAGGAAGGGAAACCTTCCTCCCTTGTGGCCCCTCCCCTCTCCTCCAACCTATATATACTAGAGGATTTCTGTCTTTCGAGACACAAACTTTGGAGCCTCCTCTGGTTCCCGTAGTTCTAGTTGCAGTTGATCATAGTTGATCAATTAGAGCTTGAACTAGATCCTGTAATCCTCATAATTAGAAGCTCAGTGTGTTTCTAATCTCATCCCTCTAATTCTCCAGCTCTAGACGGCGAAGCACTGTTGTATCGTGAAGACCATATGCTTGCAACCAAGTAGAGAGGTTGTGCTTTTGGTCTTCTATTTAAGGGATCGTTCGTGGGTGGTTTGTGGGATCATTCATCTACTGTTCGAGGGACTCCAAGTACGATCTACACCGACTCGTCTACTTCCGCTGCATACCGGAGTCAGTAACAATCGTTGATCCAAACCTTATATGCATCTTCATATTGTTCCTGGGTGATCGTAGGACGACTTTTTTCTACTACGTTTCCCAACACACCTTTCCCCATCAGTTTGATTTTTGGGTGAACTGACTGGTGCGTGCAGTTTTACAACAATTCGCAAAACCAACAACCAATGGATCAATCCTACCAGTAGGCAATAATCAGGCCTAATATAGATTGAATCTTACTGTTTAAAGTTGTGCATGTACTAGTAGTATAGTACTAGATATGCCTGCGCGGTGGCACGCCGCGCCCCGTTGATGTGCCGGTATGAAATGCGTTGCGTGATAGTAATGCTAGGTTGCTATATTTCTATCGATGGAGATAGAGGTGGTTAATCGACCAAATGCATGTTATATTTCATATTGCCAAATGTTACACTTTCAGTTGCATCCAAATACTCAAAGAATACCAACCAAAGATGGTCAATGCTACCCGCAAGAAAAGATGGTCAATGCTATTTATCAATGATTTATGAAACATATTTTTGCTCAGGAAAGGAATATAAACTCGAAACAAGTTGCGGCTCCAATAGATTAATATGATTACAAACTTAATTTAGAAACAGTCGAAGTTCAGAGAAATTAACCTCTTTTCTAAAGATGAATGTATCCGGTGCTCTCAAATCCTAATGCTAATACAGATGCATTTTGCAACTATGGCACACTATCACTAACATGAGCTAGATCTGTTGGTCTAGTATTTATTCCGATATTTCATGTAGTCGTGTGTTTCTTTCTTCCTCAAGTGACTGGATTTTTTAGTTATGTTTTGGATACTCGATGAAAATTGTGGAGCCGCCATTTTAATTTGGGATGCTTGATGGCACGGTTGTTGCGTCTTTGCATGCACCTAACAATTTGTGTCTCTATTTTTTTTGTCAAATGACCTTTGTTCGCCATACATGATTAATTAGTTGCTGAATGCACTGCTTGGGCGTGAATGGGGTTGATGTGACCACGTGCATGGGACTACGAGATGATGTGTCTACATGCATATGAGTTGGAGATCGTTTTGTTCTCTCGCTGTTTGCTCTAGGCATTTTTCCTTTTTCCCTGCTTGCATCGAAAATGCCAAATGGAGACCAGGCTCTATGGAGGCCTTTATTTGAAAACTTTAAAATTCAAACATTTTAGTTTCAAAAAATTCTGAAAATAAATACACATGATATATAATGTACATGTATGCAAATTTTTAGGTCGAAATACATTAAAATGTGAGCTACACAAAAAGACAAATCTGGGCCTTTTAGCATATGTACTGTTCATCTATAAAGTCCATGATTTTGGTTTTTTTGTACAGCTCGCAATTCAAGGTATTTCATCCTGAAATTTTTCACAGATACACTTTACATCCTTGCATACATGTGTATTTTTTTCAGAATTTTTTGAAACTGCAATTTATGAATTTTGAATTATTCAAAATAAAGGGCTCCATGGAGCTCGGTCTCCAAAATGCCCTACTCTGCTTGCATGCACTACATGTTGGAATTATTGGGCCTAGCCCATATAATAATTCATATTTTCTGCCAATAATTAAAAGTAAATTCTAGAGGCTCATGTGGCCCATTCTTGCACGACAAGGTTGTGTGGAAAATTGACCCATGCCATGTGTATGCGCTATTTTATCACGCGAGAAGAAAGTTGAAATGATTGACGCATAAATGAGAGAAGAAACTGAACACTTCGTGTGAGTTTTAGTGCGCTCGCTTCTTCTCTCCTTAATGGTTTTTAGCGCGTCTATTTAATAGTGTTTATTGCACCATTTTCTCTTCTACTATTGAAGGGCCAGTTTCAACTCTTCTCACGTATATAAGAGGTCGCTCCTCTGCTGTTCCAAGCGAAAAAAAGGACTCTTCGTCTCATTCCAAAGCATTGCGCCTCTTATCTCTTTCCCATCTCCCTTCCTGGCGTGCACCGGGGAGTGAGACAGCAGGCCTCCGAAACCCCGCCTCTTGTCATCTGGTACGGGAGAGGGGAGATTAGGTTTTTGGGGAGTGTCTCCGCATGACTGCTGGTTTTTTGTTCATCGTGGCTGCTAACGACGACGAGTTCCCCAACGACGACTTCTTCCCCGACGTCGACAACCTCTTCGACGACATGACAAACGACACGTCTGCATCTTCTGCTGTTTTTTCGTACGTCATCTTTCCTCTCTGGCAGGGCTAGCGTTTGGTTTACTGCTACTAGTGATGGACATGGATTTGTTGCTCGTTGCTTATTATCTCAACTGCATGACTAGTTTCACCAATCAGTTGCTTGTCTCAACTGTTCTCTCTGTCATGTTGATCATGTTTTACCTATTGTTCTCCTGGACTAAACATAATAGAAAAATGCCTAATTTTTCAACAATCCAATAACCTAATATGTGTAGGCAATATTCTCCTATTGCTTTTGCTGCAACTCTCAAGCCCGCACCGTTTGAGGGTGTCAACTATAAGAGGTGGCGTGCAAGGGCAATTCTTTGGCTTACCACCATGAACTGTTTTCATGCCTCTAAAGGCAAGCCAGAGGGAGAGCTGACTGCCAAGCAGGAGCAAGCTTTCCAGGCAATAGAGGCCCTCTTTAGAGGTGCTGCTCTGAGTGTTCTTGGCGACAAGATTGTCGATCCATTCATGACCATCATGGTCGGTAAGGATACGTGGGATGTGCTCGAGGCCAAGTTTGGGGTCGCGGACGCAGGAAGTGAGTTGTATATCATGGAACAGTATCATGACGACAAGATGACTGATGACCGCTCCGTTGTTGTGGAGGCTCATGAGATTCAGTCGCTCACTAAAGAACTTGAGCATCTCAATTGTGTGTTATGGGACAAATTCATTGCCGGGGGCATCATTGCCAAGCTTGCACCTTCGTGGAGGAATTTCCTACCTCTCTGAAGCACAAGAGTCAAGAGTTTACTGTTGTCAATCTTATTGGCACTCTTGATGTGGAAGGAAAGGCAAGGGCAAAAGACACACGTGCTCATTTTCATGAGGAGAATTCTAGTGCCAATTTTCCACTATAAGCAATGATTTTAGAATTCGATTCAATAGAAAATGAGAAAATATGCAAACAAAATAGAAGAAACAAATATATATATATATATATATATAGGATATTATATTATATATTCCTAGGTTAGATTCAGCTTGATATGCTTAACTATAGGATATTAAAAAATAAAATTATACAAAAGCATTCCAGATAGACTGAGCAAAAAAAGGGTACAGAAGAAAAATTTTCAACCTCACAAACCCAAGAACAAAAACAACTATGCGGGCAAAGGAAAGTTTGACGTCAAGAACAAAGTCCAACAGCATGCCACCTTCAAGAAGAAGAAGGAGACATATAAGAAGAAAGGAAAATGCCATGTATGCGGCAATGAGAGTCATTGGGCTTCATCCTGCAATGACCGTTGAGACATGCGTCAAAATGAGAACAACGACAAAACTGCCAATGCTGTTATTGGCGATGTCAAAATGAAAGATGTCAGGTACGGTAAATTTCCTACCATTCTTTCAGTATGTCATTCTCCTGATTGGTCGATTGACACCGGTGCCAATATACATGTTGTTCAGACATCAACATGTTTTCTTCTTATCAACTCGCAAGAACTACACCCGTGCTAATGGGGAACATGTCTCATGCTTCTGTTCATGGTGTTGGTACGGTCGATCTGAAGTTTACTTTGGGAAAGATCGTGCGGCTGAAGAATGTGCAACATGTCCCTTCTATAAAAAAAATCTTGTTAGCGGCTCTCATTTGTGTCGAGATGGCTATAAGTTGGTGTTTGAGTCCAATAAGGTTGTAGTGTCCAAGTGTGGACAATTTATAGGGAAAGGCTATGAGAGCGGAGGCTTGTTCCGCTTATCTTTGTCAGACTTTTGCACTAAAGTTATTAATCATGTTTGCAGTGAAACTGAATCAAATGTTTGGCATTCACGACTTTGTCATATTAACTTTAGTTGCATGACACGGCTAGCAAATTTTAGTTTAATCCCAAAATTCACAATTGTCAAAGGTTCTAAGTGCCAAGTGTGTGTGTGTGTGTGCAAGCAAAGCAACCTCGCAAGTCTCATACAACTGTTGAAGCGAGGAATTTGGCACCACTTGAACTCATACATTCAGATCTTTGAAGATGAATGATGTGTTGAAAAAAGGTGGAAAAAGATATTTCATGACTCTAATTGATGACTCTACTAGATATTGCATGATATATCTGTTGAAAACAAAAGATGAGGCTTTGCACTACTTTAAAATCTATAAAGCCGAAGCAGAGAATCAACCTGATCGAAAGATCAAAAGGCTTAGGTCAGACCATGGTGGAGAGTATTTTTCAAATGAGTTCAATTTATTCTATGAGGAACATGGTATAATCCATGAGAGGACACCTCCCTATTCTCCCTAGTAAAATTGGGGTTGCCGAACGAAAGAACCGCACTCTAATTGATTTGGTTAACACCATGTTAGACACAGCGGGAGTTTCCAAGGAATGGTGGTGGGAGGCTTTGAAGACTGCAAGTCATGTCCTAAATAGAGTGCTCACGAAGAATAAAGAGATTACCCCATTTGAGGAATGGGAAAGGAAAAGGCTTAAACTCTCCTACTTACGAACTTGGGGTTGTTTGGCTAAAGTCAACATGCCAATTACCAAGAAGCGTAAGCTTGGGCCAAAACAGTTGATTGTGTTTTCTTGGGATACTCTTTCCATAGCATTGGCTATAGATTTCTAGTGGTAAAATCCGAGGTACTTGACATTAATGTTGGTACAATCATGGAGTCGAATGATGCGACTTTCTTTGAGGATATTTTTCCTATGAAAGATATGCCCAGCTCATCTAATCAGAGGTCAGAGACAACTCCTGAACCTTTTGTTCCATTGGCACATTCCGAGCAGAAACACACTCAGATTCATCAGGAGGATAACAATGAAGCTCCTAGAAGGGGCAAGGTACAAAGGACCACAAAGTCATTTGGTGCAGATTTCATTGTATACCTCGTGAATGATACTCCCACTTCTATTTCAGAAGCTTATGCATCTTCTGATGCTAACTACTGGAAAGAAGCTGTGTGTAGTGAGATGGATTCCATCATGGCTAACATGACATGGGAGACCACTGATCCTCCTTATGGGTGTAAACCTGTAGGGTGTAAGTGGGTGTTTAAGAAAAAGCTTAGGCCTGATGGTACTATTGAAAATTACAAGGCACGGCTTGTAGCCAAGGGATATACCCAAAAAGAAGGTGAAGATTTCTTTGTTACTTATGCGCCCGTGGCTAGATTGACCACTATTCGAGTACTACTCTCATTGGCTGCCTCACACAATCTTCTCTTTCATCAAATAGATGTTAAGATAGCTTTCCTAAATGGAGAGTTGGAGGAGGAAATTTACGTGGAACAACCTGATGGTCTTGTAGTAGATGGTCATGAAGAAAAAGTGTGCAAATTGTTGAAATCTTTGTATGGTTTGAGACAAGCACCTAAGCAATGGCACGAGAAGTTCGAAAGAACTTTCACATTTATGGGTTTTGTTGAAAATGAAGCCGACAAGTGTGTGTACTATCGCCATGGTGGGGGTGAGGGAGTTATATTATGTCTGTATGTTGACGACATACTTATATTTGGAACAAATCTAAAGGTCATTTAGGAAGTGAAAGATTTTCTGAATCAAAACTTTGAGATGAAAGACCTTGGAGTAGCTAATGTTATCTTGAACATCAAGCTTTTTAGAGGTGGTGATGGTGGGATCACTCTGTTGCAGTCTCACTATGTGGAGAACATTCTGGATCGCTTTGGATATTCAGATTACAAACCTTCTCCGACAGCTTATGATCCGAGTGTTTTTATTCAGAAGAACGAAGGAGAAACAAAGGATCAATTGAGATATTCTCAAATCATTGGCTCACTTATGTATTTAGCTAGTGCTACGAGGCTTGACATCTTGTTTTCTGCGAGTAAACTAAGCCTATTTGTTTCAAACCCGGGAGATGTTCATTGGCATGCACTTGAGAGAATAATGCACTATCTGAAAGGTACTGCGAGTTATGGACTTCACTATACCATGTATCCAAGATTATTTGAAGGTTATAGTGATGTGAATTGGATATCTGATGCTGATGAGCTTAAAGCCGAAAGTGGTTATGTGTTTACACTTGGTGGTGCTGCTGTTTCCTGGAAGTCTTGCAAGCAGACCATCTTAACAAGGTCAACAATGGAAGCAGAACTCACAACGTTAGACACGGCAACAGTTGAAGCAGAATGGCTTCGAGAACTTTTGATGGAATTGCCGGTGGTTGAAAAACCAATACCAGCTATTCTAATGAACTGTGATTACCAAACTGTGATCGTCAAGGTAAACAGTTCTAAGGATAATAAGAAGTCATCAAGACATGTGAGGAGGAGACTGAAATCTGTCAGGTTCATGAGAAACTCCGGAGTTATAGTGTTGGACTATATAAACACGTCGAAGAATCTGGCAGACCCCTTCACAAAGGGCTTATCATGAAATGTGATAGACAATGCATCGAAGGAGATGGGATTGAGACCCACTACATAAGTTGTTCATGGTGGTAACCCATTCTTTGTGATCGGAGATCCCGTGAATTAGAATTGGCGAGACAAGCTATTGGATAACTGAGAGGAGAATATTTATTTGATAAAAATCCACTCCGTTATGATGCAATTTTCTTCTAATCTGTATGGAAGTTTGATATTTATCTTAATGTGTTCTGAATGGCTTGGATAGGCAAAGATGTTGTCCTACAGAACATCTAGAAAGAATAGACCTATATGAGTTAGACTATTAAACGTCGCGATCGGTGAGAGTTGGGTGCTCTCTAATAAACTCATGAAGAGGCCCCGGAGTATTACATGTATGCTCCTACCCACGGGAAAGTTTCCAGCGGTCTAGTATCAGTCAAGGCTTTTACGTGAAACTTGTTTGCATAAAACATGCAGTTCAAGGCGTAGTCCACTGTTCAAGTTGTGAACGAGTGTAGCATGGAGTTCTAGGTGTAAGTTCAACTTAACAGTCTCCACCAAAACGCCGGTATATAAACAATGTTTTGGAACCATAGGCAAATTTTATGTGCCTCTGGGATCTGGTGGGGGTTTGTTGGAATTATTGGGCCTAGCACATATAATAATTCATATTTTCTGCCAATAATTCAAAGTAAATCCTAGAGGCTCATGTGGCCCATTCATGCACGACAAGGTTGTGTGGAAAATTGACCCATGCCACGTGTATGCACTATTTTATTACGTGAGAAGAAAGTTGAAATGATTGACGCATAAATGGTAGAGGAAACTGAACACTTTGTGTGAGTTTTAGTGCGCTCGTTTCTTCTCACCTTAATGGTTTTTAGTGCGTCTATTTAATGATTTTTATTGCACCGGTTTTTCTTCTACTAATGAAGGGCCAGTTTTTGCTCTTCTCATGTATATAAGAGGTCGCTCCTCTGCTGTTTCGAGAAAAAATGGCTCTTCGTCTCATTACAAAGCATTGCGCCGCTTATCTCTTTCCCATATCGCTTCCCGGCGTGCACCGGGGAGTGAGACAGCAGGCCTTCGAAACCCCGCCTCTTATGATCCGATACGGGGGAGGGGCGATTATGTTTTTGGGGAGTGTCTCTGCATGACTGCTGGATTTTTGTTCATCGTGGCTGCTAGCGACGACATCCTCGACGTCGAGTTCCCCAACGACGACTTCTTCCCCGACGTCGACAACCTCTTCGACGACATGACGAACGACATGTCTGCATCTTCTGCTGTTGTTTCGTACGTCATCTTATCCTCTCTGATAGGGCTAGCATTTGGTTTACTGCTACTAGTGATGGACATGGATATTTTGCTCGTTGCTTATTATCTCAAGTGCATGACTAGTTTCACCAATCAGTTGCATGTCTCAATTGTTCTCCCTGTCATGTTGATCATGTTTTACCTATTGTTTTTCTGGATTAAACATAATAGAAAAATGCCTAATTTTTCAACACTACATAAAATGAACCAAATTACAAAAAAAAAAGGCAAACTGACATAACGGGATTGACCAATAAAGACCCTACGGTACGGAGATAGACAACTCGTGGTCACGCAACCGCAGATGGAACACCAACCTGACGACAAGGTCGACGACCCAATGATTTGCTCGACGTGCTGTTGCGGCGGTGCAACCGGAGCTTGCCTAGGGATAGGTGTGGGCGAGTGGAGCTGGCTTTCGATCTAAGCCTGCCAGACTCCTTGACTGCTGAAGACATGGACTGGTGCTGCGACACGCCGCTCCGGTACTTGAGCAAGGTGTGCTGCAACGCGATGACGATGCCATGGTGGTGCTTGGCGGCGTTGAGGGCGCAGTAGCATGCAATAAGCTCCTTGAGACCCACGACGATGGCCAGACGTTATCGTTTGCCGCGATCATCGCGGCCATGATGCTTGCCCAGAAGTCATCCTCCGGGTCCGCCGACTTCTTCACCACCACGAGGCTGTCCTGCAGCTAGAGCCGATGACTCACGCGTCGCCTCTATAGCATGGTAGTTGCCGCCGGAGTCTGTGCTTCAGTAGGTTTCCTCCCCTTCAGCCCGCCGCTCGGCTTCATTTGTAGCCGCCACAGCCGCACCCTGGCCGTCGTCGACGACGCCGATGGTACGAAGTATCGATAGGCAAATCTTGGTGCTACGAAAACACAACTCCTGCACAAAACTAAAAAGCAAACACGCACCACTCAATAATCACGCAAGAAAAAAAAGAAAAGAAATATCTCAGAAGCAAACAACTAGACCAAACTAACCACGATCTGCATGGCCAGCAGAACGACGATCAGCATGCCAAGTTCGGAGCCATGACTGAACGTTCACCCTCCGTCATTAACGCAGTAGAACCTTGAGCTGCAGAACACCTTCCACTGTTACGCACCCGATTAATGACGGCCGCTCGAACCCCAGAAGGATGATGTCGCAAATATGCTCCAGGCAGAAGTATGATGAACCGGAAGCTAGCAGGTCCACCGTCACTACCGCCTCTGTTTCTCCCACGATCGCTCATGCCTCCATCGGAGCCTCCACCGTCCTAGCCAAAGAGCCTGAACAGCCATGGCACATGGGCGTATATCAACAGACGTAGGGGTTTGCGGTGGCAGCCACGGGGATTTGCAGTGACCTGGCCACGGCAGCAAGCCCCTCCACGGCGTGGCCTCCTCGCGCAGCCCCGCAGGCCATCAACCTGGTGGCACCAAGGGCATACAACGGCGGCGCTGGGAGGAGAGACGGAACCTGGCGGTTGAGGCTCCGGCGAAGAAAGGGCCGACGGCAAGAACGGAGGTGACGGTTGTTACACCATGAGGATTTGCGTAATGTGGGTGGCGCTGCGAGCTCCAGAGGAGAGCCAGGGAGGATTTTATAGCCGGACAAGATGGTGAAACGCTATGTCACTGGATTCCGCCGGAGCCTTCGCGGTGGGAAGCGCGGCAGGCGACTAAGGCGGCACTGACAGAAGAATCGAGCGTGCACAGACGTGACACATGAGCACGTGAACAATCGAGCCCGCGCAGCGTGACACATGAGCACAGGAACACCCAGGCGGCCGATCGCGCTGCAAAAACAGAAAGGCGGCGCACGCCGGGCCATGCATGCAACCGAGCGGGCACGAAGGCCCATGCCAAAAAATCAGCAAAACAGGAGAAGCCCATCCCGCTGCCAAAAAGTAGAAGTAATCGGCAGGCAAATTGTGAGAAACTTTATTTTTGCGTGATAATATGTGTCTTATTCATATCATAAATATTAAAGTACAAGTCACGTAAACACCGACATGACAAAACTGAAAAGACAGATGAACGTCTCTGAGCTTGACATCAACGTCCGTCACCTGCCTCCGGCACCACCATAGCAGCCATCAAAGAAAAAAATGACGGACTGATGTCTACTACACAACCTTCTTCTTGTAGACATTGTTAGGCCTCTAAGTGCAGAGGTTTCTAGGACAGTAGCAAATTTACCTCAAGTGGATGACCTAAAGTTTATCAATCTGTGGGAGGCGTAGGATGAAGATGGTCTCTCTCAAACAACCCTGCAACCAAATAACAAAGAGTCTCTTGTGTCCCCAACACACCCAATACAATGGTAAATTGTATAGGTGCACTAGTACGGCAAAGAGATGATGATACAAGTGCAATATGGATGGTAGATATAGATTTTTGTAATCTGAAAATATAAAAACAGCAAGGTAACTAATGATAACAGTGAGCGTAAACGGTATTGCAATGTGTTGAAACAAGGCCTATGGCTCATACTTTCACTAGTGCAAGTTCTCTCAACAATAATAACATAATTGGATCATATAACTATCCCTCAACATGCAACAAAGAGTCACTCCAAAGTCACTAATAGCGGAGAACAAATGAAGAGATTATTGTAGGGTACGAAATCACCTCAAAGTTATCATTTCTGATCGATCTATTCAAGAGTCCATAGTAAAATAACACGAAGCTATTCTTTCCGTTCAATCTATCCCAGAGTTCGTACTAGAATAAGACCTTAAGACACAAATCAACCAAAACCCTAATCTCACCTAGATACTCCAATGTCACCTCAAGTATCCGTGGGTATGATTATACGATATGCATCACACAATCTCAGATTCATCTATTCAACCAACACAAAGAACTACAAAGAGTGCCCCAAAGTTTCTACCGAAGAGTCAAGACGAAAACGTGTGCCAACCTATATGCATAAGTTCACGAGGTCACGGAACTCGCAAGTTGATCACCAAAACATAAATCAAGTGGATCACGTGAATATCCCAATGTCACCACAGATAAGCATATGCAAGACATACATCAAGTGTTCCAAAATCCTTAAAGACTCAATCCGATAAGTGATACGTCTCCAACGTATCTACTTTTCCAAACACTTTTGCCCTTGTTTTGGACTCTAACTTGCATGATTTGAATGGAACTAACCCGGACTGATGATGTTTTCAGCAGAATTACCATGGTGTTATTTATGTGCAGGAGCAAGCGTTCTCGGAATGACCTGAAACTTCACAGAGACACTTATCAGAAAATAAGAAAAATACCTGCCAAAGATGAAGGCCAGGGGCCCACCGTCTTTCCATGAGGGTGGGGGGCGTGCCTGCCCTCCTAGGGCGTGCCCCCTACCTCGTGGGCCCCCTGTTGCCTCTCCGACTCCAACTCCACCTCCATTTATTGAGTTTCGGGGAGAAAAAAACCAGAGAGAAGAAATCATCACGTTTTACGATACGGAGCCGCCGCCAAGCCCTAAAACCTCTTGGGAGGGCTGATCAGGAGTCCGTTCGGGGCTCCGGAGAGGGGAATCCGTCGCCATTGTCATTACCAACCATCCTCCATCACCAATTTCATGATGCTCATCGTCGTGCGTGAGTAATTCCATCGTAGGCTTGCTGGAAGGTGATGGGTTGGATGGGATCTATCATGTAATCGAGTTAGTTTTGTTAGGGTTTGATCCCTAGTGTCCACTATGTTCTGAGATTGATGTTCCTATGACTTTGCTATGCTTAATGCTTGTCACTAGGGCACGAGTGCCATGATTTCAGATCTGAACCTATTATGTTTTCATCAATATATGAGTGTTCTTGATCCTATCTTGCAAGTCTATAGTCACCTATTATGTGTTATGATCCGTTAACCCCGAAGTGACAATAATCGTGATACTTACCGGTGATGACCGTAGTTTGAGGAGTTCATGTATTCACTATGTGTTAATGCTTTGTTCCGGTTCTCTATTAAAAGGAGGCCTTAATATCCCTTAGTTTCTGTAAGGACCCCGCTGCCACGGGAGGGTAGGACAAAAGATGTCATGCAAGTTCTTTTCCATAAGCACGTATGACTATATTCGGAATACATGCCTACATTATATCAATGAACTGGAGCTAGTTCTGTGTCACCCTAGGTTATGACTGTTACACGATGAACCGCATCTGGCATAATTCTCCATCACCGATCCATTGCCTACGAGCTTTCCATATATTGTGCTTCGCTTATTTACTTTCCCGTTGCTATTGCTATCATCACTACAAAATACCAAAACATTGCTTTTACTATTGTTACCTTTTGCTACCGTTATCACCACTATCATATTACTTTGCTACTAAACACTTTGCTGCAGATATTAAGTCTCCAGGTGTGGTTGAATTGACAACTTAGCTATTAATACTTGAGAATATTCTCTGGCTCCCCTTGTGTCGAATCAATAAATTTGGGTTGAATACTCTACCCTCGAAAACTGTTGCGATCCCCCATACTTGTGGGTTATCAAGACTATTGATAACCCACAAGTATAGGGGATCGCAACAGTTTTCGATAAGTAAGAGTGTCGAACCCAACGAGGAGCTAAAGGTAGAACAAATATTCCCTCAAGTTCTATCGACCACCGATACAACTCTACGCACGCTTGACGTTCGCTTTACCTAGAACAAGTATGAAACTAGAAGTACTTTGTAGGTGTTGTTGGATAGGTTTGCAAGATAATAAAGATTACGAAAATAAAAAGTAGGGGCTGTTTAAGTAAAGACACAATAAAGTAAATATAGCGAGTGTGTAAAAGTGGTGGTAGGAGTTGTGAAATTGCCCCTAAGCAATTGACTACTTTACTAGACCGATAGTAAGTATTATGTGGGAGAGGCCACTGCTAGTATGTCATCCCTGACTTGGAATTCTATGCACTTATGATTGGAACTATTAGCAAGCATCCGCAACTACTAATGTTCATTAAGGTAAAACCCAACCATAGCATTAAGATATATTGGTCCCCCTTCAACCCCGTATGCATTAATTTCTATGCTAAGTTGAAGCTTCTGTCACTCTTGCCCTCCAATACATAGTCCTATCAACATACAACTAACCCTAGGGTGTGATCCACACGCGCAATCATATGATGGGCACCAAAGGACAGCAACATAACCACAAGCAAATTAAATCAATCATAGCAATTCATCAACCACCGATAGGACAAAGAAAATCTACTCAGACATCATAGGATGGCAACACATCATTGGGTAATAATATGGAGCATAAAGCACCATGTTCAAGTAGAGGGTACAGCGGGTTGCGGGAGAGTGGACCGCTGTAGATAGAGGGGGGAAGGTGATGGAGATGTTGGTGAAGATGGCGGAGGTGTTGGTGTAGATCGCGGTGATGATGATGATGGCCACGGCAGCGTTCCGGCGCCACCGGAAGAGAAGGGGAGAGGGGGCCCCTTCGTCTTCTTCTTCCTTGACCTCCTCCCTAGATGGGAGAAGGGTTTCCCCTCTGGTCCTTGGCCTCCATGGCATGGGAGGGGCGAGAGCCCCTCCGAGATTGGATCTGTCTCTCTCTGTTTCTGCGTTCCCAGATTCTTCCCTTTCACCATTTCTTATATTCCCGGAGATCCGTAACTCCGATTGGGCTGAAATTTTAACACGATCTCTATCCGGATATTAGCTTTCTTGCGGCGAAAAAAGGGCACCAACCACCTTACGGGGTGGCCACGAGGGTCAGGGGCGCGCCTGACACCCTGGGCCGCGCCCCCTACCTCGTGGGTCCCTCGAGCATTGTCTCGCGTGGATTCTTCTTCCCAAAAATCATATATATTCCAAAAAAAATCTCCGTCAGTTTTTATTCCATTTGGACTCTGTTTGATATGGATATTCTACGAAACAAAAAAACATGCAACAAACAGGAACTGGCACTGGGTACTGGATCAATATGTTAGTCCCAAAAATAGTATAAAAAGTTGCCAAAAAGTTTATGTAAGTTGAATAATATTGGCATGGAACAATCAAAAATTATAGATACGACGGAGACGTATCAGCATCCCCAAGCTTAATTATGCTCGTCCTCGAGTAGGTAAATGATAAAAAGATAATTTTTGATGTGGAATGCTACCTAGCATAATCTTGATCATATGTCTAATCATGGCATGAATATTAAGACACAAGTGATTCAAAGCAATAGTCTATCCTTTGACATAAAAATAATAATACTTCAAGCATACCAACCAAGCAATTATGTCTTATTGAAATAACATAGCCAAAGAAAGCTCATCCCTACAAAATCATATAGTCTGGCTATGCTCCATCTTCACCACACAAAATATTCACATCATGCACAACCCCGATGACAAGCCAAGCAATTGTTTCACACTTTTGACGTTCTCAAACCTTTTCAACTTTCACGCAATACATGAGCGTGAGCCATGGACATAGCACTATAGGTGGAATAGAATATGATGATGGGGGTTATGTGGAGAAGACAAAAAGGGAGAAAGTCTCACATCAACTAGGCGTATTAACGGGCTATGGAGATGCCCATTAATAGATATCAATGTGAGGAGTAGGGATTGCCATGCAACGGATGCACTAAGAGCTATAAGTTTATGAAAGCTCAAACTGGAAACTAAGTGGGTGTGCATCCAACTTGCTTGCTCATGAAGACCTCGGGCATTTGAGGAAGCCCATCATCGGAATATACAAGCCAAGTTCTATAATGAAAATTCCTACTAGTATATGAAAGTGATAACTCAAGAGACTCTATATATGAAGAACATGGTGCTACTTTGAAGCACAAGTGTGGTAAAAGTATAGTAACATTGCCCCTTCTCTCTTTTTCTCTATTTTTTTTCATTTTTTTTCTTTTTTTGGGCCTTCTCTTTTTTGGCCTTTCTCTCTCTTTTTTTAAATTTTTTATTTTTTCGTCCGGAGTATCATCCCGACTTGTGGGAGAATCATAGTCTCCATCATCCTTTCCTCACTGGGGCAATGCTCTAATAATGATGATCATCACACTTTTATTTACTTACAACTCGATATTACAACTCGATATCTAGAACAAAGATATGACTCTATATGAATGCCTCCAGCGGTGTACCGGGATGTGCAATGATCTAGCGTAGCAATGACATGAAAAAACGGACAAGCCATGAAAACATCATGCTAGCTATCTTACGATCATGCAAAGCAATATGACAATAAATGCTCAAGTCATGTATATGATGATGATGGAAGTTGCATGACAATATATCTCGGAATGGCTATGGAAATGCCATGATAGGTAGGTATGGTGGCTGTTTTGAGGAAGATACAATGAGGCTTATGTGTGACAGAGCATATCATATCACGAGGTTTGGATGCACCGGCGAAGCTTGCACGAACTCTCGAGGTGAGAAAGGGCAATGCACCGTACCGAAGAGGCTAGCAATGATGGAAGGGTGAGAGTGCGTTAATCCATGGACTCAACATTAGTCATAAAGAACTCACATACTTATTGCAAAAATCTATTAGTCATCAAAACATAGTACTACACGCATGCTCCTAGGGGGATAGATTGGTAGGAAAAGACCATCGCTCGTCCTCGACCGCCACTCATAAGGAAGACAATCAATAAATACCTCATGCTCCGACTTCGTTACATAACGGTTCACCATACGTGCATGCTACGGGACTTGCAAACCTCAACACAACTCTTTCTCAATTTCACAATTACTCAACTAGCATGACTCTAATATCACCATCTTTATATCGCAAAACTATTGCAAGGAATCAAACATATCATATTCAGCGATCTACAAGTTTATGTAGGATTTTATGACTAACCATGTGAATGACCAGTTCCTGTCATCTCTCTAAATAGATATAAGTGAAGCAAGAGAGTTTAATTCTTTCTACAAAAGATGTGCTCATGCTCTAACAAATATAAGTGAAGCAAAAGAGCATTCTACAAATGGTGGTTGTCTAAGTGAGGAGAAACAGGCAATCCAAACTTCAAATGATATAAGTGAAGCATATGAAGCATTCTATAAAGCCATACTCAAAAGATATAAGTGAAATGCAAAGAGCATTATATAAATCAACCAAGGACTATCTCATACCAGCATGGTGCATAAAAGAAAAATAAAAACTTAAATGCAAAAGACGCTCCAAGACTTGCACATATCGCATGAATGAAACGAATCTGAAAACATACCGATATTTGTTGAAGAAAGAGGGGATGCCTCCCCAGCATCCCCAAGCTTAGACGCTTGAGTCTCCTTGAATATTTACTTGGGGTGCCTCGGGCATCCCCAAGCTTGAGCTCTTGCCTCTCTTCCTTCTTCTCACATCGAAACCTTCTCGATCATCGAACACTTCATCCACACAAAACTTCAACAGAAAACTCAGTAAGATCCGTTAGTATAATAGAGCAAATCACTACTCTAGGTACTGTTGCAAACCAATTCATATTTTGTTTTTTGCATTGTGTCTACTGTAATATAACTTTTTCATGGCTTAATCCATTGATATAAAT
Source organism: Triticum urartu (assembly GCF_003073215.2). Taxonomy (NCBI): domain Eukaryota; kingdom Viridiplantae; phylum Streptophyta; class Magnoliopsida; order Poales; family Poaceae; genus Triticum; species Triticum urartu. Next base: position 742,155,718 of record NC_053024.1, read on the forward strand.
TGATAGTTTCATCAAAACAAGCAAGCTATGCATCAAAAATAGAATCTGTCTAAAACAGAACAGTCTGTAACAATCTGAGCATTCACCATACTTCTGATACTTGAAAAATTCTGCCAAAATTAGAAAAATAAATTTTTTTTACAGAAAGACAGTGCAAAAAGAATCAGAACCATTTGACGTTCCAGTAAATAATTAAAATTCATGCACTACAGCCAAAGTTTCTGTCCTGCACCGTACAAACCATCAAGCAAATGTAAACATCCTAAAGGCAAACCTTGGCACATTATTTTTATATTTAAACTTTTTTAAAAGCACACAACAGAAATAAATGACTCTCTAAAACTTCCGGGTTGTCTCCCTGGCAGCGCTTTCTTTAAAGCCATTAAGCTAGGCATATAGTGCTCAAGTAGTGAATCCACCCGGATCCCAAGGTATATCAAAGCCAATTTGAATCAACAATGATTTGTAATTTAGTGGTGAGCACAAGGTAACATATATCATGTAATGACGAAGTCTAACTCTCTTCCTATGCATCGGCATGTCATAAAAGAACAATTCATGCACACAAAGTAAAGGCCAATGCATAGTATAAACAGTTTCTTGCAATATTATCATATTGGAAACATAGAGAGGTGGAGACATAGTTCCTCTCTATAATAATTGCAAGTAGGAGCAGCAAGCACATGCATATTATATCTATCAAAATCATCATGTGCAACGGTAAAAGTCAACCCATGAATATAATCCTTACTAAGTGCAAACTTCTCCGATATAGTGTAGTTGGGAGAATTCAAAAAAATAATAGGACTATCATGCGTGGGTGCAATAGCAACAATTTCATGTTTAACATAAGGAACTATAGCAAGTTCATCTCCATAAGCATCATTCATATTGGCATCTTGGCCACAAGCATAATCAAAAAGGGATATTTCAAAAGAATCATAGGGGTCATAACAGTCATCATAGCAATCATCCTTCGGTAAGCACGAAGGGGAATTAAACAATGTATGAGTTGAAGAGTTACTCTCATTAGAAGGTGGGCACGGGTGATCAATCCGCTCTTCCTCCTTTTGTTCTTCGCTATCCTCATCATCTTTTTCATCCAATGAGCACACAGTTTCATCAATTTCTTCTTCCATAGACTCCTGCAAAATATTAGTCTCTTCTTGGACAGCGGAGTATTTCTCAATATATTGTTTAACATAGGTATTAGAAGCATAATTATCATAGCAATATTTAAGTATAGCAAAATTTTCAGATTTGTGAAAAGTAGCATCATACTTTTCAATCAAAGAAGCAATTTCATAAGCACCCTCAAAAGCAACAAATTCTTCAATTTGTTGAACATCATAGTAACTATAAACACCTTTAGCATAAGAAGATAAGATTCCATTATCAATAAACTCACATTGGTAGGGAAGGTGTTTCTTAGGGTTTTCAGAACAACAAGTAAAATCATATAATTCACATAAATTCCAAGCATGGCATTCCAAACGTTGAATTTGACTCCATAATAATTTCCCTTTTTCAGATATACGATGTTGCACATAACAAGGATGCTCATCTAAAGATTTGCCCTCAACTAAGCTAGTTGGGGTTTCATCACGAGCACATAGGGATCGAAGATGATCCAAGTAATAGGCTTCAACAGTGTGATAGATTTTGAGTGGTTCTTCAACCATTGGTTCAGTAGGTACAACTAATTTTTTTGGTATTTTGCATTTCCTACCCATAACTAAATATAGAAAACAACTAAGAACAATAAATAAAAATTACTTAGTGATAAAGCAAACAAGCACACACAAGAATATTCACCCCACGCTATTGCTCCCCGGCAACGGCGCCAGAAAAAGGTCTTGATAACCCACAAGTATAGGGGATCGCAACAGTTTTCGATAAGTAAGAGTGTCGAACCCAACAAGGAGCTAAAGGTAGAACAAATATTCCCTCAAGTTCTATCGACCATCGATACAACTCTACGCACGCTTGACGTTCGCTTTACCTAGAACAAGTATGAAACTAGAAGTACTTTGTAGGTGTTGTTGGATAGGTTTGCAAGATAATAAAGATTACGAAAATAAAAAGTAGGGGCTGTTTAAGTAAAGACACAATAAAGTAAATATAGCGAGTGTGGAAAAGTGGTGGTAGGAGTTGTGAAATTGCCCCTAAGCAATTGACTACTTTACTAGACCGATAGCAAGTATTATGTGGGAGAGGCCACTGCTAGCATGTCATCCCTGACTTGGAATTCTATGCACTTATGATTGGAGCTTCCACAACTACTAATGTTCATTAAGGTAAAAACCAACCATAGCATTAAGATATATTGGTCCCCCTTCAACCCCGTATGCATCAATTTCTATGCTAGGTTGAAGCTTCTGTCACTCTTGCCCTCCAATACATAGTCCTATCAACATACAACTAACCCTAGGGTGTGATCCACGCGCGCAATCATATGATGGGCACCAAAGGACAGCAACATAACCACAAGCAAATTAAATCAATCATAGCAATTCATCAACCACCGATAGGACAACGAAAATCTACTCAGACATCATAGGATGGCAACACATCATTGGGTAATAATATGAAGCATAAAGCACCATGTTCAAGTAGAGGGTACAGCGGGTTGTGGGAGAGTGGAACGCTGTAGATAGAGGGGGGAAGGTGATGGAGATTTTGGTGAAGATGGCGGAGGTGTTGGTGTAGACCGCGGTGATGATGATGATGGCCACGGCAGCGTTCCGGCGCCACCGGAAGAGAAGGGGAGAGGGGGCCCCTTCGTCTTCTTCTTCCTTGACCTCCTCCCTAGATGGGAGAAGGGTTTCCCCTCTGGTCCTTGGCCTCCATGGCATGGGAGGGGCGAGAGCCCCTCCGAGATTGGATCTGTCTCTCTGTCTCTCTCTATTTCTGCGTTCCCAGATTCTTCCCTTTCACCGTTTCTTATATTCCCGGAGATCCGTAACTCCGATTGGGCTGAAATTTTAACACGATCTATATCCGGATATTAGCTTTCTTGCGGCGAAAGAAGGGCACCAACCGCCTTACGGGGTGGCCATGAGGGTCAGGGACGCGCCTGACACCCTGGGGCGCGCCCCCCTACCTCGTGGGCCCCTCGAGCATCGTTTCGCGTGGATTCTTCTTCCCAAAAATCATATATATTCCAAAAAAATCTCCGTCAATTTTTATTCCGTTTGGAATCCGTTTGTTATGGATATTCTGCGAAACAAAAAAAATGCAACAAACATGAACTGGCACTGGGCACTGGATCAATATGTTAGTCCCAAAAATAGTATAAAAAGTTGCCAAAAAGTATATGAAAGTTGAATAATATTGGCATATCAAAAATTATAGATACGGCGGAGACGTATCAACTATTTTCTGGCACCGTTGCCGGGGAGCATAGTTCTGTTCTTTGAGTCACTTGGGATATATATCTGCTTATCATTATGAAGAACTTGAGAGATCCAAAAACCAAGATCTATCCCTCAACTACGAGGGGAGGTAAGGAACTGCCATCTAGCTCTGCACTTGATTCACCTTCTCTTTTGAGTAAGCTTGCGATACCTACAGCTGCTTCTGCTATTCGTTCTGATATGTCACATGTTATTGACGATGCCACTTCTGCTATGCATGATACTTATGATGAAACTACCTCTATGCCTGATACTACTATGCCACTTAGTGCCTTTCTTGATGAACAACTTGCTAGGGCTAGAGAAATTGAAAATATTGAATCTGATGATACTGATGAAAGTGATGATGAAGAACCACTTGCTATTCCTAAGGGTTATGTATTTGATCAAGATGCTTCTTTAGCTATTTTAGCTTGCAGAAATAGAACTGAACTTAAAAGATTATTAGCTAAATGGAGTAAGCAATCTCTAAATGCTAGAACGAAACCCGACCCTGCTTTCGCTGCTTCACCTATCTTTCTTACTGATAAGGATTATGAATTCTCTGTTGATCCCGATGTAATTACTTTGGTTGAATCTGACCCTTTTCATGGTTATGAATCCGAAACTGTTGTGGCACATCTTACTAAACTGAATGATATAGCTACCCTGTTCACTAAAGATGAGAGAACTCTCTACTTTTATATCCTTAAAATATTTCCGTTCTCATTAAAGGGTGATGCTAAGATATGGTTTAATTCTCTTGATCCTGGTTGTGTGCGTAATCCCCAGGATATGATTTATTACTTCTCTGCTAAATATTTCCCTGCTCATAAGAAACAAGCTGCTTTAAGGGATATATATATATATAATTTTGTGCAAATTGAAGAAGAGAGTCTCCCACAAGCTTGGGGGAGGCTTATCCAATTACTTAATGCTTTGCCTGATCATCCTCTTAAGAAAAATGAAATACTTGATATCTTTTATAATGGACTAACCGATGCCTCCAGAGATTACCTGGATAGTTGTGTCGGTTCTGTTTTCAGGGAAAGAACTCCGGATGAAGCTGAAATTTTATTGAATAATATGTTGACAAATGAAAATAATTGGACACCTCCGGAGCCAATTCCTGAGCCTATTCCTAAACCAACTCCGAAGAAGAGGGGTATTCTATTTCTCAGTCCTGAAGATATGCAAGAGGCAAAGAAATCTATGAAAGAAAAGGGTATTAAAGCTGAAGATGTTAAGAATTTACCTCCTATTGAAGAAATACATGGTATTAATTTACCGCCTGTTGAAGAAACATATAATCTTAATCCTTTACCTATGGAAGAAACTCATGGTCTTGATAACCCGACACAGGTAGTAAAGGTAAATTCTCTCTATAGATATGATAAAGCTGTAATCCCATTTACTAAAATTGCTAGCCCATGCTTAGATGAGTTTGATAAATTTATGGCTAAGCAAGAAGATTTTAATGCTTATTTTGGTAGACAATTAAAATACAATTCAAATATGCTTGGACACTTGGGTGATTATATGGCTAATGTCAAAGGTGAACTTAAACTTATTAGTAAACATGCTTCTATGGTTAGCACTCAAGTAGAACAAGTACTTAAAGCTCAAAATGATTTGCTCAATGAATTGAATAGTAAAAATATTGATAATGCTGTTAGAGTGGCTACTAGAACTGGTAGAATGACTCAGGAACCATTGTATCCTGAAGGCCACCCTAAGAGAATTGAGCAAGATTCTCAGAGAAATAATATAGATGCACCTAGCTCTTCTAAAAAGAAGAAAAAGAAAAATGACAAGACTTTGCATGCTTCTAGTGATCCTATTGTTGAAACACCTGAGAATCCAAATGATATTTCTATTTCTGATGCTGAAACTCATTCTAGTAATGAACCTGAAACTAGTGATAATGTTAATGATAATTTTCATGATGATCCTCAACCTAGTAATGATAATGATATATAAATTGAACCTGCTATTGATCTTGATAACCCACAATCAAAGAATCAACGTTATGATAAGAGAGACTTCGTTGCTAGGAAACACGGTAAAGAAAGAGAACCATGGGTTCAGAAACCCATGCCTTTTCCTCCTAAACCATCCAAGAAAAAGGATGATGAGGATTTTGAGCACTTTGCTGAAATGATTAGACCTATCTTTTTACGTATGCGATTAACTGATATGCTCAAAACCAATCCTTATGCTAAGTATATGAAAGATATTATTACAAATAAGAGAAAGATACCGGAAGCTGAAATTTCCACCATGCTTGCTAATTATACTTTTAAGGGTGGAATACCAAAGAAACTTGGAGATCCAGGAGTACCCACTATACCATGCTCCATTAAAAGAAACTATGTTAAAACTGCTTTATGTGATCTTGGAGCCGGTGTTAGTGTTATGCCTCTCTCTTTATAGCGTAGACTTGATTTGAATAAGTTGACACCTACTGAAATATCTTTGCAAATGGCTGATAAATCAACTTCTATACCTGTCGGTATTTGTGAGGATGTGCCTGTTGTAGTTGCAAATGTTACTATTTTAACGGACTTTGTTATTCTTGATATTCCCGAGGACGATAGTATGTCTATTATTCTTGGAAGACCCTTTTTGAATACTGCAGGGGCTGTTATTGATTGCACTAAAGGCAATGTCACTTTTCATGTTAATGGTAATGAGCCACTACTAGGGAAAAGCCTATACACAGAATTTTACCAGTAGCGCTGTACAAAATCAAGCGCTGCTGCTACTTAGTAGCAGCGCGCGTGAATAAACCGCACTACTGCTATGACTTTAGCAGTAGCGCGTACTAGCGAAAAGCGCTGCTGCTACGTTCGAACTGGGCGCACATGGCTAGCCCAACCTAGCAGTAGCGCGTATAATGGCCCAGCGCTACTGCTAATCTCCTTAGCTGCAGCGCGCTTACGTGTAATGCGCTGCTGCTAATGGAAATAAAATAAAGTGAAAAAAGGGGAAAAAAGGAGAAAGGAATAGCAGTACCGGGTTTCAGTAAACGCGCTATAGCTAACTTAGCTATAGTGCGTTTCCGGAAACGCGCTACCGTTACGTTTCACTTAAACAGCGGTTTCCCCCCACCCCGCCCCCCGGCCACCAATTCTTCCCCAAATCGTCCCTCGCCCTCGCCGCCGTCTCCTCACCGCCGCCGCCCGAGGCCGCCCTCAGCCTCAGCGCCGCCGCCCGAGGCCGCCCTCAGCCTCACAGCCGCCACCCAAGGCCGCCCTCCACGTCACCGTCGGCGCCCTCCACCTCACCGCCGCCCGAGCCCGCCCAAGACCGCCCTTGCCCGTGCCCGTGCCCGCCCTCTCCGCCCCTGCCTCCGTCACCGAGCACCTCCCCGCCACCGTCTCTCACCTATCTGTAAGTCCCCCACCCCTCCCCCTCACTCATCTCTCTCTGTATTTTAGAGTAAAAATTAGATGTTAATTAGATGTTTTTCAGTTAGGGCACTAGAGTTTTGCTAGGTTAATTAGGTTAGTAGTGCTGCTAGTAGTATTGGTACAGTAGGTTAATTAGGTGATGTTAAATGAATAACCTAAATGAATGAAATTAGTAGTTAACTGAATTTTTTTTCCTTTCATCATTATAGAGCACTAAAGTTAACTGAATTTTGTTCTATTAGTAGTTAAATGAATTTTCTTCTACACTTATGAATTTTCTTCTACACTATGTTGTTTGCACATGTGGTTGCTCGTGTATATTTGGACACTGTTTGCAGGATGATGCTTAGTGGCCTATGTTTTGCCGGAATGTTGATTCTTTTCCGGCAAATTTCAGGTTCTCGATTTGTCCACTTTTTAGCAAAGCTCATGCCGAAATTTTCCGTGAATTTTGGCATGACTTGTGCTACAAACTAGGACATATCGAGTGCCCGTGATTTGCCGCACCAGGAAGGAGTCAACATTCCTGCAAAACAATAGGCCTTTTTATGTCATTATTCATTTTATTAGGTCTAGAATTAATTGACTAGATTTAATCATAGGAAACATGGCTAGCAACGATGAAGGACAGGGTTCTGGTGATTGCGACGATGCCTACCGGGCGACAGACGATTTTTTTAGCCTTACCGATGATCAACTGATGTTATTGCTGGGCCCACCGGTGGCATCGGGGACTGAGACCGACACGCAGACCGGTGCTGAGACTGAGACCGGCGCTCAGACTCAGACCGGCATCGAGACCGGCTGAGACTGAGACCGACGCTGCCTCGGGGAGCGGAGCCGGTGTAGAACTGAAAGCTCAGGAGTACTAGAGTGGTGGTCACGGAGGTGGACGACGGCAATTTTGAGCCAACAGCGCCCGAGGAAGCGCGTCGATGCTACGACAATCAAATAGGCTGCATCGTACGAACAACCGCCACCATCAACGATGAGAAACTACAGAAGATAGAAAATATGAGGAGCTCCCTCCTAAAGAAGTTTCACCAGATATTCTTGTTCCCGGGCCGGAATGAGAAGGATTATAAAGATCCAGATGAGGACCCGGCAATGAAGAAGATAAACAAACACGCCATGATCAAGTTTAGCGACGCGTTGGCCGCCTGGAAAAATCGAGTGAAAGCAAGGATCATCGACAAGAAGGAACCCTACTCCGAGATTGTAAAGGATAATCCGACAATCACGGAAGAGCAGTTTCAAATATTCAAGGAGGCTTGCGAGGCCGAAGATGCCAAAAAAAAGTCTAAGTACATGAAGGGGCTTCAAGAGAGGAACATTGGGAGCCACCACCTCGGAAGCCGTGGTTACGGCGAAAAGAGGTCCAAATGGGCCAAGGAGGACGCGGAAGCCGCGAGTCTGGGCATCCCAGACCCCTTGGCGGAGTTCACCGTCCCGCAGGAGCGTGACGTCCTCAGGGCCCGGCACCGTTGGGACCCAGTGAAAAAGGTTTACGAGACAACACCAGTCATTACGGAGTTCATGAGACTGCTGGTAATTTTAGTTTCTGATCAATTCGACTGCACACGTTAGTCATATTTGTAAACGATCATTGTGCCTTTTGCAGAGAGAGCAGCACAGGATTGCGGCCGAAAGCGACTCGCCGTCTGAGGCATTGGCGAGGCCCAGGTGGGACACTCCATTCAACCGGGCGTTGAACATATTGAAACAACAACCGGTGGATACTCGACCGTCGTATGGACGCGTGCACGGTGTCGGAGACGGCGCCACGTGGAAGAAGTACTACCATGAGACCACGGAGGAGAGAAAGGCAAGACGGAAGTTAAATGAAGAAAACATCGACAAGAGGGTTGAGATTGCGGTTGAGAAGAAATCAACTGAGACAGTCGCAGCATCGGTAGTTGCCGCAAAACAGGTGGCTTTAGATATTTCTACTACCTTGGTTCCGGCCGTTTTCAATTGGACCAGGCAAAATCCAAAAAAAGATGCAGCGGACTTTCCCCTTGCTGACTTCTTGGCGGGGAGAAGCTCGACTAGCGTTGCACAAGCACCTGCAGCTGCACGTGCTCCCGCACCGGCTCCCGCACCGGACGTGCTAGGCGGTGCTTCGTCTTTGGCTGAGCTCGACGCCCTCATAGTATCTGTCACACTGCCCCCCTTCAATATAAATGTATAATCTCCCGTTTTCGTTGCCTTTCGGATGTCTCACATCGCAGACTTTTCTTTGCAGGCCGACGAAACCCCGTGCACCATATTTTACACCATCGGCGAACAGAAGGTGGACGTGGGGAAGGCGACGATAATGGAGCCGAAGGAACCATTGTTCCACAGCCGGCCGATCCCCCCGAACGTCTTCAAGGTTTCCGTGGCCAGTGTCAAACCGGGCCACGAGAATTTGCCTCCTCCAGTACTACTGGGGGATGACGACGAGACACCGGGGCGGCTTGGTGATTGTTGCAATGCTGGGTGGGTCCTGTTGTGGCCAAAGAGTCTGCTTCGTCTGGAGGCGGCCGGGAGCACACCCACGAGCATGCAGCCTCAGCAAGGTATGAACATCAACACCCCACCTACCCAATTATCGTCGGGTGTCGGGTTGGGTGATAGCGGACGGGGTAAGGAGGAGGCTCCATTAGTCACTGATGACGTCGCCATGGATGAGGGTGAGGACGACGATGGCGCTGCTGAATAGTATGTCTATACTGGCGCCTCCTCAGGGTTTGAGCGTCATGAGTCGGTGCCTGAATTGCCGTCTCAACATATTATGGACGACCTTCCGGTAGTAAAGAAGTTTAGGAAGAGAGCATGGAAAGGCAAAAAAGCTGTTTCTATGATCCAGCTGCCTCGGCTTCAAGACCGTATAGATATCCCCGGTGCGGATAAATGGCATATCCCCGGTCAACCAATCCTACCTGCAACAGCGCTACGGGCCAGATTCGGTGATCTAAAGAGACTTCATGACGATGTGCTGCGGGTAGAGAAAGACCTCATCGCCTCGAAAGATCCAGGGTACCCACTCTACGTGGTTAACGTTCCGCGACAAATGTCGTACGTCGACAGCTTCCCCGCGGATAAGTTCTTCCTCCGATTCGATTACATATTCGACATGTTTCACGTGAAGAAGCTGGATTTTACGTTTGTCCGCCTTTATGCCTTGCACATGAACTACATCATGGGGGTTGAGCAGATATCTCATATCTGTGTCGCTGACCCATACTACATGCACGAGGGCTTCTTGGGAGTCTGCGCAAATCACCGTGAATACGCGAGGGATTACATCACCAGTTTCATGCTCACCAACAAGGACAAGGGGGCGATTCTTGTGCCTTATCATCCCGTGTAAGTCATCCGCGCTGCTATCCTTCCTTCGATTTCAATCATTCATTTGCACGATGGAGGCTAATTACTTTGAGGACTTATTTTGCGCAGCGGCGGGCGCGCCGTCCTCATCATTCTCTACCCCCGATTCTCCCACGCTCTTCACTTGGACTCGTCGAAGAACATTCACAAAAAGGATTACACCCACTTCAAGGATGTTCTCGACAGTGCTATGTTTTACTACCAAGCAAGGGGTGGAGAGGTCAGGGACAAGAAGAGAAGGGGCGGCAGGGTCGCCTTCGGCCATAAGACCGACTTCTGCTGCATCCAGCAACCGAACAATTCTCTTAATGATGGATTCTATGTCCTACACCACATGCTGGAGTACAGACGGGATCACCAGAACCTTCGCATGTCACCTAGATCCGGCGATGCCCATATTCTGCAATGGGCAAAGGACATAGGAGATATCGAGGATCATCGACTTCGAGCTGAGTTCTATAACATCCAGCGCGAACTTGCCCAAATCATCATGAAGGAGGTCGTCGGAAAAACAGGGATGTTCTACGGAGAAGGACAAATGTCGCGGGAAGACGTCCGACCATGGATAGCCTCTCAGCGTCTCGACCTGAAGCCTTTCACTAGGCTCGGGGACTATCTCCCTGACTTGGATGGATGGAACGACATGTTGGAGTGATTGTCGATATATGACAATGTGTCCGTTTAGTCCATACTTTCTGTATGACAAAACTTTGACTTATGCACGGTGAAACTTTATTTGTGATGACCGTCCTCCTCCTCGACTAGCGAAAATCACTCTAGTTAGGGCATTTTGGGGTACGATGAACTTTGTTATTTATGCTTATGATATGTTGTTTTTATTTTTGCCAAGTCTGTCTCTTTCTGTTGCTCAACTATATATGTTGCATATCATCGACTCATGTGATGATGCAGGTGCATAGATCATAGATGGCAAAGAAGTGCTATGCCAGGAGTATATATACGACAAGTGGCCGGAGTGTCAGGCCCTTCCGGTTTTCGAGCGACAGGCAGTAGTTAGTTTAGAGGTTCACGCTAATGCGAAAGAGGGATACGAACTCATGTTCTCAAAGTGATAGCTCTTCTCGCGTTTATCATTGTTTAGATGGATGACGATGTATTTGCATATCATTCGAACTTGTATCGCTATTTTTGAGATGATGACGAGAGACCACTTTGTGTTGGATGATGATTATGATGATGACATGATTTGATGAGACTAATTGTATGTATATGCTATGATTACATTTGTATGTGTATGATATGCTAAAGATTATTGTATAATGCCTATTCAAATACCAAACAAATACAAAACAAATATGCAGGAAAAAAACTAATAAATAAACTAGTAGTAGCGAGGGGGGAAATTTAGCAGTAGCGCCGCATTGTCAGTAGCGCGTCCCAGCAAATAGCGCTGCAGATAATATCAGTAGCGCCCTTTCCCAAAGAGCGCTATAGCTATTCATGTATAGCAGTAGCGTGGGACAACCGGCGCTACTGCTATACGTTAGCTGTAGCGCCTTATTAGTAGCGCCGGTGCCCGCACTACTGAGAGGCCCAAAACCCTCGCTGCTGGTTGGCTTTTCCCTAGTAGTGCTCCTTCTTTTTCTCGTGTCATTCCTTCGTTCTTGTTGTTTTTTGGTTCTGCAGGCTTGCTGCTAGGCAACTTGCAGACGTATATAAACTGATGGAATTTTGAGAAAAGAACCGAGGTGGGACTATTGGATAGCGAACCCAGATTTGTATCAAAAGCATACATACTCCGTTGGCTGTCGTCTTCTTGACAGGAACGGAGATTGTGGGTTCGAATACAATACGATACATATTTTTAACTGATTGCTTCTTCCCATCAGCAACAAAAAACTTTTATTTTCAAGCTCCCATCCTGGTGGCCTCGGATTGAATCCTAGCGCCCCCCGCGTTTCTCTTTTTTTTCTATTTATGTTTAATTTAGACAGCACGTCCGGTTGGAAAACAAAAGAGGAAAATGTAAAAAAAAGCACTCCCTAGCCCAATAAGCATGGTCTAAACTATGTGGAGAGAGTCGAGGAAGTCCGGCAGGGGAAGGCCGTGTCGATGTCCAGGGCGACACCACGCTAGAAACCCGAGCAGGTAGAGTTAGCCACCGGGCTGCATACTGAGAAGGCACTGGTATTCGCCAGAGGAGAAAAGGAAGTATTTACGCCAATACAGAGCAGCGTGGGGATGTCCAGCGACTGTCTGGAACTATGACTGATGATAGCATTTACATGAAATCTGAGCAGATAGAGTTAGCCGCTGGGTTGCACACCGAGAATGCATGAGTATTTGCAAAGGAGAAAAGGAAGTATTTACACTGATACAGAGTGGCATGGGGGACGTTGGGAACTGGAGCCGATGACAGCCTTTACTCGTGGGAGAGAGAGGCATTGGTTAAAAAACATGGGGTGGGGGGGTATATATTAGAGATGTACATGCAATTCGACTCTCGCCAGAGCATGTATGTTCTTTTTTGAGCGAGAGTAAGAACACAAGAAAATAAGCAAAAAAAAATTGTTGTACGTGTTGCAAGTGATAAAAAAATAGTGATTACTTTTCTCACAAAGCTTTATCGTCACTCCTTGGCTTTCCAATATCCGTGCTCTTCCATCTACCAGCCCACGTTAAGCATGCTCATCGTACTCTTTTTTTGCGGGGGAAGCATGCTCATCGTATTTGATGTCTGAAATTTATGGTTTTAGCCCTCTGTGTTTATGAATTCAGCTTAACTATTCCATCATGGAGAGCCCGCAATCCTGGGCGAACTACGACTGATGATAGCATTTACATGAAATCTGAGCAGATAGAGTTAGCCGCTGGGCTGCACACCAAGAATGCATGAGTATTTGCAACAGGAGAAAAGGAAGTATTTACACTGATACATAGTGGCATGGGGGACGTCGGGAACTGGAGCTGATGACAGCGTTTACTCGTGGGAGAGAGAGGCATTGGTTAAAAAAACATGGTGTGGGGGGGTGGGTGGGGGGGGGGGGTATATATTAGAGATGTACATGCAATTCGACTCTCGCCAGAGCATGTATGTTCTTTTTTTGAGCGAGAGTAAGAACACAAGAAAATAAGAAAAAAAATTGTTGTACGTGTTGCAAGTGATAAAAAAATAGTGATTACTTTACTCACAAAGCTTTATCGTCACTCCTTGGCTTTCCAATATCCGTGCTCTTCCATCTACCACCCACGTTAAGCATGCTCGCATGCTCATCGTACTATTTTTTTGCAGGGGAAGCATGCTCCTCGTATTTGATGTGTGAAATTTATGGTTCTAGCCCTCTGTGTTTATGAATTCAGTTTAACTATTCCATCATGAACAGCCCGCAATCCTGGGCGAACGCCATGCACGTCTCAGCGTGCAGTCTAAGCTCGTAGTCCATGCATTTCTCTCCTGTAGAGACCTTCTATTTATTTAAACCCTCTGTCAATGGATTGTCATCTGTATTCCTCTGTTTGTGTAGGCTGCTTATTAATATTCCATGCAACTTGCCAGCGTTTATGAATTGGTGAAAATTGGTAAAAGAAAGCAAGGTGGTACTATTTGACAAAAAAGATGCATGCATCCTCTCTAATTTATAGTACTGCTAAAGAAAAAAGTCCTTCTCCATGAATTCTATGAAGGCCACTTGCCCATAGAAAATAAATTCTGTAACGTGGCTTTTGGCCCATAAGAGATGGCCCAGTAGTGCATTGATTGAGACGGCCTTGTGGCACCGTACGTGAGAGGCTAGCTTGCGTACGGAATTTGGTATGTGCGACGTACGAAAATCATGACGGACTAATAATCCAGAGGGATCGATGCTTTAGTACTACCTCGCTTACATGTTTTTAATTCAAACTGAAAACGTAAATTCCTAGAAAGAAAGCGTAATGTAACGGTGAACCCATGGAGTCAATCCGTGCTTTATTATTAGGGATAGACTAGTAAAAAAAGCCCGTACGTTGCACCGGGCGAAAAAAGCACAACCTGCTACATGTGTCATTGTGCACCATTATTTATATCTAATTTTAATAAACGTCGATTCCACTTTCTAGCACTAATTTTTTGCGCTCTGTCACACAGTACGATGAGTTGGGCCACAGCGACGCTGGACGAAAGGTGGGCCGGCTGAGTTGGCCTGCGATGACGGACGAAAATCTCAATGAAAAATCATGTTAGCGACAGGCCACATAATCACATGAATAGTACCACCTCGGATATAGAAAATAATTTATGTGAAAAAAATCTGAAAACGTAAATTCACAGAAAGAAGCGTATTGTGACGGTGAACCCACAGAGTCAATCCATGCTTTATTATTAGAGATAGACTAGCACAGATGCCCGTGCGTTGCACCCGGAGAAAAAAATGATGTGCTTTGCTGTGAAGTAAACACAAATTATAATTAATTAGGTTGCCCAGGTAGAGGATAAGTTTGGTGATAACAAAAACGATAGCTCAATTAACAATAGGATTCTTTGGGGCGCTAGTTCGAAACTTGCGACATGAATCCTAATCAACTAATCGGGTGAACAACCTTATCTTTAGACTACCATAACAAAAATATTCTACATGTAGTGCTTATTTTGAGTTATCGTCATCAGACAATAAAAATGTAGTGTACTTCGTCCGACTTCCATGCATGCATGCTTCTGTCGCTCACCTTGAAATCCTTGTTATACAGATGTTTTAACTTTTTGTTCTGTTGTGATATATGTATGATTCTTCATTGCAATTGCATCTTTGCTTAGTCTGTTGCGCCTCAGTTCATGATTAGATGTAATTTGCTTTGTTCTCCTTTTAGATGATTATCACTAAGTAAAGTTAACGCTATCATACATAGAATTATTAATGTCTTTAAATCATGATGGTAGGATATAACAACTTCTGTAATTACCTTTGTTCAAGAAAGTAAGCTAGTTCATTAAAGTAGGTTACTTTTGTTTACTATATTCTTTTGTTTAAATAATATTTTTGTATTGTGATATACCTATACATAGTTTCAAATAAGTATGGCAGGGTTAATTAATGATGGTGCATGTGTCGTTAGTGTCCTGTTTTCAATGGATACAATTTGGGAAGCAGAAAAATGTTACGGCATTGTAGATCAGATTAATTATTATGCTACCATCAGAAAATAAAAGTTTCTTCACATGTAACAATAGCTTTATTGAGATCAACTAAAGACATTGCCATGACGCGTAAATGTGTGTGTTCTGAGCATCGATGTTTTATTATGCACACATATGAACCGTGATCAATCCGTCTATGTTTTATTATTTGCTAGTCGTTGCTTAATTGGTCGTGGAAATTGTGGAAACCTGAGTATCCCTGATATTATTATTTTGCACCACGGTTTATACGGTGATAACTCTTTTAGTATAGGCAGCATTATTGCCAAACGGTTAAGTCTGAACCGTATCAAGGGCCCCATCTTTGGAGGCATCTATGCTACACGCCTAGCTGCACATTTTAACATACCTATTAGGCATTATGAGAAGGAAGAAAAGGAGCTACCCTGTGTTTATTTAGATTATAAAAGTATGGTGGCACATGATTTTATTGTTAAGAATAGGGAAGGAGAGCTTAAATATCAATTGTTCTTTAATAAACATCATCCTGAGACTATTACCTTGCCTGCTCCTTCTTTTTTTGATTTGACTGTAGGCACGTACCTTGTTGCGTTGACGGCTATCCACGCCTACCGGAACCATGCACCAGCCGAGGAGCCAGAGCCGAAACCACAATTTGATCCTTCACAACAGTCTAATTACCAGTGGGATCCGGAGATGATTGTCAGCCAGTGGCAATCGGAGCCTTCCTCCTCTTCTTCTCAGTACGACCCCAACTATTATTATGGATATCCGCCAGGCCAGCCGTGGCCATAGACCAGCTTAGGCCAAAAGCCTAAGCTTGGGGGACTACGTATTTCTCACTGACATTACATTTATGTTCACACACTCATTGCAAGATGTCGATGCTCATACTTTTTCATTGTATCACCCATGCTAGTTTATTTCCCTTTCTATGCTTTCTTCTTGTGTGTTTAATAAAACTTTAAAAAACCAAAAAAATTAGTTGTAGCTTTTAATTAGTTTACTTTCCATGCTTGTAGTAGTAATTAAAAAGAAAACCCAAAAATATTTCATGTTCTTCTTTTGCTTGTTGGGAGCTTTCCTGTGTAAATAGTTTTATTTCTTTTCTTTTCTTTGGGGGTCGATAGGAGAAGACCATGATTAAATTGTTGAAGTGGCTCTTATTTACATTATTGTTGATCTAACAAAAGAACCCATATTGCCTTGTCTTCTCCTGTTTATTGAATGCTTGCAGATTCCAGCTTAGTCCAATGCACGTGCACTATTATTATTATTATTATTCACATCGTTTGGTCGTGCAAGTGAAAGGCAATTATGATGATATATGATGAACTGACTGAGATGAGAAAAGCTGGTATGAACTCGACCTCTCTTGTTTTTAAATATGATTAGTTCATCTTTCCTGATTCAGCCTATTATGAATAAACATGTTTGCAATGACAACTAGAGATCATAGTGCTTATGCCATGCTTGATTAGCTATGAGTTATAATGGTTTACCTTGCGTGCCAACATGCTATTAAAATGGTTATGATGTGGTATGATAGGGTGGTATCCTCCTCTGAATGATTTAAGTGACTCGACTTGGCACATGTTTACGCATGTAGTTGAAACAAAATCAACATAGCCTTCATGATATTTATGTTCATGGTGGATTATATCCTACTCATGCTTGCATTCGGTGTTGATTAATTTTAATGCATGTTAATGACTGTTGTCGCTCTCTAGCTAGTCGCTTCCCAGTCTTTTTGCTAGCCTTCACCTGTACTAAGCGGGAATACTGCTTGTGCATCCAACTCCATAAACCCCAAAGTTATTCGAAATGAGTCCACTATACCTACCTATATACGGTATCTACCTGCCGTTTCAAGTAAATTTGTATGTGCCAAACTCTAAACCTTCAAATAAATATCCTGTTTTGTATGCTTGAATAGCTCATGTATCAACTAGGCTTGTCCGTATCTTCCATGTTAGGCGGGTTATTCTCAAGAGGAGTGGACTCCGCTCCTCACTCACGAGATAAATGGCTGGTCACCGGGATGCCCAGTCCCATGCTTTATGCAAACTAAATCAAAATAATTGCAAACAAAACTCCCCCGGGACTCTTGTTAGTTGGAGGCACTCGTTGTTTCGAGCAAGCCATGGATTGATGCTTGTGGTGGAAGGGGGAGCATAAACTTTACCATTCTGTTTGGGAACCGCCTATAATGTGTGTAGCATGGAAGATATCGCCATCTCTTGGTTGTTATGTTGACAATGAAAGTATACCACTCAAAATATTATTCACCTCTGTTTCAAAACCGAGCTCTGGCACCTCTACAAATCCCTGCTTCCCTCTGCGAAGGGCCTATCTATTTACTTTTATGCTGAGTCATCATCCTCTTATTAAAAAGCACCAGTTGGAGAGCACTGCTGTCATTTGCATTCATTATTGTTAGTTTACATTGAGTATGACTTGACTGGATCTCTTTTACCATGAATTACAATGTCTAGTCAGTCCTTGGTCTTTAAAGGTGCTCTGCATTTATGTTTTGCGGTCTCAGAAAGGGCTAGCGAGATACCACCTTGTTATATCATATTATGATTGTTTTGAGAAAGTGTTGTCATCCGAGTTTTATTATTATGGCTCGCTAGTTGATTATGCTATTGATATGAGTAACTTGAGACCTATGCGTTATTGAAAATGTGGTTAGTTATAATATTTGCTGAAAACTTGAATGCCGGCTTTACATATTTACAACAACAAGAGCAAACAGAGTTTGTAAAAGTTTTTCTTTATCACTTTCAGTTTGTCAACTGAATTGCTTGAGTACAAGCAAAGGTTTAAGCTTGGGGGAGTTGATACGTCTCCAACGTATCTACTTTTTCAAACACTTTTGCCCTTGTTTTGGACTCTAACTTGCATGATTTGAATGGAACTAACCCGGACTGACGCTATTTTCAGCAGAATTACCATGGTGTTATTTATGTGCAGGAGCAAATGTTCTCGGAATGACCTGAAACTTCACGGAGACACTTTTCAGAAAATAAGAAAAATACCTGCCAAAGATGAAGGCCAGGGTGCCCACCGTCTTGCCACGAGGGTGGGGCAGGCGCGCCCCCTACCTCGTGGGCCCCTTGTTGCCTCTGCGACTCCAACTCCACCTCCATATATTGAGTTTCGGGGAGAAAAAAATCAGAGAGAAGAAATCACCGCGTTTTACGATACGGAGCCACCGCCAAGCCCTAAAACCTCTCGGGAGGGCTGATCTGGAGTCCGTTCGGGGCTCCAGAGAGGGGAATCCATCGCCATCGTCATCACCAACCATCCTCCATCACCAATTTCATGATGCTCACCGCCGTGCGTGAGTAATTCCATCGTAGGATGCTGGACGGTGATGGGTTGGATGGGATCTATCATGTAATCGAGTTAGTTTTGTTAGGGTTTGATCCCTAGTGTCCACTATGTTCTGAGATTGATGTTGCTATGACTTTGCTATGCTTAATGCTTGTCACTAGGGCCCGAGTGCCATGATTTTAGATCTGAACCTATTATGTTTTCATCAATATATGAGTGTTCTTGATCCTATCTTGCAAGTCTATAGTCACCTATTATGTGTTATGATCCGTTAACCCTGAAGTGACAATAATCAGGATACTTACCGGCGATGACCGTAGTTTGAGGAGTTCATGTATTCACTATGTGTTAATGCTTTGTTCCGGTTCTCTAATAAAAGGAGGCCTTAATATCCCTTAGTTTCCGTAAGGACCCCGCTGCCACGGGAGGGTAGGACAAAAGATGTCATGCAAGTTCTTTTCCATAAGCACGTATGACTATGTTCGGAATACATGCCTACATTATATCAATGAACTAGAGCTAGTTCTCTGTCACCCTAGGTTATGACGCTTACATGATGAACCGCATCCAGCATAATTCTACATCACCGATCCATTGCCTACGAGCTTTCCATATATTGTGCTTCACTTATTTACTTTCCCGTTGCTATTGCTATCATCACTACAAAATACCAAAAACATTGCTTTTACTACTGTTAGCTTTTGCTACCGTTATCACCACTATCATATTACTTTGCTACTAAACACTTACCTGCAGATATTAAGTTTCCAGGTGTGGTTGAATTGACAACTCAGCTGCTAATACTTGAGAATATTCTTTGGCTCCCCTTGTGTCGAATCAATAAATTTGGGTTGAATACTCTACCCTCGAAAACTGTTGTGATCCAACTTGTGGGTTATCAATAAGATAACTTCAAAGGGAAAATTCAATCCATTACAAGAAAGTAGAGGGGGAGAAACATCATAAGATACAACTATAATAGCAAAGCTCGCGATACATCAAGATCGTGCCGAATCAAGAACACGAGAGAGAGAGAGAGATCAAACACATAGCTACTGGTACATACCCTCAGCCCCGAGGGTGAACTACTCCCTCGTCGTCATGGAGAGCATCGGGATGATGAAGATGGCCACCAGAGAGGGATTCCCCCCTCCGGTTGGGTGCCAGAATGGGTCTAGATTGGTTTTCGGTGGCTACAGAGGCTTGCAGCGGCAGAACTCTCGATCTAGGGTATGTTTTGGAAGTTTGGGTATATATAAGAGGTGTTGGCGTCGGGGACAAGTCAGGGGGGGTCTCCGAGGCGGCCACGAGATAGGGGGCGCGCCCCCACCCTCATGGGTGCCTCGGGACTTTTGGCCCATCTCCGATACTTCGTGGGCTTCTTCTGGTCCAAAAATAATCTCGATGAAATTTCAGGTCAATTGGACTCCGTTTGGTTTTCCTTTTCTGTAAAACTCAAAAACAAGGAAAAAACAGAAACTGGCACTGGGCTCTAGGTTAATAGGTTATTCCAAAAAATCATATAAAATAGCATATAAATGCATATAAAACATCCTAGATGGATAATAAAATAGCATGGAACAATCAAAAATTATAGATACGCTGGACACGTATCAAGCATCCCCAAGCTTAATTCCTGCTCGTCCTCGAGTAGGTAAATGATAAAAACAGAATTTTTGATGTGGAATGCTACCTAACATAATTATCAATGTAATTCTATTTATTGTGGCATAAATGTTCAGGTCCAAAAGATTCAAGATAAAAGTCTAATATTGACATAAAAATAGTAATACTTCAAGCATACTAACAAAGCAATTATGTCTTCTCAATATAACATGGCCAAAGAAAGCTATCCCTACAAAATCATATAGTCTGGCTATGCTCTATCTTCATCACACAAAATATTTAAATCATGCACAACCCCGATGACAAGCCAAGCAATTGTTTCATACTTTCTATGTCCTCAAACTTTTTCAATCTTCACGCAATACATGAGCGTGAGCCATGGACATAGCACTATAGGTGGAATAGAATGGTGGTTGTGGAGAAGACAAAAAGGAGAAGATAGTCTCACATCAACTAGGTGTATCAACGGGCTATGGAGATGCCCATAAATAGATATCAATGTGAGTTAGTAGGGATTGCCATGCAACGGATGCACTAGAGCTATAAGTGTTGGAAAGCTCAAAAAGAAACTATGTGGGTGTGCATCCAACTCGCTTGCTCATGAAGACCTAGGGCATTTTGAGGAAGCCCATCATTGGAATATACAAGCCAAGTTCTATAATGAAAGATTCCCGCTAGTATATGAAGTGACAACATAGGAGACTCTCTATCATGAAGATAATGGTGCTACTTTGAAGCACAAGTGTGGTAAAAGGATAGTAGGATTGCCCCTTCTCTCTTTTTCTCTCATTTTTTTGTTTTTTGTTTTTTGGGGCCTTCTCTTTTTTATGGCCTCTTTTTTTATGTTCCATCCAGAGTCTCATCCCGACTTGTGGGGGAATCATAGTCTCCATCATCCTTACATCACATGGGACAATGCTCTACTAATGATGACCATCACACTTTTATTTACTTACAACTCAAGAATTACAACTTGATACTTAGAACAAGATATGACTCTATATGAATGCCTCTGACGGTGTACCGGGATGTGCAATGAATCAAGAGTGACATGCATGAAAGAATTATGGAGGTGGCTTTGCCACAAATATAATGTCAACTACATGATCATGCAAAGCAATAAGACAATGATGGAGCGTGTCATAATAAACGGAACGGTGGAAAGTTGCATGGAAATATATCTCGGAATGGCTATGGAAATGCCATAATAGGTAGGTATGGTGGCTGTTTTGAGGAAGGTAATGGTGGGTGTATGGTACCGGCGAAAGTTGCGCGGCACAAGAGAGGCTAGCAATGGTGGAAGGGTGAGAGTGCGTATAATCCATGGACTCAACATTAGTCATAAAGAACTCACATACTTATTGCAAAAATCTATTAGCTATCGAAACAAAGTACTACACGCATGCTCCTAGGGGGGTATATTGGTAGTAAAAGACCACCGCTCGTCCCTGACCGCCACTCATAAGGAAGACAATCAAAAAATAAATCATGCTCCGACTTTATCACATAACGATTCACCATACGTGCATGCTACGGGAATCACAAACTTCAACACAAGTATCTCTCAAATTCACAACCACTCAACTAGCATGACTCTAATATCACCATCTTCATATCTCAAAACAATCGTCAAGTATCAAACTTCTCATAGTATTCAATGCACTTTATATGAAAGTTTTTATTATACCCATCTTGGATGCCTATCATATTAGGACTAATTTCATAACCAAATCAAATTACCATGCTGTTCTAAAAGTCTCCCAAAATAATATAAGTGAAGAATGAGAGTTCATCTATTTCTTCAAAATAAAACCACCGTCGTGCTCTAAAAAGATATAAGTGAAGCACTAGAGCAAACGACAAACTACTCCAAAAGATGTAAGCGAAGATCAATGATTAGTTGAATAATTATGTAACTATGTGAAGACTCTCTAACATTTAATAATTGCAGATCTTGGTATTTTATTAAAACATCAAGCAAAACAAAATAAAATCAAATGACGCTCCAAGCAAAACACATATCATGTGGTGAATAAAAATATAGCTCCAAGTAAAGTTACCGATGAACGAAGACGAAAGAGGGGATGCCTTCCGAGGCATCCCCAAGCTTAGGCTCTTGTTGTCCATGAATGTTACCTTGGGGTGCCTTGGGAATACCCAAGATTAGGCTCTTGCCACTCCTTATTCCATAGTCCATCGAATCGTTACCCAAAACTTGAAAACTTCACAACACAAAACTTAACAGAAAACTCGTAAGCTCCGTTAGTATAAGGAAATAAAATCACCACTTTTGGTACTGTTATTAACTCAGTATTTATTTATATTGGTGTAATATGTACTTTATTCCAACTTATCTATGGTTCATACCCCCCGATACTACTCATAGATTCATCAAAATAAGCAAACAACACATAAAAAACAGAATCTGTCAAAAATAGAACAGTCTGTACTAATATGCAACTCTCGAATACTTCTGTAAATCCAAAAATCCTGATAAATTAGGAAGTACTAGGAAATTTGTATATTGATCTACTGCAAGTGGAATGTGTATTTTATCTCTCTCTGTTAAAAAATGAAAATTATTCTCGTGAGCACATACTTTCTGTTTTTTATAGCAAGATCAAATAACAATCATCCAAGAAGATCCTAAAGGCTTTACTTGGCACAAACACTAATTAAAACATACAGAACACAATCATAACATAGGATATATGATTTATTTATTACTAAACAGGAACAAAAATCAAGGTACAAAAATAAAATTGGGTTGCCTCCCACAAGCGCAATCGTTTAACGCCCCTAGCTAGGCATGATGATTTCAAAGATGCTCACATAAAAGATAAGAATTGAAACATAAAGAAAGCATCATGAAGAATATGACTAGCACATTTAAGTCTAACCCACTTCCTATGCATAGGGATTTTGTGAGCAAACAATTTATGGGAACTAGAATCAACTTGCATAGGAAGGTAAAACAAGCATAGCTTCAAGATTTTCAACACATAGAGAGGAAACTTGATATTATTGCAACTCCTACAAGCATATATTCCTCCCTCATAATAATTTTCAGTAGCATCATGAATAAATTCAACAATATAACCATCACATAAAGCATTCTTTTCATGATCTACAAGTATGCAAAGTTGACACTCTTCCAAAATAGTGGGATTAACATTAACTGAAGTCATGACCTCTTCAAACCCACTTTCATAATTATCACAATAAGATTCAACACCCTCCAAAATAGTTGGATCATTACTTCCTAAAGTTGTCACTCTTCTAAACCCACTTTCATCAATATAATCATCATAAATAGGAGGCATTCTATCATCAAAATAAATTTGCTCATCAAAACTTGGGGGACAAAAAATATCATCTTCATCAAACATGGCTTCCCAAAGCTTGTGGCCTTGCATATCATTAGCATCATGGGTAGTAAAATAATTCATACTAACAACATTGCAATCATGCTCATCATCCAAAGATTTAGTGCCAACCATTTTAATACATTCTTCTTCTAACACTTTGACACAATTATCGGAATCCTTATTTTCACGAAAGACATTAAAAATATGAAGCATATGAGGCACCCTCAATTCCATTTTTTGTATTTTTCTTTTATAAACTAAAATAGTGATAAAACAAGAAACTAAAAGATTCGATTGCAAGATCTAAAGATATACCTTCAAGCGCTAACCTCCCCGGCAATGGCGCTAGAAAAGAGCTTGATGTCTACCACACAACCTTCTTATTGTAGACGTTGTTGGGCCTCCAAGTGGAGAGGTTTGTAGGACAATAGCAAATTTCCCTCAAGTGGACGACCTAAGGTTTATCAATCCGTGGGAGGCATAGGATGAAGATGGTCTATCTCAAACAACCATGCAACCAAATAACAAAGAGTCTCTTGTGTCCCCAACACACCCAATACAATGGTAAATTGTATAGGTGCACTAGTTCGGCGAAGAGATGATGATACAAGTGCAATATGGATGGTAGATATAGTTTTTTGTAATCTGAATATATAGAAACAGGAAGGTAACTAATGATAAAAGTGAGCGTAAAAGGTATTGCAATGTGTTGAAACAAGGCCTAGGGTTCATACTTTCACTAGTGCAAGTTCTCTCAACAATAATAACATAATTGATCATATAACTATCCCTCAACATGCAACAAAGAGTCACTCCAAAGTCACTAATAGCGGAGAACAAACGAAGAGATTATTGTAGGGTATGAAACCACCTCAAAGTTATCCTTTTTGATCGATCTATTCAAGAGTCCATAGTAAAATAACACGAAGCTATTCTTTCCGTTCAATCTATCCTAGAGTTTATACTAGAATAAGACCTTAAGACCAAATCAACCAAAACCCTAATGTCACCTAGATACTCCAATGTCACCTCAAGTATCCGTGGGTATGATTATACGATATGCATCACACAATCTCAGATTCATCTATTCAACCAACACAAAGAACTTCAAAGAGTGCCCCAAAGTTTCTACCGAAGAGTCAAGATGAAAACGTGTGCCAACCCCTATGCATAAGTTCACGAGGTCATGGAACTCGCAAGTTGATCACCAAAACATACATCAAGTGGATCACGTGAATATCCCATTGTCACCACAGATATGCACATGCAAGACATACATCAAGTGTTCCCAAATCTTTCAAGACTCAATCCGATAAGATAACTTCAAAGGGAAAACTCAATCCATTACAAGAGAGTAGAGGGGGAGAAAAATCATAAGATCCAACTATAATAGCAAAGCTCGCGATACATCAAGATCATGCCGAATCAAGAACACGAGAGAGAGAGATCAAACACATAGCTACTGGTACACACCCTCAGTCCCGAGGGTGAACTACTCCCTCCTTGTCATGGAGAGCGCTGGGATGATGAAGATGACCACCAGAGTGGGATTCCCCCCTCCGGTAGGGTGCCAGAATGGGTCTAGATTGGTTTTCGGTGGCACTGGGCTCTAGGTTAATAGGTTAGTCCCAAAAATCATATAAAATAGCATATAAATGCATATAAAACATCCTAGATGTATAATATAATAGCATGGAACAATAAAAAATTATAGATGCATTGGAGATGTATCACAGACCACCTCCTCACCCGAGCTCGATGCGGCTCCATCGCTGATATGCAACTTTGCGAACCACCAAGGTGGCTCGCCAAAGGCTAAATCATTACCGTTGAACGAATCAGACCGGGGCAACACCCCGGACTCGCCATCGTACTGCAGATTTGGCACCCCCACATGACTAAGGCGTCTGAGGAGGAAACCATACCTGCCATCCACGAACCACAAGCCCAACACATGTTCCGTCTTCCAGATGTCGTCGATGCAGACCACAATCTACATCTACTCCTCGACTACCTCCCAAGCTCCGCGCCGATGTTGGAGCAGACGCCGTCGCAACGACGGAGCCCGAGGACATATGTTGACCACAAGGATGCCGCCGCCGCCATGACATCCCTGCTTGAATAGAATGGTTTCCAGATCCTTCACCGACCATACAGATGATCGCCTCGCCAGAGAAAAATCCGGAGCTTCTTTATTCAGCATCTCCATCGCCGCCGCCAAAGCCAAGACGATCCAAAACCATAAGCTTCTTGGGCCCTAAAACTTAAGGCTAAAACGGTCCACACGCACGGGATCCGACGACCCCCCTCACAACCGATGACCCCCCTCACGACCGATGACCAAAAGGTCGCCGGCTGCGGAGAGCCGTCAAAAGACGGCGCGGGAAGGAGCGGCTCTCCTATGGCGGCGGCTAGGTTTCGCTACAGGAGGAAAACGATAGTGGGCTAGGTAAATCGTGAGAAACTACCAGGCCACACATACATGCAACCACCCAAGGAACCGTAGCAGCCAGGTCAACGCGACAGTATGGCCCACACGCAAAATCGCTAACCACACCCATCGAGTCGCGATCCACATTAACAAAATTTTGACCGAGAGTCTACATGAAATCACTAATTGAGGAGTACTCGTTGCAAAGATCACTCCCACCTTCCTAGGTTGCGACAAGTGGCGCGACTTGTCGCAACATGGGAGTTCTTCTTTTTTTCGTAGATCCGTTTATTCAAAATGTTTTATCTCTTAAGCCGTGCGTCCAAATCTCGAACCGTTTTCACCGTTAGATTACTGTTGTCGAGATCTTAAAAACTAGATCCCATGTTGATAGGTTTTGACGAAATGTTTTTTCACAAAAAAAAACCGGACGAAAAAACAAACAGGGAGCACGGTTTTTTTCTCTTTCCAAAAGAGGCAAGCCCGTGCCTCTTGCGAAATCACAACCGTGCTTCTCGGGGAAGCAAAACCGTGCCCCTCGCAAAAGAAAAAAAGAAGAGAAAATATGTTTTTTTTCGTTTCTGAGAGGCACGGCCGTGACTCTCGAGAAAGCACAACCATACCTCTCGCGGAAGCAAAACCATGACTCTCACGAAATGAAAAAAAACAGAAAATGTATTTTTTTTTCGTTTCTGAGAGGCACGGCCGTGACTCTCGCGAAAGCACAACCGTGCCTCTTGCGGAAGGAAAATCGTGACTCTTGCGGAAGGAAAAAAAATAGAAAACGCATTTTTTTTCGTTTCCGAGAGGCACGGCCGTGACTCTCGCGAAAATACAACCGAGTCTTTCGCGGAAGCAAAACCGTGACTCTTGCGGAAGAAAAAAACAGAAAAACGTTTTTTCCATTTACGAGAGGCACGGCCATGACTCTCGCGAAAGCATAACCGTGGCGCTCGCGAAGCAAAACCGTGACTCTCGCAAAACCAAAAAAAAGAAAATGCATTTTTCGCGCAAAATAAATTCGAATTATTTTGGTCCAAATGTTAAGAGACCGGTGGAAAACCGAGCGTCGAAAAAACCTGGTAAAAATCATTTCAAAAGCCAAAAACACGTGCAAAAAAAAAGCAAATCCGAAGGGAGCGCCCAGAGCGCAACACGTGATGGGCGGCTGAGAGCGCGCCAAGTGGCGCTGATCATTGTGAGGCTCCCGAAGGAGTGCTCGTTAACTAGTTGCTCTTGAGTCTACAGCCACCATGTAATTGTACATGCCAGTATCTCAATTAAATACACGTGCGTGCGCTCGGTAAGCAAGCAGGTCGCGGTCAAACAAGTGGGTTAAACTGAACGCGAAATCTTTCCCAGGCGTAGAGGCTTGGTTATTGTACATACTTGTCCTCATAGCGTGCTATAGCACTGCCCCTGACTGCGCCTGGCCTAGGGCCTTTTCTCATCTCCACAAAAAGAAACTGACTGACCCAATTGTAGTTTTCAGTCTATTGACACATGCACCAACAAAAAGGTTGAACGATCTTAACGACTAAAAATTGTGACCTTAAGTGTGAAAAATTACAAGATCTGAACAACTAAAAATATGAACCTAAGCATGAAAAAATCAAGATCCAAATAGCTAAAAATCATGAACTTGGTACTGTTGGAGAAATCAAAATATTTATGGTCCACCAGAAAATCCTTGACAAAGACTTGTTCTTCTTTTTGCAATGAAAAGAGAGTTTTATTCCATATTGAGAGAGTTACAGTCGAGGGGCAAAAGATCCTCAATACATGATGGACCTAGGTGCAACCACACAGCCGTGGTACACTCTAAACGACTATAATTTGCCAAACGGTCGGCAACTTTATTTTGATCCCTAGATAATTTCTGGGGAATAACTCGCAGGCTTTCATCAACTCCTTAATTTCAGCCACCAGATGTCCATAGGCAGAACGAACTAGTCCATCTCCTGTAAGACTAGACAAAGCTTCACTTGAATCAGATTGGACAATGTCTGGAAGGTTAGAGTGTTGTAAAACAAGCGCTGTTCCTTGCATGATTGCATGTAACTCCGCTTCCAATGCATCGTTGCAATTGAAAATAAATATGCAGCAAAAATAACTGATCCAATGTGATGTCGGAGAATCACCCTGCCGCCGACCCATCCACTGACAGAGCACTACATGCCACCTGAACAGATCCTAGTACTAGCAAGAACTACTGGTGCCTAGCTAACCTGTGTTAATATTTCTTGAAACGCATGGACACTAAAAAATGAATATATCTGTTATTATTTATTACGCCTCTGCAGGGAGGTATAAAAAGAAGACTAGAGAAAGCAACATATCTCATCTTGCCATATTTTTGAACACTCACAACTATGTATATAGTACTCCCTCTGTCCAAAAATAAGTGACTCAACTTTCTACTAACTTTAATATAAAGTTAGAACAAAGTTGAGTCACTTATTTTGGGACGGAGAGAGTAGATCGTAAAACCAAAACCACAACACACAATATATGAAACAAATCACTAATTTTCATGTTAATTATATGAGCATGAATTCTAATATATGATATAATAATATGAAACAATCTCAACCTTTCGCACCGAGAACATGTAATTTATGATCGACAAGGAACAAGCAATAACTCCAATAAACAAACGACAGATGGAATGTATAGACTAACAACATCCCTAACAAATTAGGAAGAACCGAGAGCTACCGAGGAGCACTCGCGCAGCTAGATGGCCCTGGTTGCATCTTGTCAAGCTTGGACAGAAGCTTCTGCAGCCCATACAGATCGTTCTTGGGGAGAGGTTTGGTTCCCTTTGTTAAGCCTGAGATGGTGCTCAAGCAACGGCCGGCATGAACAGCCCCCCGGCATCCGGCACCATCAACAGCCCGTCCAGATCGTTCTCAAGCAACGGCCAGCTAACTTTTCCCGGAAGGCAAGCGTGGAGAAACCTTCACTATGACATCCGGCGCCATCAACTGCCGAGTAGCATTTGGATTTCTGTGCTTGCTTTGTGTTCATTTCCAGCTGCAGGTGGAGAAACCTTCACAATTTAGATATAAGAAGAGTAGGAATATTGGCTTCCAACTCTTGTATCTAAATAACCGTGATTAGGAACCGTATAGGACAGCTTTTCTCCATCTTACACAAAGAAGCACGCTTACCTCATTTGAGACCAGCACCCTCGGCCTCATCATTCTCTGTTGGCCGTTGGCCTTGTGTTATGAAAGCAGATCCAGCGTCTGGTTGTTCTTGGTGGTGCTCCTGTCCGGACCTTGCAGCTGAAAATGAATTGGGATCAGATATGAGAGGTTCTTCTTAATCTTCTTGATAACAGAATCAGGCTTACCTTGTTTGGGAGTTCTTATGGGAGGAGGCTTACGAATGTCTCTGAGCAGCCCAAGAAAGCCCTCTGCAGCCTTAGGAAAGTCACTCTGATGGAAGATGTCCTTCGCGAAGCCGCGCAACAAAAGCAAGACATCCCGCGGGACGACATCCTGAGGAGCCAACACCATGGAACCAGGCAACAAGAGGTTCTTGCTCCTCTTCCTCTCCCTTGGCCCGGTGATAGCGCCGTCCAGGCTGTCCTTTGGCTCCTCGTTGAGATTCATGGTGTAGGGAGGCGATACCTTATTTCTCTTCTTCCGACCTCGTCTTGACCCGGCGCTGTCGCGGTCGTTGGAGGAGGAGACGTTGCGCCGCCTCCTCCGCGCGGGTGTCTCCTGCTCCACCACCATGCCCTCTCCCTCCCCCGGGAGGCTTGGCGGCGATTGGCGAAGAATCCGGTGGGCGACAGGCTAAAGACCGCAGGAGAAGGGTGGTTGTTGGCGACGACGGCTGCGCCGCCCACGGCGGGAGGATGGGAACTCGCCACGGTGGTGGTGAGGTCGCTGCAGAGTTGCTCGGCGGTGGAATGGGTTGGTGGCTCCATCGTACCGTGGGATTTTTGGATCGATGCGGAATGAAAAGAAGGCTGGATCGTGCGTTTTGTTCTGGGTTTTGGCGGCGGGAGGAGGTCGCGCAAAGGAGCTCCCCCTCGGCGGCTAGGGTTCCCGTCCATCTCCAGCGCAGTCGGGACAGGAGTGCGGGCGGGGTTTTGGATTGGATTCGATCTACCAAACTGGAAAGAAGTAATTAACGCTGAAAGGGAAAGAACTAAAATTTCCGCGTATGTCCTCCCCGCGTGCTTTGACTGTGAGTAGTGCGACAGAGTTCACCCCCACTGGCTTCATGTTCTTGAAGTGGGGGTGGAAGTCGTTCGCCCTTGCTCGCGGCTTGAAGAAAGGGCACATCTTCTACTTCAAGTACGACAGGGCCGTCATGCTCTTCATGAAGATCTTTGGAGTTACCGGCTGCCGCCTGAAGTGCTGCATGGAGAGCGCCGACAGCGACTCCCCTGGCAAAACATGCCCGTGCGTTGCAACGGGAGAACAACAACCCTCACACGCCTTTACCACTAAGCAGGACGAAAGACCTCAGCCTCATCCTCTATTTTAGTATAACACCAGGCCCATATTTTCGCTTCTCCTCTTTGCCGTCCTTGTTGTCCGTGGTATCACTAACCAAGGTTGGCGAGATCCAATAGCTGGATCGTTGAGCCTCCTTCATGTCCGGCGAGATCAAGAACGTTGAATAAATATGTTTTTTATCATCCGGCTAATATAATAGGAAAAAGCAATGCACATAATATACATTTGTGTTATTATCATGTAAGTTGAGTAGTTTGTGTCAGATAGATCATGAAATCTTAGTTGGACTCCTCATCCATTTTGACGGGTGTCACTGGGTCGAGCGAGGCTGGTCGTATGTGAAGACGCGACAGAGACAAAGATTTCTCTAGTTTAATAAATTGATCCAAAACAATGCATCCGTGGATATATTTCAAAAATTCACCGAGTTTTATTAATAGGTATAGATTTAGAAAAATGTTAGCTACAGTACCTCCCAGTTTTCCAAAAAAATCATGTTTTGTAAAATGATTGACTTTTCAAATTAAAAATTCAGAAAATATTTAGGTTTTTAAAAAATATTTGCAATTCAAAAAACAATCACTACAGTGCCTCCTAGTTTGCAGAAATTGTTCGTGTTAAATAATATTCAGGTTTCAAAAAAATAAAAATGAAATATTGTTCTCTTTTCTAAAAAATGTTAGAGTTTCAAATTTTTACTCCAAAATTTGTAAAATATTCGCGTTCAAAAATATATTCAATTTTTTCCAAAAGAAAATCTTTTGCTCTCAGTATCTGGAGTGACTATTATCTTAATTTAAGACGTTGTGCTGCCAATTAAACACTATGTCTTGTTTAGTCCAGTGGGTAGCATTGCTAGAGGTCTAGCATGAGTGCTTGGGTTCAATTCCTCGTGGCGTAATATTTTTTCCTTCGACTTTTTCACTGTACGCTAATGGGTAGGCCAATGATGGTTCTGTGCGTCCTAAGTTTTTTTTGGTGGAAACAAATCAGGCGAACCAGAAAACCCCCGAGCGAGAAATCGCCTGGGTGCCGACGGACGAAAAGTTACGGTCCCATAGTAAACGAAAAAAGTTGGACAAACAGTCCTCCCTTTATTATTAGGTAGGGACAGGGACTAGCAAAAATGTCCGTACGTTGCAACGGGTGAAAAAAAAACGCCATGGGTACACATCCTCTATTTCAACATGGTACTACACCTGTTTTGTTGTTTATTATGCTCTCCCCCCTTGTCGATAATGATGAGTATTTGATTACCCCCACCCCACGTTTTTCTTGCCATGCATCATTTTCATTGCCTACAAATTTCCATCTGGCAAATGAAAATTAAGCATAAATTGCCAATATAGGATATTGCAGGAATCTTAAGAAATATAGAGGTGAGGCATATATTTGATTATCATAAATATAAAAAGCAACTTCTTCTAAATCTATCTTTGGTCAATAGTATATAAATTTCTAAAATACGGTCTTTGAGGAAAAATGTTTTTCCACCTCAAATGTTTTTCTCAAGCACGTATCAAAGAGCAATAACCATGGGAAACCATGGTAAGGAGTGTCTTATTTTTGTTTAATCTGTGTCACCTATCAGTGGCAATTTAAAACTAAATGGACATTATTGTTGATGGGCAGGCAATGCTTGACGGTGAGCGAAAAAATATCCCAAATGCTTCCATTTGGTCACCCATCACTTCTTTTTATATGATCGTACCTTCAACTTTACCTTGATTAGCACCATGTTTAAAATGCCTGATAGTTGAGGGCTTATTATTTGCACTTGAAGAAATTCAACACATTAGCATAATCTGAATCATATTCTGACATAGACAAAGAAAATACTTGGACTGGATCTGTCAAGTTCCAAAACATATGTATGTGATGGTGATCGACTCGCTGGACCTTTTCCAAGTGCCTCTTCCATCCTATGTATAGTCATATTTGGTAAGTAGCCTGCAAAATTATACATATGGGTACAAAATATTCTAAGAAAGAACAACATACTTGACTCTGGAGGGAGAAAAGGTGAGTCTGGATTCGGTCTCAAATCCCCTGACGATAAAAGTGGAATTCCTATTTCACAATAAATCATAGCTCAGGACTTTCCAGAGGCTTTGGTCTCGCCCCTCGCCCCTCGCGTCGCCCCCGCGGGCGACCCAAGGGGAAAACCCTAGCCGCCGCTCCTCGAGTCTCCTCCTCCTCCCCCCCTCCTCGCCACCAGGCGAAGCCTGGCCGGCTGGGCAGCGGCGGGGCTTCTCCCCATCCTCTCCGTCTTGACTGGCGCGGGACAGCGGGATCCAGAGGAACACCGCGCGAACGTGGGGTCCTACGGCGCGGCGGGCAGGTCTCCCATCGGCGTCGTGCGCGGCGCGGCGGTGGCGACCTGCGTGTCTTGAGGTGGTGGCTGCGTTGGCCTGACCGGTGGTCGCGGGTGCCGCCGGATCCAGATCGGATCCATCTGGATCCTTTCTTCGGACTCCGTCGGCCGCCGCGGGGTGGTGATGATAGTCACTGGCCACGTCGCATCGTTGGATCCGGCGTCTGGAGATCTACAAAGAGTTCTTCTCGATCCTTCTTTCTGGTGGGTTGAGCCCCATGGCTCTTTCATCTTCACGGGTTTCGGATCGTGGCTTGCCGGATCCGGAGTACACGGAGGTTTGGTGGCATATGATGGGGACCGGAGGAAACTTTG
This sequence comes from Triticum urartu, assembly GCF_003073215.2. Lineage (NCBI taxonomy): Eukaryota > Viridiplantae > Streptophyta > Magnoliopsida > Poales > Poaceae > Triticum > Triticum urartu. The sequence continues at coordinate 742,188,924 of NC_053024.1, forward strand.
GTCGGCGTGTTCAGCCCGGCATCGGCGACGTCACTTGACACCGTTACCCTTCCTGGAGGCGAAGCCGAGGTCCCCACTATCCACCCCCAAACCCCTCCCGGACGAAAGTCCAAAATTCAGTCTGGATTGGGCGGCGGCGGCGTCCTGCGCGTCGTATCCTCCATGGAGGCGCCGTCTTGGGAGGAACTGCTTTTCGGGGAGAGATGTTGTGGATGGTGGGCTCCGAGTAGCTCCAGCAGTGGCGATGGTGTGGAGGTTGCCAGGTGGTGCGGCATTGTATCTACCGCGTCATTGACGACGAGTGGTGGCGGCATGGTGCAGCTGCATATCGACGACGGATGCAACTAGATGGACGAGCGCAGGGTGGTCGAGCTGTCTGGCGCCATGGTGGCGTCGACGACATGCCTGGCAAGGTCTGTGCGTCAGTACCTGCTCTGGAGATGGATCGGTGGAAGAAGGCGGCGGCAGCCTCGATGAGTGCGCCGGACCGGCGTGTGACCCAGTCCCGGTATGTGGCTAGGATGGGGCATCTGGCATTAGATGTTAGGATTTAGTGCGATGTCTGTTTGGTATTAGGCTCGGACATTCGGCACCACTGCATCAAGAGGGTAGGAGTAGTGACAGATGTTACCTAGATGATGGCTTCAGGCATACTGATGTACTACTTTGTAAGGTCTTTTGTGCTTAATAATTAATAAAATGGCCGTATGCATCGTCCAGATGCAGAAGCCGGGGGTGCATCCTCCTTTTCTAAAAAAACAATAAATCATAACTTCCAACACTTGAAACACTGAATGACGTACCTCGGGTGGAGCATGGGTAGATGTAGTTGCAGCGAAGTCGGCAAAACGCAACAGGGAGTTGAACCCGTTTTTCTGTCAAATGTATGATGCAAATGCAACACTGTTCTTAGTCTGTTGTATCCTAAGAGCTGAACCAAAACATTTCTAGATATCTTACGGTCTGCTATTCATGCACTGTAAAAGGTTCTATATCAATAGCATGGTCATTATTTAGCCTAGCCTGCATATGTTTAGCTACGTACACTGGTGTAAACTCAGAATTCCATGCCTGGATATTTTGGAGAGGAAAAGGTACAGCTTAGTTTTAGTTATTTGGCAGCGGTTCAGTGAGCAAAGAAAAGAGGTAGTAGGTCTTATTTGACTTGTTGATTTCTTGAACTCTTTCATGGTTCTGAACTGCTTCATCATCTATTCACGCCAAAAACTTGGCACATACACGAGCAGCAGTAGCAAGCACAACAGCGCTCGTTATTTCGTGGACGGAGGAATTTATCTATATGGTATTTGGGCTGTTTTTTTCCATCCCCTCATTGGCATGTTTGACAGGAAGAATCCATGTGTATTGTGTGGCTGTGGTAGCTGCCGGCCGTTCGCCACAGATGCCTTGCTCCCAGCCGCCTAGCCCCATCGCCTATGCCTCCGCATCAGGGTCGAGGCAACCACTGGAAGCAACAAGCACTTCTCCTGGTTGTGAGTTAGCTAGCTTCTCCATGTCTTACAGCGCTGCAGCATCAGTTATCGATGTAGAGGTCCAATTCCGGCTTCTTGCAAGGCATGTGCAGGGTGTGTCCATCGTTCCTCGGTTGCGTCAGCCACATGAGCGGCAGTTTCGGCGTCCACACATCAGACGGCAACATGGAGAGTTCCAGAATCTGTATGCTGTCCTTGGCCCTCTGCGACTCCCCGGATGCGGAAGTGGCGGTGGCAGCGCAAGCTTTCTCAGTCATGTAGCAGACAAAAGCATGGGGTGCGAGTCTTGCCGGCCATGTGCAATGGCGCTGACGACCAATCACCAAGCGGCAGGGGCGGCGCGAGGTTGGTCGCCCCTTAGAACGTGGCTGCAACAGCTAACGAGTCATGCCGATCGTGTTGTCGAACATCTCCAAGAGACAGGTGGCTGTGGCCAACGTCAGCGATTCCTCGCCCGCGAGCACCTGGACGCCGCCGCCATCCACGGTCACACGATCGCCTCATTCCACTCGCCGGCATCCATTGATCGAGGGGCGAGAGAGAGGGGAGCAGGGAGGCTGCCAAGATAGATGGGATTGGAGAGCGAAGAAAAAGGCGAGATGTTTACGCACTGGACGAGGCTAATTAGCGCTGCAGAGACCTAGGACGTGGCCAGATTGGATTGCACGGATTTCTGCTGCCCGTCGTCGTGGGTATTTTTATGGGTTCATTAAGAGATTATTAGGAGATAGGACGTAGTTCTACTCTAATTCGATCAATTGTTGTGCGTGGGGTGGTTTGATATGTTTTCCGTAGCAAATTTTTTATAATTTCCTTTTTACTGGCGTAGTCCTGATCGTACATTGTTTCCCAACGTACATTATTTTCCAACAATTACCCTTCTGCCACCGGTTTTTACTTTTTTGATAATAGGTATTGATTTTCACTTATTAAATCTTAGTCGTCAATCTTTATGTTAACATAAAATCAACGGATATAAAGGGATGACGTATGGAGAACTATGAAAGCTTCCGCCTTTTAATATTAGGTATAGATAGAGATAGAGAGTAGAGATAGAGATCGAGACGTGTCCAGATAGCGTGCTATAGCACTGCCCCTGACTGCGCCTGGCCGAGGGCCTTTTCTCATCTCCACAAAAAGAAACTGACTGACCCAATTGTAGTTTTCAGTCTATTGGCACATGCACCAACAAAAAGGTTGAACGATCTTAACGACTAAAAATTGTGACCTTAAGTGTGAAAAATTACAAGATCTGAACAACTAAAAATATGAACCTAAGCATGAAAAAAACATGATCCAAACAGCTAAAAATCATGAACTTGGTACTGTTGGAGAAATCAAAATATTTATGGTCCACCAGGAAATCTTTGACAAAGACTTGTTCTTCTATTTGCGAGGAAAAGAGAGTTTTCATTCCATATTGAGAGAGTTACAGTCGAGAGGCAAAAGATCCTCAGTACATGGTGGACCTAGGTGCAACCACACAGCCGTGGTACACTCTAAACGACAATAATTTGCCAAACGGTCAGCAACTTTATTTTGATCCCTAGATAATTTCTGGGGAATAAACTCCTGGTCTTTCATCAACTCCTTAATTTCAGCCACCAGATGTCCATAGGCAGAACGAACTAGTCCATCTCCTGTAAGACTAGACAAAGCTTCACTTGAATCAGATTGGACAATGTCTGGAAGGTTAGAGTGTTCTAAAACAAGCGCCATTCCTTGCATGATTGCATGTAACTCCGCTTCCAGTGCATCGTTGCAATTGAAAATAAATATGCAGCAAAAATAACTGATCCATTGTGATGTCGGAGAATCACCCTGCGCCGACCCATCCATGCATGAGGTGAGAAGTAACAAACATGCACTACATGTAGTATTCTGTCAGTAGGTACCGCCATAACTACGGCTAGTGGCGAAAGCAGAAACAGTTTATAAGTGTGGTGTAGTTTATGAAAAAATCATGTACAATACAAATATAAAGGAGTTTGTTAAAATACTTTGTGTTCAACAAGTACAATCTAAATTCAAAACTATATGATTAATTTCAACAATGAGAGATCACCATAATGATGGTGCTTCTTTCGCTCGCAACAACAAATTTTGCTTCACAATGAAGTTCAATTCCGAGTTAACTTTTATTATGTAATTTTTTGTGAATCAACTTTTATTATGTTTTCTGGTGAATCAACTTTCATTGTGTAGTTCCTCTTCTTTTTCAGCAATTCCCTGCATAATAGTCCATTTGTCCTGTCGCGTCCAAGTTGTCTGGTGTTTGCTAGTTTTCAATATTATTTTTTGGAAAAATGGTGATCACTAGTCGGATCGTATATTCATGTTTTAGTTTTTCTATGGAGTCATGTCAGAACCGTTGACGTATAAATACATAACCCACCTTTCCCCATCAGCTTGAGCTCTTGGATGAACTGGCTGGTGCATGTAGTTTTATATGGTATTAATTAGATCCAAGATGTCTTGAGTTCAAGACCCGGCTGGCGCAATTTAAAAATAAAAAATTGCAGTCCACTTATATTTTCTAGAATTGTATTAACCGGAAACACATGTGAGGGGAGTGTTTGAAGGAAATATGCCCTAGAGGCAATAATAAAGTTGTTATTTATATTTCCTTATATCATGATAAATGTTTATTATTCATGCTAGAATTCTATTAGTCGGAAACTTGATACATGTGTGGATACATAGACAAAACATAGTGTCCCTAGTAAGCCTCTACTAGACTAGCTCTTTGATCAAAGATGGTTAAGTTTCCTAACTATAGACAGTCATTTGATGAACGGGATCACATCATTAGGAGAATGATGTGATGGACAAGACCCATCCGTTAGCTTAGCATAATGATCTTTAGGTTTTATTGCTGTTGCTTTCTTCATGTCAAATACATATTCCTTCGACTATGAGATTATGCAACTCCTGAATACCCGAGGAATACCTTGTGTGCTATCAAACGTCACAACGTAACTGGGTGATTATAAAGATGCTCTATAGGTATCTCCGAAGGTGTTTGTTGAGTTGGCATAGATCGAGATTAGGATTTTTCACTTCGAGTATCAGAGAGGTATTTCTGGGCCCTCTCGGTAATGCACATCATGATAAGCCTTGCAAGCAATGTGACTAATGAGTTAGTTGCGGGATGATGCATTACGGAACGAGTAAAGAGACTTGCCGGTAACGAGATTGAACACGGTATGAAGATACCGACGATCGAATCTCGGGCAAGTAACATACCAATGACAAAGGGAATAACGTTATGTTGTCATTACGGTACGACCGATAAAGATCTTCGTAGAATATGTGGGAACCAATATGAGCATCCAGGTTCCGCTGTTGGTTATTGACCGGAGAGGTGTATCGGTCATGTCTATATAGTTTTCGAACCCGTAGGGTCCGCACGCTTAATGTTCGATGACAATTTTGTATTATATGAGTTATCTGATTTGGTTACCGAATGTTGTTTGGAGTCCCGGATGAGATCACGAACATGACGAGGAGTCTCAAAATTGTAGAGAGGTAAAGATTCATATATAGGACGATGATATTCGGACACCAGAAGTGTTTTGGGGGTACCGGGTACATATCGGGTCACGGGAAGGGGTTCCGGGCACCCCCCGGCAAAGATTTGGGCCTATTGGGCCAAGAGGGGAAATGTAGCAGCCAACATGGGCTGCTGCGCCCCCCATGTAGGCCGAATACGAAGAGGAAGGAAAGGGGGAAGAGAGCAAGGAAGGGGAGGGATTCGGCCTCTCCCTTCCTTCTCCCCCCTCCTCTTTCCTTCTCCCTCCGGAAAACAAGGAAAGGGGGGGGGCGAATTGGGGTGGGAGCCCAAGTAGGATTCGGCCTACTTGGGCGCCCCCTGGCTGCCTCTTCGCCACTCCAACCTATATATATGCGGGGAGGGGGGGCGCCTAGAACACACATAAACAACTGTTAGCCGTGTGCGGCGCTCCCTCCACAGTTTACTCCTCCGATCATATTGTCGTAATGCTTAGGCGAAGCCCTGTGCGGATCACTTCACCATCACCATCACCCACGCCGTCATGCTGATGAAACTCTTCCTTGACACTTTGCTGGATGAAGAGTTTGAGGGACGTCATCGAGCTGAACGTGTGCAGAACTCGGAGGTGCCATACGTTCGGTCTTGATCGGTCGGAACGAGAAGAAGTTCGACTACATCAACCGCGTTGTCAAACACTTCCGCTTTCGGTCTATGAGGGTACATGGATGCACTCTCCCCCTCTCGTTGCTATGCATTTCCTAGATAGATCTTGCGTGAGTGTATGAATTTTTTTGAAATTGCATGCTATGTTTCCCAACAGTGTTGACATATAAATGCGTAGCCTACCATGTTGGAAATATTCCCTAGAGGAAATAATATTGTATTATTATATTTCCGTGTTCATATTTAGGAGTTTATATTTCATGCTAGAACTGCTATGATCATGGAACATGCGATTCAACGGAATACTCATATGCATGTGTGAAATAATAAATACTAAAGAATAGATTCCTAGTCTTGCCTCTAAGACTGTCTCAAGTGTTGTTGGTGATCATGGATTCTAGATCTTAGGATATCATTAAGTATAACGATGGCCCTGAAAGAAAATTGAGAGTATAACATTAGAAGAACGATCATATTGAATCGACCCAAACTTGTGTGTTATACTTTGAGATAATATCGTCTGAAATCAATTATTATAACTCAATGTGTTAATGTGTGTTTTAGTTCCTCAGACATATCGTAGTCATTTCCTACCATATATAGAAAGAGGGAGAGAGAGAGAGAGGGAGGAGGACAAGGTGATTCGGTGCCCAAGCTCACACTACTAGGGAAATGCTTATACACATGAGCTCACCAGTAGTGCTTTTACAAAACAAGCGTTGCTGCTAAATAGCAGTAGCGCTTGGGCAGCACCAGTGCTGCTAATATGAGCATAGCAGTATCGCTGGAGCTAGAAAACGCGCTACTACTAAAACTGACAGACCGTTCCAGGTATGCTAGGGATACTAGTAGCGCTTATGCGTAGAAAGCGCCACTACTACGGATCTTAGCAATAGCAATGGCAACGAGTCCCCTCCTAATAAGACCAAAGTTTAGTCCCACCTCGCTCTGCGAACAAATTTTTTTACCACCTTAAATACGGTGCTTCTCAAACCATCAGAACCACTTGGTCTTCGTTGAACTCTATGTGTAGGATCTGTGGCCGCAATAGGAATCTTCGCCGGTTCTTAAACCGAAGAAGATTCCTATTGACAATTTAGATTCTACACAAAAAGATCATTGATGACCAATGTATATTTGAATTTTTTTACATGCTTAGCGTTAGCAGTAGCACGTTTTGACAGAGAATGCTATAGGTTTTAGCAGTAGCGCGTTTTTACGTAGAGCGCTACTACTATAGGTTTTAGCGGTAGTGGTATTTATGGGCAAGCGCTACCACTAAGGCCCCTTATCCAAACCAGCCGCCCGCGCGTGCGCGTCCTCTCACTCTCCCCCTCACACTCTCTCACCGCCTCTGTCGCCTCCATCGCCCTCGCCGCCGTCGCCATCGTCGTCCTCCTCCTCCACCCCAAGGCCGATCCCTCCCTCCGGCACCGGCGGCCCCCTCCTCATCCTCCCTCTCCGGCTCCTCCTCCTCTCTCCTCCTCCCCCTCCCGCTCTCTCCTCCTCCTCCTCCTCCTCCTCCCTCGTCCTCCTTCCTCCTCCCCCTTTCTATAAATAGGTTTTAGTTTTTGTTAAATGTAGGTTTTTGTTTTTAGTAAATGTAGGTTTTTTTAGTAAATGTAGGTTTTTAGTATATTTTGTTTTTAGAAAAATTGAAAAAGTAATTTGAAATGAATAAGTAATTGTAGGTCTCTTGAATAGAATATGAAATATTTAGAAATTTTGAATAAGTAATTTTGAATAGAATGAAATTTGAAAGTGAAAAAAGAAGTAAATGTAGGTCTTTTGAATAGAATGGGAAATTTTTAGAAAATTTGAATAGAATAGGAAATTATAAGTAAATTTGAATAGAATAAGTAAATGTAGCTTATGGAGTTTCAATAAGTCCTAAGATGACGATAGTAATGTTTTTGTTTATATTTTGTTTTTGCCGAGGTCATTCGGTGCCCAAGCTCAGCTACACCCGTGATGAGCAGAAAATTCACAAAAAGAGTACAAAAATTTAAAAAAGCATGAAAGATAATGTGGTGCATGAGGTGCGCTATAAATTTCAAATCATTTGGACATGTGAGTAACTCTCGGCAAAAAAGACAAATTTGGAGTCTGTGAAAAAGTTTACTGTTCATGTATTTTTCTAACCAAATTTGTCTTTTTTGCTGAGAGCAACTCATGTGTCCAAGTAATGTGAAATTTGGAGCGCACCTCACGCACTAAATTTTCTTCCATGAATTTTGTTTTGGAAATTTTGGAAATTTTTAGTATTTTGTTCGAGCTTTCTCGTCACCAGGTGCAGATCAGCCTGGGCTAAAAATTGCGTATTCGAAGAGATGAGTGGTTTTGTTTTTTATCAAGGGCCCGTTAACATGTCAACATTTTAGGAGGCCCCACACATCAACCTTCTTAATGGTCGAACTCGTCATGAACTCGTCCGTCTAACGGTCAACAGGCCTAACCCAACGGAAATGCTGTGTTTGTCCTTCTGTAAGCAGGTGTTGGAGTGGGAAGGGGAAAAGTGAGCAAAGTTAGTTGGCTTGGACAAAATTAAGCACAACTAAGGAACCACGCGCACAAAAATAGAAATCCCTAAATAATATACAGCTGAAAAATGTTTCTGGTGATGTTAAATTAATAATAAAAGGCTATAGTAATTGTTAGGAGGCTTTTATATTTAAGTTAATATCAACGGGCATACCCATTTATAATTAATTCGTAAAGCATTCCAGATAGACTGAGCAAAAAAGGGTACAGAAGAAAAATTTCCAAACTCACAAACCCAAGAACAAAAAACAACTATGCGGGCAAAGGGAAGTTTGACGTCAAGAACAAAGTCCAACAGCATGCCACCTTCAAGAAGAAGAAGGAGACATATAAGAAGAAAGGAAAAATGCCATGTACGCGGCAGTGATAATCATTGGGCTTCATCCTGCAATGACCGTTGAGACATGCGTCAAAATGAGAACAACGACAAAACTGCCAATGCTGTTATTGGCGATGTCAAAATGAAAGATGTCAGGTATGGTAAATTTCCTACCATTCTTTCAGTATGTCATTCTCCTGATTGGTCGATTGACACCGGTGCCAATATACATGTTGTTCTGACATCAACATGTTTTCTTCTTATCAACTCGCAAGAACTACACCTGTGCTAATGGGGAACGAGTCTCATGCTTCTGTTCATGGTGTTGGTACAGTCGATCTGAAGTTTACTTCGGGAATGATCGTGCGGCTGAAGAATGTGCAGCATGTCCCTTATATAAATAAAAATCTTATTAGCGGCTCTCATTTGTGTCGAGATGGCTATAAGTTGGTGTTTGAGTCCAATAAGGTTGTAGTGTCCAAGTGTGGACAATTTCTTGGAAAGGGCTATGAGAGCGGAGGCTTGTTCCGCTTATCTCTGTCAGACTTTTGCACTAAAGTTATTAATCATGTTTGAAGTGAAACTGAATAAAATGTTTGGCATTCACGACTTTGTCATATTAACTTTGGTTGCATGACACAGCTAGCAAATTTGAGTTTAATCCCAAAATTCACAATTGTCAAAGGTTCGAAGTGCCAAGTGTGTGTGTGCAAGCAAAGCAACATCGCAAGTCTCATACGACTGTTGAAGCGAGGAATTTGGCACCACTTGAACTCATACATTCAGATCTTTGCGAGATAATGGTGTGTTGACAAAAGGTGGAAACAAATATTTCATGACTCTAATTGATGACTCTACTAGATATTGCATGATATATCTATTGAAAACAAAAGATGAGGCTTTGCACTACTTTAAAATATATAAAGCCGAAGCAGAGAATCAACCTGATCGAAAGATCAAAAGGCTTAGGTCAGACCGTGGTGGAGAGTATTTTTCAAATGAGTTCAGTTTATTCTATGAGGAACATGGTATAATCCATGAGAGGACGCCTCTCTATTCTCCCTAGTCAAATGGGGTTGCCGAACGAAAGAACCGCACTCTAACTGATTTGGTTAACGCCATGTTAGACATAGCGGGACTCTCCAAGGAATGGTGGCGGGAGTCTTTGATGACTGCAAGTCATGTCCTAAATAGAGTGCTCACGAAGAATAAAGAGATTACCCCATTTGAGGAATGGGAAAGGAAAAGGCTTAAACTCTCCTACTTATGAACTTGGGGTTGTTTGGCTAAAGTCAACATGCCAATTACCAAGAAGCGTAAGCTTGGACCAAAAACAGTTGATTGTGTTTTCTTGGGATACTCTTTCCATAGCATTGGCTATAGATTTCTAGTGGTAAAATCCGAGGTACTTGACATTAATGTTGGTACAATCATGGAGTCGAATGATGCGACTTTATTTGAGGATATTTTTCCAATGAAAGATATGCCCAGCTCATCTAATCAGAGGTCAGAGACAACTCCTGAACCTTTTGTTCCATTGGCACATTCCGAGCACAAACACACTAAGATTCATTAGGAGGATAACAATGAAGCTCCTAGAAGGGGCAAGATACAAAGGAACACAAAGTCAATTGGTGAAGATTTCATTGTATACCTCGTGAATGATACTCCCACTTCTATTTCACAAGCTTATGCATCTTCTGATGCTGAGTACTGGAAAGAACCTATGTGTAGTGAGATGGATTCCATCATGGCTAACATGACATGGGAGATCACTGATCCTCCTTATGGGTGTAAACCTGTAGGGTGTAAGTGGGTGTTTAAGAAAAAGCTTAGGTCTGATGGTACAATTGAAAAGTACAAGGCACGTCTTGTAGCCAAGGGATATACCCAAAAATAAGGTGAAGATTTCTTTGTTACTTATGCGCCCGTGGCTAGATTGACCACTATTCGAGTACTACTCTCATTGGCTGCCTCACACAATCTTCTCGTTCATCAAATGGACGTTAAGACAGCTTTCCTAAATGGAGAGTTTGAGGAGGAAATTTACATGGAACAACCTGATGGTTTTGTAGTAGATGGTCATGAAGAAAAAGTGTGCAAATTGTTGAAATCTTTGTATGGTTTGAGACAAGCACCTAAGCAATGGCACGAGAAGTTTGAAAGAACTTTGACATCTATGGGTTTTGTTGTAAATGAAGCCGACAAGTGTGTGTACTATCACCATGGTGGGGGTGAGGGAGTTATATTATGTTTGTTTGTTGACGACATACTTATATTTGGAACAAATCTAAAGGTCATTGAGGAAGTGAACGATTTTCTGAATCAAAACTTTGAGATGAAATACCTTGGAGTAGCTGATGTTATCTTGAACATCAAGCTTTTTAGAGGTGGTGATGGTGGGATCACTCTGTTGCAGTCTCACTATGTGGAGAAGATTCTTGATCGCTTTCGATATTCAGATTACAAACCTTCTCCAACAGCTTATGATCCGAGTGTTTTTATTCAGAAGAACGAAGGAGAAACAAAGGATCAATTGAGATATTCTCAAATAATTGGCTCACTTATGTATTTAGCTAGTGCTACGAGGCCTGGCATCTCGTTTTCTGTGAGTAAACTAAGCCGATTTGTTTCAAACCCGAGAGATGTTCATTGGCATGCACTTGAGAGAATAATGCACTATCTGAAAGGTACTGTGAGTTATGGACTTCACTATACCAGGTATCCAAGAGTACTTGAAGGTTATAGTGATGCGAATTGGATATCTGATGCTGATGAGCTTAAAGCCACAAGTGGTTATGTGTTTACACTTGGTAGTGCTACTGTTTGATGGAAGTTTTGCAAGCAGACCATCTTAACAAGGTCACCAATGGAAGCAGAACTCACATCGTTCGACACGACAACATTTGAAGCAGAATAGCTTCGAGAACTTTTGATGGAATTGCCGGTGGTTGAAAAACCAATACCATCTATTCTAATGAATTGTGATTAGTAAACTATGATCGTCAAGGTAAACAGTTCTAAGGATAATAAGAAGTCATCAAGACATGTGAGGAGGAGACTGAAATCTGTTAGGTCCATGAGAAACTCCGGAGTTATAGCGTTGGACTATATAAACACGTCGAAGAATCTGGCAGATCCCTTCACAAAGGATTTATCATGAAATGTGATAGACAATGCATCGAAGGAGATGGGATTGAGACCCACTAGATAAGTTGTTCATGGTGTTAACCCATTCTTTGTGATCGGAGATCCCGTGAATTAGAATTGGCGAGACAAGCTATTGCATATAACTGAGAGGAGAATATTTATTTGATAAAAATCCACTATGTTATGATGCAATTTTCTTCTAATCTGTATGGAAGGTTGATATTTATCTTATTGTGTTCTGAATGGCTTGGGTAGGCAAAGATATTGTCCTACAGAACATCTAGAAAGAATACACCTATATGAGTTAGACTATTAAATGTCACGGTCGGTGAGAGTTGGGTGCTCTCTAATAAACTCATGAAGAGGCCCCGGAGTATGACATATATGCTCCTACCCGTGGGTAAGTTTCCAGCGGTCTAGTATCGGTCAAGGCTTTTACGTGAAACTTGTTTGCACAAAACTGGCAGTTCAAGGTGTAGTCCACTGTTCAAGTTGTGAACGAGTGTAGTGTGGAGTTCTAGGTGTAAGTTCAACTTAACAGTCTCCACGAAAACGCCGCTATATAAACAATGTTTTGGAACCATAGGCAAATTTTATGTGCCTCTGGGATCTGGTGGGGGATTGCTGGAATTATTAGGCCTAACCCATATAATAATTCACATTTTCTACCAATAATTCAAAGTAAATCCTAGAGGCTCATGTGGCCCATTCATGCACGACAAGGTTGTGTGGAAAATTGACATGTATGCCTCCGGCGGTGTACCGGTATGTGCAATGAATCAAGAGTGCCATGTATGAAAGAATTATGAAGGTGGCTTTGCCACCAATATGATGTCAACTACATGATCATGCAAAGCAATATGACAATGATGGAGCGTGTCATGATAAACGGAACGGTGGAAAGTTGCATGGCAATATATCTCGGAATGGCTATGGAAATGCCATAATAGGTAGGTATGGTGGATGTTTTGAGGAAGGTAATGGTGGGTGAGGGAGTCCTGGATTAGGGGGTCTCCGGACAGCTGGACTATCTCCATTGGCCGGACTGTTAGACTATGAAGATACAAGATTGAAGACTTCGTCTCGTGTCCGGATGGGACTCTACTTAGCGTGGAAGGCAAGCTAGGCAATAAGGATATGGATATCTCCTCCTTTGTAACCGACCTTGTGTAACCCTAACCCTCTACGGTGTCTATATAAACCGAAGGGTTTTAGTCCGTAGGACAACAACCACAACATACAATCATACCATAGGCTAGCTTCTAGGGTTTAGCCTCTCCGATCTCGTGGTAGATCTACTCTTGTACTACCCATATCATCAATATTAATCAAGCTGGACGTAGGGTTTTACCTCTATCAAGAGGGCCCGAACCTGGGTAAAACATCGTGTCCCCTGCCTCCTATTACCATCCGGCCTAGACGCACAGTTCGGGACCCCCTACCCGGGATCCAACGGTTTTGACACCGACATTGGTGCTTTCATTAAGAGTTCCTCTGTGTCGTCGCCGTTAGGCTTGATGGCTCCTACTATCATCGATAGCGATGCGGTCCAGGGTGAGACTTTTCTCCCCGGACAGATCTTCGTATTCGGTGGCTTTGCACTGTGGGCTAATTCGCCTGGCCATCTGGAGTAGATTGAAAGCTACGCCCCTGGCCATCGGGTCAGATTTGGAAGTTTGAACTACACGGCCGACATCCGCGGAGACTTGATCTTCGACGGATTCGAGCCACAGCCGGGCGCGCCGCACTATCATGACAGGTATGACCTAGCTCTGCCGCCAAACAGTACCCAGAGGCCGCGCCCGCATCAGCTCCGACCCTTAGCTCGGAGCCAACTGCGCCAATCGAGGATGGGTGGTTAGACACTGCCTCAGGGGCTGCGGTCTCAACGGCGATCGAGCCGAACACCAGCCTAACCCTCTGCGCAGCCCATGACTCCAAGGTGCCGGACTCTTTTCCAGACTCCGAACCATCCGCGCCCCTGCCAATCGAATCTGATTGGGCGCCGATCATGGAATTCACCGCCGCGGATATCTTTCAGCACTCGCCCTTCCGCGACATTCTGAATTCACTAAGGTCTCTCTCTTTGTCAGGAGAGCCCTGGCCGGACTATGGCCAACAGGATTGGGATGCGGACGACGAAGAAATTCGACGCCCACCCACCACCCACTTCGTAGCCACTGGCGATGATTTAACGGACATGCTCGACTTTGACTCTGAAGACATCGATGGTATGGACGACGATGTAGGAGACAAACATAAACCAGCGCCTATAGGGCACTGGAAAGCCACCTCGTCATATGACATATACATGGTGGATACACCCAACGAAGGCAATGGCGACGAGATAGCGGAGGATGACCCCTCCAAGAAGCAACCCAAGCGCCGACACAGGAGATAATAACACTCCGGATAGTGCCGAAGATAACAACAATCCCCTCCAGCAAGATTTAGAGCAGGAGGATGAAGGAGCCAGCTCTCCTGAGAGAGCGGCAGACAGAGAGGAGGAGGATGACAATTACATGCCCCCCTCCGAAGACGAGGCAAGCCTTGGCGACGGTGAATTCGCCGTACCAGAGGATCCCGTAGAACAAGAGCGCTTCAAGCGTCGGCTTATGGCCACGGAAAATAGCCTGAAGAAAAAGCAGCAGCAGCTTCAAGCTGATCAAGATCTGCTAGCTGACAGGTGGACTGAAGTCTTCGCGGTCGAGGAATATAAACTCGAGCACCCCTCCAAGAATTACCCAAAGTGCAAGTTACTACCCCGAGTGGAGGAAGAAGCGTATGATACGGCTGATCGGCCACCTCGTGGCCGCGATAGAGAGGCATTCCAGCCAAAAGCTCAGCCTCCACCCCGACGCCATTCAAATAAAAAGGCATGGGGAGATACGCCAGACCTGCGAGACATATTGGAGGACAAAGCAAAGCACGCAAGATCGATCTACAGATCATGACGGCGCACCACTCTGCGAGACAATAAACGTCACGCCGGATACAGTAAAAGAAAATCCGGCCGGGCCAAACACAGCGGGCAAGACCCGTTCGAGCTGCGTCACGATATAGCCCAATACAGAGGCGCCGCACACCCCTTATGCTTCACAGACGAAGTAATGGAACATCAATTCCCAGAAGGTTTCAAACCTGTAAATATTGAATCATACGACGGCACAACAGATCCCGCAGTATGGATTGAGGATTTCCTCCTCCACATCCACATGGCGCGCGGTGATGACTTACACGCCATCAAATACCTCCCACTAAAGCTCAAAGGACCAGCGTGGCATTGGCTTAACAGCTTGCCAGCGGACTCCATTAGCTGTTGGGATGATCTGGAAGCCACATTCCTCGAAAACTTTCAAGGCACTTATGTGCGACCACCAGACGCCGATGACTTGAGCCACATAATTCAGCAGCCAGAAGAGTCGGCCAGGCAATTCTGGACTCGGTTCCTTACAAAGAAAAATCAAATCGTCGACTGTCTGGATGCGGAGGCCTTAGCGGCTTTCAAACACAACATCCGAGACGAGTGGCTAGCCCGGCACCTTGGTCAGGAAAAGCCAAAATCTATGGCAGCTCTCTCGACGCTCATGACCCGCTTTTGTGCGGGAGAAGACAGCTGGCTGGCTCGCAGTAATAACATATCAAAGAACCATGGTACCTCAGATACCAAGGACGGCAATAGCAGGTCACGTCGCAACAAACATAAGTGCCGCATTAACAGCGAAAATACTGAGGATACGGCAGTCAATGCCGGATTCAAAGGCTCTAAACCCGGTCAGCGGAAAAAGCCATTCAAACAAACTACGCCGGGTCTGTCCAGCTTGGACCGTATACTCGATCGCTCGTGTCAAATACACGGCACCCAGACAAGCTAGCCAATCACACCAACAGGGATTGTTGGGTGTTCAAGCAGGCCGGCAAGTTAATTGCCGAAAACAAGGACAAGGGGCCGCATAGCGATGACGAGGAGGAGCCCCGACAGCCGCACACCAGAGGGCGGAAGAGGTTTCCCCCGCAAGTGCGGACGGTGAACATGATATACGCGACCCACAACCCCAAGAGGGAGCGGAAGCATGCGCTCAGGGACGTATATGCGTTGGAGCCAGTCGCACCAAAGTTCAACCGTTGGTCCTCCTGTCCGATCACATTCGATCGCAGGGACCACCCCACTAGTATCCGTCATGGCGGATTTGCCGCACTGGTCCTAGACCCAATCATTGACGGATTCCACCTCACTCGAGTCCTTATGGATGGCGGCAGTAGCCTGGACCTGCTTTAGCAGGACACAGTGCGCAAAATGGGTATAGACCCCTCAAGTATCAAACCCACAGAAATGACCTTTAAAGGCGTCATTCCAGGTGTGGAGGCCCATTGCACAGGCTCAATTACACTGGAAGTGGTCTTCGGATCCCCGGATAACTTCCGAAGCGAAGAGTTAATCTTTGATATAGTCCCGTTCCGCAGTGGTTATCACACGCTGCTCGGGCGAACCGCATTTGCTAGATTCAATGCGGTACCGCATTATGCATACCTCAAGCTCAAGATGCCAGGACCTCGCGGAGTTATTACAGTATATGGAAACACATAGCGCTCCCTCCGAACAGAGGAGCACACCGCGGCCCTCGCAGCAGAAGCACAAAGCAGCCTCTCAAGGCAATCAACCAGTTCAGCGCTTCAAAGCCCGGACACCTTCAAGCGCGCTCGGAGCAATCGGCAAATAGACCACCTGGCGTGATCTGAGCTCGCGTAGCAATACGGCGGCCACCCCAAGCCTAGCCCAACGGCGAAACTCGTGCCGCGCGTACATAATTACGCATTAAAAATACCATGGGCACAGGTGGGGAGGGGGGCACAACTGCGGCACGCCCCAAGACGCGGCTTAAACCGCACTAGGGGCTTCCCGTTTGGTTATTTTCTCTTTTTTCCTCAGGACCTTAATCTCTGGAAACACTGTCCGGCAGCACTATTGCCGAACACATGATGCAGCAACCAAGGAGGCAGAAAGCTACGTCATACCACGGAATTCCCAGGTTGATTACAGTAACGAGCGAAATATTCGATTTCATATCATTCCTCAGCTTGCCCTTGGAAGGGACATAGTCCTACTCTTTGCTTATCGCACTATCTGTATCACTCTGCTTTAACGCAATTTTGTAATAAACAATGCATGACATTACGACTATTATTGCATTCTTGTTATATATATATATATATGTTCATTAATGACGCCTTGCAACCACACACGTTGGTATGGCTAATACACCAGGGGCTTACGTACCTCACAATACGGTGTGACAAGTCCGAACACTTTCACAAGTGCGGCACCCCGAACTTATAGCATTATATGCATCAGCTCCGAATCATGTCTTTGGTCAAATGTTGGGTTTGCCCGGCTCCTATGTTTTGGTACCTTACGTTCCGCTCTATCGGCTAAGGTAGCGCTAGGAGAACTACTGCGATTGTGCCCCGGTTCTGCTGGGTTCAGCACCTCAGTAGAGAAAGCTAAAACTCACTGTCATGATAAGGCGAGAGACTGGTCGCTGTTCGGCGAGGTTTTCGAGTCCCTAAAGACTTATGCCGCTTAGAGCGAGGGGCCGGCCCTGTCCGGCTTAAAGGCGTGTATCGCGCCCCAAATTCGGCCTTCCGAATACCAGGGGCTTCACCAAAATTTAAAATTATAGAATTCTATGGCTAAGTGAGAGTGATAAAGCATTATTAGTCCGGTTGCCTTGTTCGTTGTGCTGAGCATCTCCCTCGAAGGACCCAAACATGGGAGCAAGAGTGCTCAGGTTTATCCCGAACACCCCAGCACTCGTGGCATGGGGGCAGAAGCCGAGGACTAGCCATCTCTCAGATTGGATAAACAGCCAAACATAAGGTAATATTTTAAATTCAAACAAGCGTTGCATAGCGCATATGAAACAAGTTTTCATAAATACAGGATAAAACGAGCAAGTCTCATTCAAATATTACATCTTTTGAACACTCGTCCGCAATGAGACAGGCACCCAGCAGAACACCCTCGTAGTACATCTCGGGGTGGCGGTGCTCCTTGCCCTCCGGCGGCCCCTCCTTGATCAGCTTCACGGCGTCTAGCTTGACCCACTGCAATTTCACACGGGCGAAAGCCCGGCGTGCACCTTCAATGCAGACAGATCGCTTGACAACCTCCAGCCGCGGGCAGGCATCCACAAGCCGCCTCACCAGGCCGAAGAAGCTGTTCGGAAGGGCGTCGCCAGGCCACAACCGGACTATAATGCTCTTCATGGCCCGATCGGCCGCCTTATGTAGCTCGACCATCTGCTTCAGCTGGTCGCTCATTGGCACCGGGTGTTCGGCCTCAGCATACTGAGACCAGAACAGCTTCTCCGTTGAGCTTCCATCCTCGGCCTGGTAAAATTGTGCGGCATCGGACACACTGCGGGGCAAATCTGCCAATGCTCCTGGAGAGCTCCGGATTCGGGTAAGTAATCGGTAATTTACTTTTACATGTTTGCTTTGCATATAGAAAGCCTTACCCGCCGCTATCTTCTTCATTGCGTCGATCTCCTGGAGGGCCTTTTGGGCTTCGGCCTTGGCACTTCTTGCGCTCTCCCGCATCTTTGAGTCAAGCTCCAACGCCTCGTGCTTCGCCACGAGAGCCTGGAGCTCTTCCTGCACCTCGCCCACCCGAGCCTCGTGCTTCTCTCGCTCGGTGCGCTCTTGGCCGCTATATCCTTGGTTAGCGCTTGCTTCAGGGTCGCCACCTCGGTCGTGGTCCCTGGCAAATATACGTTGATCCTGTCATTTTGCAATCGCGTCTTCTTTTATATATACATATCTATAGACAGGGTATTACTTACCCTTGTTCTCCTTGAGCTGCCTCTTGGCAAGGCCGAGCTCTTTCCTGGACCCCTCGAGGTCCTGCTTCAGTACGGTGACCTCCGCAGTCAGTGCGGCGGACGCCAACAGCGAAGCCTGCATATGCATATTGACACACTTATATTAGACTCCTGCAATATTATTTGATCCTCTGTTCGGCTTTTCTTTGTGAACACCGAACAAAGCATCAGGGGCTACTGTCTATGCGGTAATATTTCTACTACATCTTAAAACACTTACCTCAAAGCCTGTTAGAAGGCTGGCACATGCTTCAGTCAACCCGCTCTTGGCGGACTGAACCTTCTGGACCACCGCACTCATAACGGTACGGTGCTCCTCGTCTATGGAAGCGTTGCGAAGCGCTTCCAGCAGATTGTCCGGCGCCTCTGGATGGACAGAGCTCACCGGCACAGGCGTCTTGCCCCTCTTAGAAGGAGGCTGCCTGCCCGAGCCTGGAACCGCTGGAGGTTCCGGCGCGGTGTTCGGCTGAGGGCCGAACTCGGAGCTCTCAGGGGCCCCGTCCCCTCGGCTCCCGGAGTCCAGAAGGTCGCCTTGAGGCACCTCTAGGACTGTCTCCCCTCAGTCCGGTGCCTCTTGAGACAGCACCTCGGCGTCGTCGGTAGGATGAGGGGATGTGGCGGTCGGGACTAGATCGTTGTCCATGTCCGACGAGCCTAGGGAGCCGTCCGATGATACATCGATGCTGGTTCGCGGCGGCCTGCATAATCATGTTCGGCGTTAGGGAAAGCAGTGCGACAAAGGAATGCTACGAGTTACTCTGGTATCCAAATACTTACGATCTCCCCAGGGGCTTGGCCCTGGGCAACCACTCGTCTTCATCTTCGTCGGCGGCGGTGGAGCTGTCCGGAAGGAGAGTCCTTCCCTTCTTGGACCCTTCGGCCTCCCCAGTTGGGGCGTCCTTCCTTTTCTTGTCTCCCCCTTCTGGAGGGGGAGCATCTTCTTCTTCCTCCTCGTCTTCAGGGGAAGAGTGTGCCGCAGAGTTATAGGACGACGAGTCCGATTACACCTGGCGCCGGGAACGTTTTCGGGTTCCCTTGGCCTTCTTGGTCTTCTCCGGCACCTTGTAAGGAGCCGGAGACAGCATCTCCGTCAGGAGAGTGCCCGCAGTGTCTTCGGGCAAAGGGGCCGGACAGTTAATCTGCCCCGACATCTCCACCTAGTCCTATCAAAGGCATGGAGATTAGACCCCGCGCATAATTAATCTAGGGAAAATAAATGTCCCACGGGACGTATTGAACTCACTGAATGTGCTAGGCGCTTTGCGCTTAGCCTGCGGTCCTCGGCGAGAGAAGGGGGGGACCTCGGCGCCCTTGAACAGCAACTTCCAGACGTCCTTGTGCGTCGTATCGAAGAGCTCGCTCAGAGTCTGGTGCTGGGCCGGGTCGAACTCCCACAAGGTAAAATCCCACACCGGAGAATCCAGCGGATGAGCATAACTTGGACTATGTTGACAAGATTGAGCTTCTTGCTCGCCATGCTCCGGATACATTTCTGGAGTCCATCCAGCTCCACCGATGAACCCCACGACAAGCCCTTCTCTTTCCAGGAAGTGAGCCGTGTTGGGAATCCGGATCGAAACTCAGGGGCTGCCGCCCATTTGGCGTCGCGCGGCTCGGTGATGTAGAACCACGCCGATTGCCATACCTTTATTGTCTCCACGAAGGAGCCTTCGAGCCATATGACGTTGGACATCTTGCCCACCCTGGCTCCGCCGCATTCTGCTTGTTGACCTCGTACTACCTTCGTCTTGATATTGAAGGTCTTTAACCACATGCCGAAGTGGGGCCGGATGCGGAGGAAAGCCTCACACACAACGATGAACCCCGGAATGTTGAGGATGAAGTTCGGGGCCAGATCATGAAAGTCCAGCCCGTAGTAGAACATGAGACCACGGACGAATGGATGGAGGGGAAACCCTAGTCCACGGAGGAAGTGGTGAAGGAAAACTACCCTCTCGTGAGGTTCCGGGGTAGGGACGATCTGCCCCGCAGCGGGCAGCCGATGCGCGATGTTCGCGGCTAAGTATCCGGCTCCGTGCAGCTTCTTGATGTCTCCCTCCGTGACGGAGGAGACCATCCACCTGCCTCCCGCTCCGGACATGGTTGGAGAAGGTTGAGGTAGGAAGAGCGGACTTGGGCGCTAGAGTTCGAGTGTGCGAAAACAGATGAGCGAAGGAGGAAGAAGGTGTCGATAGAAAGGTGAATCCTTATCCCTTTATATGGGCGGACGAAGCTAAGCGTCCCCACTTGCCTGGTAAAACTCGCTTATCCCCCAAGCGCCGTAATTGATGGCGCGGTTGGGTTAACCACGCCCGTATTGATGAGAATCCCGTAATAAGGGGACATGATCTCTGCTTTGACAAGACGTGTCAAAAAACTGCCTCGCGTTATGTGCGGGGCTCGTTAAAGGGAACGGTTCGAATAATCACCGGGCCGTGACATAACTTCATGCTACCAAAACAAGCCAGCAAATTAGATCTGCGAAAATATTATTCTCTCTATGGTGGAATGTGGAACTTATTTTGCAGGGTCAGAAACTATCCTCGTATTCAAATTCTTCTGTGATGTATTCGGAGAAGGAACCTGCCTTCCAATGCCGAAGACAATACTGCGTGCCGGACTCATCGTCATTGAAGCCTGGTTCAGGGGCTACTAAGGGAGTCCTGGATTAGGGGGTCTCCGGATAGCCGGACTATCTCCATTAGCCGGACTGTTAGACTATGAAGATACAAGATTGAAGACTTGGTCTCGTGTCCGGATGTGACTCTACTTAGCGTGGAAGGCAAGCTAGGCAATACGGATATGGATATCTCCTCCTTTGTAACCGACCTTGTGTAACCCTAACCCTCTCCAGTGTCGATAAAACCGAAGGGTTTTAGTCCATAGGACAACAACCACAACATAAAATCATACCATAGGCTAGCTTCTAGGGTTTAGCCTCTCCGATCTCGTGGTAGATCTACTCTTGTACTACCCATATCATCAATATTAATCAAGCAGGACGTAGGGTTTTACCTCCATCAAGAGGGCCCGAACCTAGGTAAAACATCGTGTCCCCTGCCTCCTGTTACGATCCGGCCTAGACGCACAGTTCGGTACCCCCTACCCGAGATCCGCCGGTTTTGACACCGACAGTGGGTGTATAGTACCAGCGAATGTTGCACGGCAGAAGAGAGGCTAGCAATGGTGGAAGGGTGAGAGTGCGTATAATCCATGGACTCAACATTAGTCGTAAAGAACTCACATACTTATTGCAAAAATCTATTAGTTATCGAAACAAAGTACTACGCGCATGCTCCTAGGGGGATAGATTGGTAGGAAAAGACCACCGCTCGTCCCCGACCGCCACTCATAAGGAAGACAATCAAAAAATAAATCATGCTCCGACTTCATCACATAACGGTTCACCATACGTGCATGCTACGGGAATCACAAACTTTAACACAAGTATATCTCAAATTCACAACTACTCAACTAGCATGACTCTAATATCACCATCTTCATATCTCAAAACAATCGTCAAGTATCAAACTTCTCATAGTATTCAATGCACTTTATATGAAAGTTTTTATTATACCCATCTTGGATGCCTATCATATTAGAACTAATTTCATAACCAAAGCAAATTACCATGCTGTTCTAAAAGTCTCTCAAAATAATATAAGTGAAGCATGAGAGTTCATCTATTTCTTCAAAATAAAACCACCGTCGTTCTCTAAAAAGATATAAGTGAAGCACTAGAGCAAACGACAAACTACTCCAAAAGATGTAAGCGAAGATCAATGATTAGTTGAATAATTATGTAACTATGTGAAGACTCTCTAACATTTAAGAATTTCAGATCTTGGTATTTTATTCAAACAGGAAGCAAAACAAAATGAAATAAAATGACGCTCCAAGCAAAACACATATCATGTGGTAAATAAAAATATAGCTCCAAGTAAAGTTACCGATGAATGAAGACGAAAGAGGGGATGCCTTCCGGGGCATCCCCAAGCTTAGGCTCTTGGTTATCCTTGAATATTACCTTGGGGTGCCTTGGGCATCCCCAAGCTTTGGCTCTCGCCACTCCTTATTCCATAGTCCATCGAATCTTTACCCAAAACTTGAAAACTTCACAACACAAAACTCAACTAAAAACTCGTAAGCTCCGTTAGTATAAGGAAATAAAATCACCACTTTTGGTAGTGTTGTTAACTCACTCTTTATTTATATTGTTGTAATATATACTGTATTCCAACTTCTCTATGGTTCATACCCTCCGATACTACTCATAGATTCATCAAAATAAGCAAACAACACATAGAAAACAGAATCTGTCAAAAACAGAATAGTCTGTAGTAATCTGTAACTATCGAATACTTATGTAACATAAAAAATCCTGACAAATTGGGAAGTACTAGGAAATTTGTATATTGATCTACTGCAAGTGGAATGGCTATTTTATCGCTCTCTGGTAAAAAATGAAAATTATTCTCGTGAGCGCATACTTTCTGTTTTTTACAGCAAGATCAAATAACAATCACCCAAGAATATCCTAAAGGCTTTACTTGGCACAAACACTAATTAAAACATAAAAAACACAATCATAAAAGAGGATATATGATTTATTTATTACTAAACAGGAACAAAAAAGCAAGGTAAAAAAATAAAATTGGGTTGCCTCCCAACAAGCGCTATCGTTTAACGCCCCTAGCTAGGCATGATGATTTCAAAGATGCTCACATAAAAGATAAGAATTGAAACATAAAGAGAGCATCATGAAGAATATGACTAGCACATTTAAGTCTAACCCACTTCCTATGCATAGGGATTTTGTGATCAAACAATTTATGGGAACAAGAATCAACTTGCATAGGAAGGTAAAACAAGCATAGCTTCAAGATTTTCAACACATAGAGATGAAACTTCATATTATTGCAACTTCTACAAGCATATATTCCTCCCTCATAATAATTTTCAGTAGCATCATGAATAAGTTCAACAATATAACCATCACATAAAGAATTCTTTTCATGATCTACAAGCATGCAAAGTTGACACTCTTCCAAAATAGTGGGATTAACATTAACTAAAGTCATGACCTCTCCAAACCGACTTTCATAATTATCACAATAAGATTCAACACCCTCCAAAATAGTGGGATCATTACTTCCTAAATTTTACACTCTTCCAAACCCACTTTCATCAATATAATCATCATAAATAGGAGGCATAGTATCATCAAAATTAATTTGCACATCAAAACTTGGGGGACAAAAAATATCATCTTCATCAAACATAGCTTCCCCAAGCTTGTGGCCTTGCATATAATTAGCATCATGGGTATTCAAATAATTCATACTAACAACATTGCAATCATGCTCATCATCCAAAGATTTCGTGCCTACCATTTTAATACATTCTTTTTCTAACACTTTGACACAATTATCGGAATCCTTATTTTTACGAAACACATTAAAAAGATGAAGCATATGAGGCACCCTCAGTTCCATTTTTTATAGTTTTATTTTATAAACTAAAGTAATGATAAAACAAGAAACTAAAAGATTCGATTGCAAGATCTAAAGATATACCTTCAAGCGCCAACCTCCCCGGCAATGGCACCAGAAAAGAGCTTGATGTCTACTACACAACCTTCTTCCTGTAGATGTTGTTGGGCCTCCAAGTGCAGAGGTTTGTAGGATAGTAGCAAATTTCCCTCAAGTGGATGACCTAAGGTTTATCAATCCGTGGGAAGCGTAGGATGAAGATGGTCTATCTCAAACAACCCTGCAACCAAATAACAAAGAGTCTCTTGTGTCCCCAACACACCTAATACAATGGTAAATTGTATAGGTGCACTAGTTCGGCGAAGAGATGATGATACAAGTGCAATATGGATGGTAGATATAGGTTTTTGTAATATGAAAATATAGAAATAGCAAGGTAACTAATGATAAAAATGAGCGTAAACGGTATTGCAATGCGTTGACACAAGGCCTAGGGTTCATACTTTCACTAGTGCAAGTTCTCTCAACAATAATAACATAATTGGATCATATAACTATCCCTCAACATGCAACAAAGAGTCACTCCAAAGTCACTAATAGCGGAGAACAATCGAAGATATTATTGTAGGGTATGAAACCACCTCAAAGTTATCCTTTCTGATCGATCTTTTCAAGAGTCCGTAGTAAAATAACACGAAGCTATTCTTTCTGTTCAATATATCCTAGAGTTCATATTAGAATAACACCTTAAGACACAAATCAACCAAAACCCGAATGTCACCTAGATACTCCTATGTCACCTCAAGTATCTGTGGTATGATTATACGATATGCATCACACAATCTCAGATTCATGTATTCAACCAACACAAAGAATTTCAAAGAGTGCCCCAAAGTTTCTACCAAAGAGTTCGTGAGAGTTGGGTGCTCCCCAATAAACACATGAAGAGGCCCTGTAGTATGACATATATGCTCCTACCCGCGGGAAAGTTTCCAGCGGTCTAGTATCGGTCAAGGCTTTTATGTGAAACTTGTTTGCACAAAACTTGCAGTTCAAGGCATAGTCCACTATTCAAGTTGTGAACGAGTGTAGCGTGGAGTTCTAGGTGTAAGTTTAACTTAACAGTCTCCACCAAAACGCCGGTATATAAACAATGTTTTGGAACCATAGGCAAATTTTACGTGCCTCTGGGATCTGGTGGGGAATTGTTGGAATTATTGGGCCTAGCCCATATAATAATTCATATTTTCTGCCAATAATTCAAAGTAAATCCAAGAGGCTCATGTGGCCCATTCATGCATGACAAGGTTGCGTGGAAAATTGACCCATGCCACGTATATGCGCTATTTTATTACGCTAGAAGAAAGTTGAAATGATTGATGCATAAATGGGAGATGAAACTGAACACTTTGTGTGAGTATTACTGCGATCGTTTCTTCTCTCCTTAATGGTTTTAGTGCATCTATTTAATGATGTTTATTGCACTGGTTTTTCTTCTACTAATGAAGGGCCAGTTTCTGCTCTTCTCATGTATATAAGAGGTCGCTCCTCTACTGTTCCAAGAAAAAAATGACTCTTCGTCTCATTCCAAAGCATTGCGCCGCTTATCCCTTTCCCTTCTCTCTTCCCTGCGTGCACCGGGGAGTGAGATAGTAGGCCTCTAAAACCCCGCCTCTTGTGATCCGGTATGGGGGAGGGGCGATTATGTTTTTGGGGAGTGTCTCCGCACGACTGCTGGATTTTTGTTCATCGTTGTTGCTAATGACGACATCTTTGACGACAAGTTCCCCAACGACGACTTCTTCCGCGATGTCGACAACCTCTTCGACGACATGACGAACGACACGTCTGCATCTTCTGCTGTTGTTTCGTACGTCATATTATCCTCTCTGATAGGGCTAGCATTTGGTTTACTGCTACTAGTGATGGACATGGATATTTTGCTCGTTGCTTATTATCTCAAGTGCATGACTAGTTTCACCAATCAGTTGCATGTCTCAATTGTTCTCCTTGTCATGATGATCACGTTTTACCTATTGTTTTTCTGGATTAAACATAATAGAAAAATGCCTAATTTTTCAACACTACATAAAATGAACCAAATTACAAAGAAAAAAAAGGCAAACTGACCTAACGGGGTTGACTAATAGAGATCCTACGGTACGAAGATAGACAAATCGCGGTCACGCAACCGCAGATGAAACACGAACCTGACGACAAGGTCGACGACCCAATGATTTCCTATACATGCTATTGCGGCAGTGCAACCGGAGCCTGCCTGGGGATATGTGTGGGTGAGTGGAGCTGCCTTTCGATCTAAACCTACCAGACTCCTTGACCGCTGAAGACACGGACTGGTGCTGCGAGACGCCGCTCCGTCTCTAGTGGCCTTTCATGCTGGTACTTGAGCAAGGTGTGCTGTAACGCGATGACGATGCCATGGTGGTGCTTGGCGGTGTTGAGGGCGCAGTAGCACGCAAGAAGATCCTCGAGAACCGCGGTGATGGCCAGACGTTGTCGTTTGCCGCGATCATCACGGCCATGATGCTTGCCGAGAAGTCATCCTCCGGGTCTGCCGACTTCTTCACCACCATGAGGCTGTCCTACAGCCAGAGCCGATGCCTCACGCGTTGCCTCTGTAGGATGGTAGTTACCGTCAGAGTCTGTGATTCAGCAGTTGTCCTCTGTAACACCCCGGATATGATTTAACTAATATGTACTCCAACTCTTGCCGTTTCCGGCACTAAGTTATTTTATTTTCTCGGGTTTGGGTTTTTGTCTCCGTATGTTGTTGTCGTTGTCATGCATCTCATATCATGTCATCATGTGCATTGCATTTGCATACGTGTTCGTCTCATGCATCCGAGCATTTTCCCCGTTGTCCGTTTTGCATTCCGCCGCTCCGTTCTCCTCCGGTGGTCATTTCAACCTTCTTTTCGTGTGTGTGGGTTAAACATTTCCGGATTGGACCGAGACTTGCCAAGCGGCCTTGGTTTACTACCGGTAGACCGCCTGTCAAGTTCCGTACCATTTGGACTTCGTTTGATGCTCCTACGGTTAACCGAGGGACCGAGAAGGCCTCGTGTGTGTTGCAGCCCAACACCCCTCCAATTTGGCCCAAAACCCACCAAAACCCTCTCCATCATCTAGAGCGTGCGATCACGATCGCGTGGCCGAAAGCCGCACCTCATTTGGACACTCCTAGCTCCCTCTATGCCTATAAATATCACCCCCTCCGAAAATCCCGGGTCATTCCACCCCTAACCTAGCTCCCCACACCTCCGCGCGGCTGGACAACGTCTGCCCGCCGCCGGACAACGTCGGCATCTTCGCCCGGGCCAATCGCTGAGTGCCACGTGTCCCCGCGCCCACATCGCCAGCCTCCTCCCGCCGCTGGCCCGCTCGGCCCGTGCGGGGCCCCCGCGGCCCGCACCGCGCCCGCCGCCCGCCTGCACCACGCCGGCGCCCGCCTCCCTCGCCGGATTCCGCGCGCACCTCGCCGCCAACGCCGCCTCTCCGCCGGCCGCCGCCCGGCGCGCCATCGCCGGCCGGACCTCGCCCCGCCGCCACAGGAGCTCGCCAGAGCCGCCACATCGCCGCCCCGCGCCCCTCGTCGCCGGCGTCCCGCGCTTCCACATCGCCGGCCCCGGCTCCGGCCTCCTCCTCCCCTCGCGCCGGCAAGCTCCATCAACTCCAGCGCCGACCTCCCCGGCGATCCTCGTCGAACGCGCGTGAACAGTACCGGCCGATCTAGATCTGGGAATAGTTCTCGGTTGACTTTTTCTTAGAAACCCTAACCATTTTGCATATTTCATCGTGCCGTAACTTTGCATCCGTAGATCCGTTTTGGGCGTGTAGCATATCAAAATGTTCGCCTCGGAGAGTACATCATTTTATCTCATTGCATAATTTTCATTTGACTTGATGCCCAAAATGCCGTTGGAAGAGTTCTATTTGAGTTAGTTGTCGGATCTGCTGCTCCAAATAGCTATTTGTCATTTTTGCCATGATTATTGTGTGCATGATATGCTCCTGAGCTCTATATGTGTTTTGTTATATGCTTTGCCATCTTTCCAGAGGTGCCATCCATGTATTTTTTTGATATGTGTGGTGACTATCACAAGCTTGCAAAGTGGTGCATTCTTTAATGCTGATTTCAGAGACTTAGCAATTCCACTAAGTCCTTGATCTGTTTTAGCAATATGCCATATGTTCATGTTGTTTCCTAGTGATCTGTGCCTCTTTTGAGGAGGATCAGTAAGGATGATTTGTTAATCTGGCAGTTCTCTATCCATCCATGCCTTTGTTTGCAATTATGGAGCACCCTAGCTTGAGTCAATCGAGCTCTACTTTTGCTATTTCGTGAATCTAGGCAAATTGTCTACTTGTTAGCGATTTTGCCGAGGATGTTGTAGTTGATCCGTGCATGCTATGTTGTTGTTCATGCCATGTCTAGCTTGTATAATGTGCATTCTTGATGGGTGTATGCTTAGATTGTCATGACATGCTCTGTAGTGAATGCATCGAGCTTGTGAACATGCCTACTTGATATCTGAATTGCATGCTCCAGTTTTTCTCTAAGTCTGTGATCTGATTATGTTTTTGCCATGTTCACATGCTTGCATTTGTATTTTCTGATCCCTTTTGGCTCAAGGTCACTAAGGTACTTTTGTTAAGCTCTTTGAGTAGCTCCATGCCATGCCTTGCCTTGCCATTTTAAGTTCCTGTAGCATCTAGTTGTCATGCTCCAAAGTGTGCTACCTTATCTGAAATTCCAGACTAGTGTTAATTTCACTAAGTCTGAAACCTGTTTACCAATTGCACTTTTTCCATGCTTGTTTGAACCTGTCAGTGGATGAATTGGACGTAGCTCAGTGTTCATCTTTTGTTAAGCATCATGAATGGATCCCTGCCATGTATTTTTTTGTCATGTTTGGGTGATTTAGCATGTTTAACTTGTTGCATTTAGATGGCTACTTGCTGTTTATCGCAGACCGGTGCCATATTTGTTTTGCTTGCCATTTCCAAACCGTGCATCCGATTCCGGCGATCTTTATATCGATTTCAACCGAAATCACCTCATCTTTCAAGTGGCATACTTGCATTTCCAAGTTGAGGCCAGGTTCTTTCATTTCTTGTCAAATCTTGCATATGCATCACATACCGCATCCCGCATAGCATACCATGTTTGCATCATGTTGTTTGAGCTTTGCCCGTGGTTGATTGTGTTCCTTTTGCTTGTTTGTCTTGTTTGGGTAGAGCCGGGAGACGAGTTCGCTAACGAGGAGCCCGTTGAGTTTGCTTTCGAGGATCCAGTCAACTCTGACAACTTTGCAGGCAAGATGATCATACCCTCGAAATCACTTCTATCTTTGCGTTGCTAGATGCTCGCTCTTTTGCTATGCCTATGCTACGATGCCTACCACTTGTTTATCATGCCTCCCAAATTGCCATGTCAAACCTCTAACCCACCATGTCCTAGCAAACCGTTGATTGGCTACGTTACCGCTTTGCTCAGCCCCTCTTATAGCGTTGCTAGTTGCAGGTGAAGATTGGAGATCGTTCCTTATTGGAACATTATTTTCTTGTTGGGATATCATTATATTATCTTGTTATCTTAATGCATCTACATACTTGGTAAAGGGTGGAAGGCTCGGCCTCTCGCCTAGTGTTTTGTTCCACTCTTGCCGCCCTAGTTTCCGTCATATAGGTGTTATGTTTCCGGATTTTGCGTCCCTTACGCGGTTGGGTAATAATGGGAACCCCTTGACAGTTCGCCTTGAATAAAACTCCTCCAGCAATGCCCAACCTTGGTTTTACCATTTGCCACCTAGCCCCTTTTTCCCTTGGGTTTCTGGAGCCCGAGGGTCATCTTATTTAAACCCCCCCGGGCCAGTGCTCCTCTGAGTGTTGGTCCACCTCGTCAGCCGCCGGTGGCCACCAGGGGCAACTCTGGGCTGGCCTACCGGAAGTTTAGACAATCTGAGTGTGCGGTGTTGCTGGATTTGTTTTAGCTTGTCGAAGTGTCTTGTAGAACCGGGATACCGAGTCTGATCGGAATGTCTCGGGAGAAGGTATATCCTTCGTTGACCGTGAGAGCTTGTCATGGGCTAAGTTGGGACTCCCCTGCAGGGATTTGAACTTTCGAAAGCCATGCCCGCGGTTATGGGTAGATGGGAATTTGTTAATGTCCGGTTGTAGATAACTTGAACCTTAACTTAATTAAAATGAATCAACGGTGTGAGTTACCGTGATGGTCTCTTCTCGGCGGAGTCCGGGAAGTGAATACGGTGTTGGAGTAATGCTTGCCGCAGGTTGTTCTCTAGTTATTCGTTCATGCTTTGCCTTCTCTTCTCGCTCTCTTTTGCGAACAAGTTAGCCACCATATATGCTAGTCGCTTGCTGCAGCTCCTCATATTACCTTGCCTTACCTATAAGCTTAAATAGTCTTGATCGTGAGGGTGCGAGGTTGCTGAGTCCCTGTGGCTCATAGATTACTTCCAAACCAGATGCAGGGCCTGACGACTCCGTTCCAGATGATGTGCTTGAGCTCAAGTGGGAGTTCGACGAGGACTCACGCCGTTACTATGTGTCTTTCCCTGATGATCAGTAGTGGTGCCCAGTTGGGACGATTGGGACCATGTCGCTTGTTGGGGTCGATCTTTTATTTTGGCACCATAGTCTGGCCATGAGTGATTGGATGATGTAATGCTATTTATGTACTTTGTGTGAAGTGGCGAGTGTAAGCCAACTATGTACCTTCCCCTTTTATTATCTAATTTACATGGGATGTTGTGAAGATTGCCCTACTTGCGACATTGCTTTCAATGCGGTTATGCCTCTAAGTCGTGCTTCGACACGTAGGAGATATAGCCGCATCGAGCGCGTTACAAGTTGGTAATCAGAGCCTTCCCCGACCTTAGGAGCCCACACTGCTTGATCGTTTTTAGCAGCCGTTGTTGAGTCTAGAAAAATGTTTTAAGTCATTTAGGAATTATATATCGGAGATTTTAGGAATTCTTTTTACTCCCCAGTCTCCTCATCGCTCTGGTAAGGCATCCTGATGTAGAGTTTTGACTCTTCTCTTCTCAAATTTCACAATTTTTTTTAGGATCATGCGGGTATCTTGGAATCGTTCCGATGGATTTGTGACGAGAACCTTGTTCTTGGTGCCTCCTGTCATTTAGGGGTTGTGGCAGTGTCCCGGGGAGTTGAGCTCCGAGGTGTTGTCGTCACAATTTTATCGTTGCACTTCTGGAATACCTGTGTTTAGTTCGCCGACATCGAAAATCTCTTTTATGTAGTTGTTGGTGAGATAACCTCGACGCCACCCAGTACTGGGGCGGGAGTTCGGGAGTATTGCCATAACTTGTATAACGGATGCTTTTCGAAGGTTGAGGTAGATGGTTTCCGAAGTTTTCTCGGTTATGTGTTGAAGGATGGATATAGCTGGATGTAGGATTTGCTAGATTTGGGTGAGATATTATGCTTCCCCTGTATCCCCAACTCCTGATTGCATAACCGGAAAGGTTCGGGAGTTTCATAGGTGGGAATTCTTGTAGCTCTAGTTCTTCTTCCATGGATATTTGTTTTGAGATTGGGATTTCTTACCGAGTATTAGTTCTTGCTCCGTACCTTGTTGATTTATTCCTCTACCTAAATTCTAATTGGCTTCTCAATTTATGGATATGTGACCATTTCAAGTGAAATGCATTCGTTCTTATGTTCGGATGTGAAGACTATATGTTGCAATTTCAAGCCGCTTGATTCAGCTGCATTTTTATCTATCAATGTGCTAACGGATGTCACCCTCTTCAGGATGGCTCCCGCTAAGAGCAGCAATCAGAATCAAAATCAGGATCCGCCACCACCTCCCCCTCCTCTGGAGGCATGGCAAGCTGTGATGGCCGCAACCAATGCAAACACGCAGTTGATCATGCAAATTCTTCAAGAGCGCAACCAAGCGAACCAAGGCAACCAAGGCAACAATCAGAATCACTTTACTACACTCAACCAGTTCCTTGCTAACCAGCCAAAGACCTTCAGCAATTGTGTTGAGGCAACTGATGCTGACGATTGGCTTGTGGACCTGTGCAAGCATTTCGAGTGCAGTAACGTCAGGCCTGAGGACTTCGTCAAGTTTTCTTCCTTCCAACCCAAAGATCAAGCTGCAGAATGGTTCCAGCAGTACAAAGATTCCAGAGGAGGCCGTGTGATTACCTGGGATGAATTCCTTCAAGACTTCAAAGCTCATCATATTCCTCAGAGCGTGATTGAAAGCAAGCGTGAGGAATTCCGCAACCTGAAGCAAGGCTCTATGTCTGTCTATGACTACAACAAGTTGTTTCAGAAGCTCGCCCGCTTTGCTAAGCAGGACGTCCCTGATGAGAAGAGCATGATATACCAGTTCAGGGGTGGTCTCAGAGAAGAAATCCAGCTAGCTCTTGTTCTCTTTGAGCCCTTGAGGTACGATGAGTTCTACAACATGGCATTGAAGCAAGAGGCTGCTCAACTGAAGTGTGATGCTTCCAAGAAGCGAGTGAGGGATGCTACTCCTTCTTCCTCTACTCAAGTGGCCAAGAAACAGAAGTATTGGCTTCCTCCTCCTCCGTTCCGTCAGCCGTATCAACAGAAGAGCAAAGGTGGCAGTGGATCTTCCCACCCACCCAACCCTGGCTTTCAGAACAAGACTCCGTCTCAAGCTCCAAGATCGAGTGCTCCGTATCACCGCCCGCTTTCAGAGGTCACGTGTAACAAGTGCCAACAGAAGGGTCACTATGCCAACAAATGCTTCAATCAGAGGCGTCTCCCTCCTCCTCCTACTATGAGATCGGCAAGTACAGTTGTGGTCAAGCATAACCCGAAGTACGCCAAGGTCAACATGGTGAATGCAGCTCAGGCAGAGGACTCGTCAGATGTCATCATGGGTAACCTTCCTGTTAACGATGTTCCTGCAAAAGTACTTTTTGACACTGGTGCATCGCATTGTTTCATCTCGAGACCTATTGCATCTAAGCATGGGTGGTATTCTCAAGTTATGCATAAACCGTTAGCAGTTGTCTCTCTGGGTAGATGTTTACTCGCAAACTACGAGATTCCGGATATTTCTATCTCGATGGGTGATTTCAAGTTTCTGGCTTCTCCAATGGTCCTTGGTAACTCGGATATTGATCTTATTCTCGGGATGGATTGGCTTTCTAAGCACAAGGCTCAGCTTGATTGTGCAGCCAGGCAGATTCAATTGACTCATTCGTCTGAGGATGTAATTGTATTTGCTGCTCGGGATAATACAATCCGTCTGTTTTCTCTCAATGAGAAGGGTGAACTGGATGCCATCTCGCAAATTCCAGTCATCTGTGAATATCAAGACGTCTTTCCAGAAGAGCTTCCAGGAATGCCTCCGCACCGGCCAGTTGAATTCGTCATCAATCTTGAGCCTGGCACGGAACCGGTTTGCAAGCGTCCTTACAAGCTCGGACCTGAAGAGTTGAAGGAGCTGAAGAAGCAACTCGATATTCAAGAGCGAATGGGTCTCATCCGACCTAGTTCCTCTCCGTGGGGTTGTGGAGTACTTTTTGTGAAGAAGAAGGATGGAACGGACCGACTTTGTGTTGACTATCGTCCATTGAACAAGAAGACTATCAAGAACAAGTACCCACTTCCCAACATCAACGAGCTGTTCGAACAACTCAAAGGTGCCCAAGTATTCTCCAAGCATGATCTCCGTATGGGTTATCATCAGATTCGAATCCGTGAGCAAGATATTCCCAAGACGGCTTTCAGGACAAGCTATGGTTCATATGAATACACTGTCATGTCTTTTGGCCTCGTCAACGTCCCTCCGACTTTCTCTCGCATGATGAACTTCATCTTCAACGCCTACACCAATGACTTTGTTTTGGTCTATCTCGACGACATTCTGGTCTTTTCGAAGAACAAGGAAGATCATGCCAAGCACTTGCGTTTGGTGCTCGATAAGCTCAGGGAACACCAGTTCTACGCCAAGTTCTCAAAGTGCGAGTTCTGGCTCGATGAGGTTCTTTATCTTGGGCATATCATCTCTGCCAAGGGCATTGCGGTGAATCCTGAGAAGGTGTCTGCAATTGTGAATTGGGAACCACCTCAGAACGTGAAGCAACTCTGTAGCTTCCTCGGTCTCGCAAGCTACTGTCGAAGGTTCGTTGAGAACTTTTCAAAGATCGCGAAGCCTCTTTCAAACCTTCTCCAGAAGCACGTCAAGTACGTTTGGTCTCCGGAATGTGACATCGCTTTCAACACTTTGAAAGAGAAATTGGTCACTGCTGCAGTTCTGACTCCTCCTGATGAATCCAAACCGTTCGAGGTCTTCTGCGATGCCTCTCTTCAAGGTCTTGGTGCAGTGTTGATGCAAGAGAAGAAAGTTGTGGCTTATAACTCTCGCTAGTTGAAGCCCAACAAGAAGAACTACCCCACTCATGACCTCGAGTTGGCGGCAGTCGTGCATGCTCTTTTGACTTGGAGACATCTCTTATTGGGAAGAAAAGCGGACATCTTCACTGACCACAAGAGTCTCAAGTACATCTTCACTTAGCCTAATCTCAACCTCAGGCAGACTCGATGGGTCGAAATGATTCAAGAGTATAATCAAAGTATCGAGTATACTCTAGGCAAGGCCAATGTGATTGCTGACGCTTTGAGCAGGAAGGCCTGCTGCAACAGTCTGATTCTCAAGCCTTTCCAACCCGAGCTTTGTGAAGCTTTCCGCAAACTCAATCTGCAAGTTGTTCCTCAAGGTTTCCTCGCCAACCTTCAAGTCTCTCCTACCTTGGAAGACCAGATTCGTCAGGTTCAACTTCTTGATGCTATGGTGAAGAAGGTGAAGATTGGGATTGCCAAGAGTCAACCCAAGTACAAGTGCTACCGCCTTGACGACAAGGATACTCTCTCCTTCGAGGATTGTATTGTTGTGCCCAAAGGTGATCTTCGTAAAGTGATCATGAATGAGGCTCACAATTCACTCCTCTCCATCCACCCTGGGAGCACAAAGACGTATCAGGACCTCAAGCAGGCTTATTGGTGGACTCGAATGAAGCGCGAGATTGCCTAGTTCGTGAATGAGTGTGATGTCTGCAGAAGAGTGAAGGCAGAACACCAAAGGCCAGCTGGTCTCCTCCAACCTCTTGCCATTCCAGAATGAAAGTTTGACCACATTGAGATGGACTTCATGACTGGGTTTCCAAAGTCCAAGCGTGGCAATGATGCTATATTCGTTGTCATCGACAAACTCACTAAAGTGGCTCACTTTCTGCCTATCAAAGAGTCTATCACTGCAGCTCAATTGGCGGAGCTCTATACCTCTCGAATTTTCTCGCTACACGGTATTCCTCAGGTGATCTCTTCAGACCGTGGCAGCATCTTTACCTCCAAGTTTTGGGATTCTTTTCAGAAGGCCATGGGCACCAACATCCGCTTCAGCACACCTTTCCATCCTCAAACTAGCGGTCAAGTCGAGCGTGTCAACTAGATTCTTGAAGATATGCTCAGGGCATATGTGATCTCCTTCAGTATGAAGTGGGAAGATTGTCTTCCATATGCTGAATTCTCCTACAACAACAATTTTCAAGCAAGTTCGGGCAAGGCCCCATTCGAAATTCTGTATGGCAGGAAGTGCCGTACCCCTCTCAACTGGTCTGAAACCGGTGAACGTCAACTTCTGGGAAATGACTTAATCACAGAGGCAGAGGAAATGTGTAAAGTCATTCGAGATAACCTCAAAGCAGCGCAATCGCGCCAGAAGAGCTACTGTGATAGTAAGCACCGTGATTTGGCTTTCAAGATCGGAGATCATGTTTACCTCCGCGTCTCTCCAATGAAAGGTATTCGTCGCTTCAGTATCAAAGGGAAGCTTGCCCCTAGATATGTGGGACCTTTCAAGATCGTCAGCAAGAGAGGCGATCTCGCCTATCAACTTGAGCTTCCTTCAAACTTTGCAAATGTGCACGACGTGTTCCATGTCTCTCAGCTCCGCAAGTGCTTCTAGACTCCTGACCGCACCGTCAACTTCGAAGACATTGATCTCGAAGAAGATCTCTCTTATCGTGAGCACCCGTTGCTATTCTTGAAGAGACTGAACGCAAGACTCGCAATAAGTCAATCAAATTCCTCAAAGTCAAGTGGTCACACCATTCCGACCGTGAAGCCACCTGGGAACGCGAGGATCACCTCCGTTCTGAGTACCCGACGTTCTTCCAGTCCTAGATCTCGGGACGAGATCCTTTCATAGTGGTGGAGTGTTGTAACACCCCGGATATGATTTAACTAATATGTACTCCAACTCTTGCCGTTTCTGGCACTAAGTTATTTTATTTTCTCGGGTTCGGGTTTTTGTCTCCGTGTGTTGTTGTCGTTGTCATGCATCTCATATTATGTCATCATGTGCATTGCATTTGCATAAGTGTTCGTCTCATGCATCCGGGCATTTTCCCCGTTGTCCGTTTTGCATTCCGGTGCTCCGTTCTCCTCCGGTGGTCATTTCTACCTTCTTTTCGTGTGTGGGGGTTAAACATTTCCAGATTGGACCGAGACTTGCCAAGCGGCCTTGGTTTACTACCGGTAGACCGCCTATCAAGTTTCGTACCATTTGGACTTCGTTTGATGCTCCTACGGTTAACCGAGGGACCGAGAAGGCCTCGTGTGTGTTGCAGCCCAACACCCCTCCAATTTGGCCCAAAACCCACAAAAACCCTCTCCAACATCTAGAGTGTTCGATCACGATTGCGTGGCCGAAAACCACACCTCATTTGGACACTCCCAGCTCCCTCTATGCCTATAAATATCACCCCCTCCGAAAATCCCGGGTCATTCCACCCCTAACCTAGCTCCCCACACCTCCGCGCGGCCGGACAATGTCCGCCCGCCGCCGGACAACGTCCACATCTTCGCCCGGGCCAATCGTTGAGTGCCACGTGTCCCCGCGCCCACATCGCCAGCCTCCTCCCGCCGCTGGCCCGCTCGGCCCGTGCGGGGCCCCCGTGGCCTGCAGCGCGCCCGCCGCCCGCCTGCACCACGCCGGCGCCCGCCTCCCTCGACGGACTCCGCGCGTACCTCGCCGCCGACGCCGCCGCCCGGCGCGCCATCGCCGGCCGGACCTCGCCTCTTGTGAGGATGATCAGTATGGATGGTTTGTTAATCTTGTAGTGCTCTATCCATACATGCCTTTGTTTGCAATTATGGAACACCCTAGCTTGAGTCAATTGAGCTCTACTTTTGCTATTTCGTGAATCTGGACAGATTGTCTACTTGTTAACGATTTTGCCGAGGATGTTGTAGTTGATCCGTGCATGCTATGTTGTTGTTCTTACCATATCTAGCTTGTATAATGTGTATTATGGTTGGGTATATGCTTAGATTGTCATGACATGCTCTGTAGTGAGTGCATCGAGCTCGTGAACATGCCTACTTGATATCTGAATTGCATGCTCCAGTTTTTCTCTAAGTCTGTGATCTGATTATGTTTTTGCCATGTTCACATACTTGCATTTGTATTTTCTGATACCTTTTGGCTCAAGGTCACTAAGGTACTTTTGTTAAGCTCTTTGAGTAGCTCCATGCCATGCCTTGCCTTGCCATTTGAAGTTCCTGTAGCATCTAGTTTTCATGCTCCAAAGTGTGCTACCTGATCTGAAATTCCAGACTAGTGTTAATTTCACTAAGTCTGAAACCTGTTTACCAATTGCGCTTTTGCCATGCTTGTTTGAACCTGTTAATGGATGAATTGGACGTAGCTCAGTGTTCATCTTTTGTTAAGCATCATGAATGGATCCCTTCCATGTATTTTGTTGCCATGTTGGGGTGCTGTAGCATGTTTAACTTGTTGCATTTAGATGACTACTTGTTGTTTATCGCAGACCGGTGCCATATTTATTTTGCTTGCCATTTCCAAATCGTGCATCCGATTCCGGCGATCTTTATATCGATTTCAACCGAAATCACCTCATATTTCCAGTGGCACACTTAGATTTCCATGTTGAGGCCAGGTTCTTTCATTCCTTGTCAAATCTTGCATATGCATCACATACCACATCCCGCATAGCTTACCATGTTTGCATCATGTTGTTTGAGCTTTGCACGTGGTTGATTGTGTTCCTTTTGCTTGTTTGTCTTGTTTGGGTAGAGAGCCGGGAGACGAGTTCGCTAACGAGGAGCCCGTTGAGTTTGCTTTCGAGGATCCAGTCAACTCTGACAACTTTGCAGGCAAGACGATCATACCATCGAAATCACTTCTATCTTTGCTTTGCTAGATGCTCGCTCTTTTTCTATGCCTATGCTACGATGCCTATCACTTGTTTATCATGCCTCCCAAATTGCCATGTCAAACCTCTAATCCACCATGTCCTAGCAAACCGTTGATTGGCTATGGTACCGCTTTGCTCAGCCCCTCTTATAGTGTTGCTAGTTGCAGTTGAAGATTGGAGATCGTTCCTTATTGGAACATTTTTTTCTTATTGGGATATCATTATATTATCTTGTTATCTTAATGCATCTATATACTTGGTAAAGGGTGGAAGGCTCGGCCTCTCGCCTAGTGTTTTGTTCCACTCTTGCCGCCCTAGTTTCCGTCATATCGGTGTTATGTTCCCGGATTTTGCGTTCCTTACGCGGTTGGGTTATAATGGGAACCCCTTGAGTTCGCCTTGAATAAAACTCTCCTCCAGCAATGCCCAACCTTGGTTTTACCATTTGCCACCTAGCCTTTTTTCCTTTGGGTTTCCGGAGCCCGAGGGTCATCTTATTTAAACCCCCCCCCCCCCCCCCCCCCTGAGTGTTGGTCCACCTCGTCAGCCGCCGGTGGCCACCAGGGGCAACTCTGGGCTGGCCTACCGGAAGTTTAGACAATCTGAGTGTGCCCTGAGAACGGGATATGTGCAGCTCCTATCGGGATTTGTTGGCACATTTGGGCGGTGTTGCTGGATTTGTTTTAACTTGTCGAAGTGTCTTATAGAACCGGGATACCGAGTCTGATCGGAATGTCTCGGGAGAAGGTATATCCTTCGTTGACCATGAGAGCTTGTCATGGGCTAAGTTGGGACTCCCCTACAGGGATTTGAACTTTCGAAAGCCGTGCTCGCGGTTATGGGCAGATAGGAATTTGTTAATGTCCGGTTGTAGATAACTTGAACCTTAACTTAATTAAAATGAATCAACGGTGTGAGTTACCGTGATGGTCTCTTTTCGGCGGAGTCCAGAAAGTGAACACGGTGTTGGAGTAATGTTTGCCGCAGGTTGTTCTCTAGTTATTCGTTCGTACTTTGCCTTCTCTTCTCGTTCTCTTTTGCGAACAGGTTAGCCACCATATATGCTAGTCGCTTGTTGCAGCTTCTTATATTATCTTGCCTTACCTATAAGCTTAAATAGTCTTGATTGCGAGGGTGCGAGATTGCTGAGTCCTTGTGGCTCATAGATTACTTCCAAACCAGATGCAGGGCCCGAAGACTCCGTTCCAGATGATGCGCTTGAGCTCAAGTGAAAGTTCGACGAGGACTCACACCGTTACTATGTGTCTTTTCTTAATGACGTTGCCTCTGTAGGATGGTAGTTACCGTCAGAGTCTGTGCTTCAGCGGTTGTCCTCCCCTTCAGCCCGCCGCTCGGCTTCATTTGTAGCCGCCACCACCGCACCTTGGCTGTCGTCGACGATGCCGATGGTACGAAGTATCGACAGGAAAATCTTGGTGCTACGAAAACACAACTGCTGCACAAAACAAGAAAGCAAACACGCACCACTGAATAATCACACAAGAAAAGAAAAGAAAAGAAAAGAAATATCTCAGAAGCAAACAGCTAGACCAAACTAACCACGATCTGCATGGCCAGCAGAACGACGACCGTCATGCCAAGCTCGGCGCCATGAGTGAATGTTCACCCTCCGTCATTAACGCAGCAGAACCTCGAGCTGCAGAACGCCTTCCACCGTTACGCACCCAATTAATGACGGCCGCTCGAACCCCCAGAAGGATGACGTCGCAAATACGCTCCTGGAAGAAGCAAGACGAACCGGAAGCCAGCAGGTCCACCGTCACTACCGCCTCTGTTTCTCCCACGATCGCTCATGCCTCTATGGGAGCCTCCACCGTCCTAGCCAAAGCGCCTGAAGAGCCATGGCGCATGGGTGTATATCGACAGGCGTAGGGGTTTGCGGCGGCAGCCACGGGGATTTGCAGCGACCTGGCCACGGCAGCAAGCCCCTCCACGGCGTGGCCTCCTCGCGCAGCCCCGCAGGCCATCAACCAGGTGTCACCGAGGGCATACGACAGCGGCGCTGGGAGGAGAGTCGGAACCTGGCGGTTGAGGCTCCGGCGAAGAAAGGGCCGACGGCAAGAACGGAGGTGACGGTTGTTACACCATGAGGATTTGCGTAATGTGGGTGATGCTGTGATCTCCAGAGGAGAGCCAGGGAGGATTTTATAGCCGGACAAAATGGTGAAAAGCTATGTCACTGGATTCCGCCGGAGCCTTCGCGATGGGAAGCGCGGCAGGGCGGCAAGGCGGCGCCCGCATCCAAAAGAGGCGAAGCATCGAGTGAGGACGCTTCTGGAAGGCGACCAAGGCGGCACTGACAGAAGAATTGAGCGCGCACAGACGTGATAGATGAGCACGAGAACAATCGAGCGCGCGCAGCGTGACACATGAGCACATGACCACGCAGGCGGCCGATCGCACTGCAACAACAGAAAGGCAGCACACGCCGGGCCATGCATGCAGCCGAGTGGGCACCAAGGCCCATGCCAAAAAATTAGCACAACAGGAGAAGCCCATCCAGCTGCCAAAAAATAGACGCAATCGGTAGGCAAATTGTGAGAAACTTTATTTTTGCATGGTAATATGTGTCTCATCATATCATGAAGATTAAAGTACAAGTCACGTAAACACCGGCACCACCATAGTAGCCACCGAAAGAAAAAAATGACGGACCACGTCCTCACCCGAGCTCGATGCGGCTCCATCGCTGATATGCAACTTTGCGGACCACCAAGGTGGCTCGCCAAAGGCGAAATCATTACCGTTGAACGAATCAGACCGGGGAAACACCCCGGACACGCCGTCGTACTGCAGATCTGGCATCCCCACATGACTAAGGCGTCAGAGGAGGAAACCATACCTGCCATCCATGAACCACAAGCCCAACACATATTCCGTCTTCCAGATGTCGTCAATGCAGACCACAATATGCATTTGCTCCTCGAGTACCTCCCAAGCTCCGTGCCGATGTTGGAGCAGACGCCGTCGCAATGACAGAGCCCGA
Source organism: Triticum urartu (assembly GCF_003073215.2). NCBI lineage: Eukaryota > Viridiplantae > Streptophyta > Magnoliopsida > Poales > Poaceae > Triticum > Triticum urartu. Next base: position 742,230,257 of record NC_053024.1, read on the forward strand.
GGACATATGTTGACCACAAGGATGCCGCCGCCGCCACGACATCCCTGTTTGAATAGACTGGTTTCCAGATCCTTCACCAACCATAGAGACGATCGCCTCGCCAGAGAAGAATCCAGAGCTTCTTTATTCTGCATCTCCATCGCCGCCGCCAAAGCCAAGACGATCCAAAACTATAAGCTTCTTGGGCCCTAAAACTTAAGGCTAAAACGATCCATACATGCGGGACCCAACGACCCCCCTCACGACCGACGACCATTAGGTCACCGGCTGCGGAGAGCCGTTGGAAGACGGCACGGGAAGGAGCGGCTCTCCTGTGGCGGCGGCTAGGTTTCGCTACAGGAGGAAAACGATAGCGGGCTAGGTAAATCGTGAGAAACTACCAGGCCACACATGCATGCGACCACCCAAGGAACCGTAGCAGCCAGGTCAACGCGACAGTATGGCCCACACGCAAAATCGCTAACCACACCCATCGAGTCGCGATCCACGTTAACAAAATTTTGACCAAGAGTCTACATGAAATCACTAATTGAGGAGTACTCGTTGCAAAGATCACTCCCACCTTTCCAGGTTGCGACAAGTGGCGCGACTTGTTGCAACCTAGGAGTTTTCCCTTTTTTCGTAGATCCGTTTATTCAAAATGTTTTATTTCTTAAGTCGTGCATCCAAATCTCGAACGGTTTTGACAATTAGATTCCTGTTGTCGAGATCTTAAAAACTATAACCCATGTTGATAGGTTTTGACAAAATGTATTTTCATGAAAAAACCGGACGAAAAAACGAACAAGGAACACGGTTTTTTTCCTTTCCGAAAGAGGCACGCCCGTGCCTCTCGCGAAATCACAACTGTGCCTCTCGGGGAAGCAAAATCGTGCCTCTCGCGAAAAAAAAGAGAAAATACGTTTTTTCCGTTTCTGAGAGGCACGGCCGTGACTCTCGAGAAAGCACAACCGTATGTATCACGAAACAAAAAAAACAAAAATGCGTTTTTTCGTTTCTGAGAGGCACGGCCGTGACTCTCGCGAAAGCACAACTGTGCCTCTCACGGAAGCAAAACCGTGACGTTTCCGAGAGGCATAGCCGTGACTCTCGCGAAAGCACAACCGTGTCTCTCGCGGAAGCAAAACCATGACTCTTGCGGAAGAAAAAAAACAGAAAACACATTATTTTCCGTTTCCGAGAGGCACGGCCGTGTTTCTCACGAAAGCAAAACCGCGCCGCTCACGGAAGCAAAACCGTGACTCTCGCGAAACAAAAAAAATGTGTTTTTCGCGCAAAAAAAAAGTTCCGAAATTCTTTTGGTCCAAGTGTTAAGAAAGACCGGTGGAAAACCGAACGTCGAAAAAACCTGGAAAAAAATCGTTTAAAAAGTTGAAAATGCGTGCAAAAAAAAACAAATCCGAAGGAAGTGCCTAGAGCGCGACACGTGACGGGCGGCTGAGAGCGCGTCAAGTGGCGCTGATCACTGTGAGGCTCCCGAAGGAGTGCTCGTTAACTAGTTGCTCTTGAGTCTACAGCCACCATGTAATTGTACATGCCAGTATCTCAATTAAATACACGTGCGTGCGCTCGGTAAGCAAGCAGGTCGCGGTCAAACAAGTGGGTTAAACTGAACGCGAAATCTTTCCCAGGTGTAGAGGCTTGGTTATTATACATACTTGTCCAGATAGCGTGCTATGGCACTGCCCCTGACTGCGCCTGGCCTAGGGCCCTTTCTCATCTCCACACAAAGAAAGTGACTGACCCAATTGTAGTTTTCAGTCTCTTGACACATGCACCAACAAAAAGATTGAACGATCTTAACAACTAAAATTGTGACCTTAAGTATGAAAAATTACAAGATCTGAACAACTAAAAATATGAACCTAAGCATGAAAAAAACATGATCCAAACAGCTAAAAATCATGAACTTGGTACTGTTGGAGAAATCAAAATATTTATGTTCCACCAGAAAATCTTTGACAAAGAATTGTTCTTCTTTTTGCAAGGAAAAGAGAGTTTTATTCCATATCGAGAGAGTTACAGTTGAGAGGTAAAAGATCCTCAATACATGGTGGACCTAGGAGCAACCACACAGCCGTGGTACACTCTAAACGACTATAATTTGCCAAACGGTCTGCAACTTTATTTTGATCCCTAGATAATTTCTGGGGAATAAACTCCCGGTCTTTCATCAACTCCTTAATTTCATCCACCAGATGTCCATAGGCAGAACGAACTAGTCCATCTCCTGTAAGACTAGACAAAGCTTCACTTGAATCAGATTGGACAATGTCTGGAAGGTTAGAGTGTTGTAAACCAAGCGCCATTCCTTGCATGATTGCATGTAACCCCGCTTCCAGTGCATCGTTGCAATTGAAAATAAATATGCAGCAAAAATATCTGATCCATTGTGATGTCGGAGAATCACCCTGCCGCCGACCCATCCACTGACAGAGCAATGTAATCAGTAGGAGGAGGCAGCCAAAGCGTAGGAGCCACGACCACTCTTACTTCAGGCAAAGTCCAACCAACAACCGGCATTTTACCCTTAATAATTTCCTCTGTGCTATATTTACTAGCATCTCCAATAGACTTCATATAACTCTCCAAATAGTCCACCGTAGCAGCCACCGGGGGAACCTCTTTATTATGAGTAAGAACACGGTCGCGCTTGGCATCATTACAATTAATCAGCAGGTTTACCAACAACTCTTTCCCACTGTTAATAAGGAGCTGGTCACAGGGGAGCGCCCAGACGCGCCTCATGGCCTCCCAAATGCTACGTGCATGGTTGCATGCAACCAATGCATGGTAGCTATCTTCCTCCACACAATGCTGCAGAGGGGGCAGAAATTTGCGCGACGTGAGATGCCTATACTGCATCCACGCTGTAGTAGCCAACGCACCAGTCGCAGCTCGCCAAGCCGTATGTTTCATGCGTAAAGGAACACACGAGTTCCAAAAAGATTCCAAATGGATCGATTCCCGTCGAGGCTACTGCTCGATGCCCCGCCGGCGAACTGTTCATCATGCACGGCCGTCACCAGGTAGTACGCACTTTTCACGAAAAAATGCATGTTCTTCTCCGGATGCCAGGGAAAGAAATCTTGACGTTATCTCGGTGAAGTACGGATTTTCAGAATTTCATGGACATCCAACGGCCAAAAATGGTCATTCAAATGTTGCACCATCCAAACCATTATCATCAAGAAAATCAGACACATGGTTGAATCGACAGTTCCCTTTCGGTGTGACCGGCCGAAAGTTATGGCCTCGAGGAATCCAAAGATCCCTCCAAGTACGTATCGATGAACCATCTCCAACCCGCCAAATGATGCCTTTTTTGACCAGTTCCAGACCATGTTCAGTTCCTTTCCACACTGCTGAAGAGTTTCCTATAAATACTATGTCCAATAAATTCCCATTGGGATAGTACTTCGCTCGTAATAATCATCCACACACAAACTTTGCGAGCAGCGCTTGGTTAAAGACTTGCATGTCACAGAAACCCATACCACCCATGGACTTTGGTAGCCTCATCTTGTCCCAACTTAACCAAGCCATCTTTCATTTTCCTTTCTCTACACCCCACCAGTATTGCCGCATTAATCATGTAAGATCATCCAGTACAGACATCGGCAGCCGGAATACACTCATCACACATGTGGTTATGGCTTGCACAACCGATTTAATTAATAGTTCCTTGTTCAAAGTTGCCATGTACTGTTCATTCCAATCAACGAGTCTCTTACTAAGTCGGGCTTGCACTGTTTGAAATCTCCCCTTATCCATCCCCCCTTCAGGTACAGGCAAACCAAGATACTTAGGATCAAAAACCACTTGAGTCACCTCCAGATTTGACTTAATTCCCGCGGCCTTAGATGACAAACAATTGTCGGAGAAGAGGACAGAGCACTTTGCAGGGTTTATAAGTTGCCCTGATGCCGATGCATAAGTGTTCAACAAATCTCTCACCAACGTTGCATGTTGCATGCGAAGGAGGTGTGAAATAACTGGAGCCCTCCGACATATCTTGATCCCTTCTAGTTCCTCCTCGGTCATTGACTTACTAATCAAAGCAGATAGCGTGTCAGTAACAAACAGAAACAAAAAGGGAGACAATGGATCACCTTGCCGCAGCTCTCTCGATGGTGTGAAAGACTCCAATAATTTACCATTAAATTTGACAGAATATTTCACCAAAGAAACACATACCATAATGCGATCTATCCAAACCAGATCAAAGCCCCATTTAAGGAGGGCTTTCTGCAAGAAAACCCAATCCACACGATCATACACCTTTGATAGATCCAATTTTTATGCACATAAAGAGGGGCACCCTGCCGCAAAGACTGTACATGGTGAATGCACTCGAAAGCGACAATAGAGTTATCCGACATCAGCCGTCCTGGAATAAACGCGCTCTGATTATCTCAAATAAGATCCATGAGCAAAGGATGTAGCCTATTAATCATGCACTTAGAAACTATTTTGTATAGAACGTTACACAAACTAATGGGCCTAAAATCCTTGAGTTCTTTAGGATGTTGAACTTTAGGAATCAGGACGATTGCCATGTCATTAACGCCTTCCGACATAACCTGTGTCAAAGAACTCAAGGAGTGCAGCAGTAATTTCAACCTTAAGCACAGCGAGTTGCGTTGATAAAAAACGCGCTGGGAACCCATCTTCACCTGGCACCTTGAGCGGCCCTATTTGGAACAAGGCATCAGATGTTTCTTTCTCCGTATATGGCGCACACAAAGAAGCATTCATCTCGGCCGGCACCTTAGGTAGAATACAATTCAACACCGACTCGGGCGAAAGTGCAGGATCATTTATATAAACCTCCTAGAAGTACGATGTTGCCATCCGCTCCATATCAGATGGAACGTGACACCAAGTGCCATCCATACGACGAAGTCGCTGAATATAATTACGCCGTGACGGCCAAACAGCATGACGAGAAAAGTATTTTGTGTTACGATCGCCTTCTTTCAACCACGTGATCCGCGAGCACTGCAACCAAAGCATTTCCTCGCAATACAGTAATTCATCCATCTCATTCATCTTTGTACGGATGAGGACACGATCAGAAGAACTCAGTTTCAACTCACCCAGTTCACCTCTTAGTTTCTCAATCCTTTTTGTGATGTGGCCAAAGTTCTCAGCACTCCACGTACGTAGGCTGGACATGACAGACTTGAGTGAATTTGCAACCTCCCCCGAGTTGCCAGTAGGCCTTTTCTTCGCCCAAGCTTCCGCTATAATTCCAGGAAGTGCTGAATGCCGCTCCCACATAATCTCATATCGTGGTGGGGGATGTTGTCATTGAGGCTCATCGCCGACCTAAAGCTGGACAAGGACCGTGTTGGGGATATAACTATTAGGTGTGACTCGCCCAGGAGGGGCCGGGACATCCCTATGACGATCCATCTCAAATGAAGCTCAAGATCATATGGCGGTTCATAGATTAGGCTTGGTAGAGGGCCCAGACCCAAAAGAGGCTTAAGGCCCATGATTGTAAACCGCCATGTATGTAAACTTGTATTGTAAGGCTTATGAGAAAGGTCACCGAGCCGCATACGTTCTATAATCCAGCCGGGACTCTGAGGGCCGTAGGGCGTCAACCTGTGTATATAAGGGGACGACCTAGCGTCGTCTTAGGACAAGAGACAACAGATCGAGAGCCGGGTCAGGCGTATTCGCTCCCTGTTCATCGAAACCCTATTAATACCACATACAACTGGACTAGGCTTTTACCTTCACCGTAAGGGGCTGAACCAGTATAAACTCCTCGTGTCCTTTGTCCTGATGAACCCCTTTAAGCTAACCTCATCGCGATGGCTCCATGACTAAGTCCTCACACTAGGACATCTGCCGTGACAATTCCATGATAGTTGGCGCCCACCGTGGGGCTATCGCATGATGGTTTCAAGTTCTTAAAGGGTAACTTCGAAGGGATCAGGGGATACGCTGTGGGCCGGATGACCAAGAGTCGTCGCGGAAAGCTCTACATCGACGACGCAGGCTGGGGCCCCAAAGCCGGCTCAATCACTAGTAGAAAATGGGCCTATTTTCCCGGTTCGTAAGGGCCTTTTGTCCCGGTTCCTTTAGTCCCTGTCCCTTTAGTCCCGGTTCAATCCTGAACCGGGACGGATGGGCCTCCACGTGGCCTGTGTGCGGAGCCCAGGCAGGAGGACCTTTGGTCCCGGTTGGTGGCACCAACCGGGACCAATAGGCATCCACGCGTCAGCATTTTTGTGGCTGGGGTTTTTGTTTTTTTTGGAAGGGGGGGGGGTTTGGGGGTTTTGGGGGGTTAATTTAGGTGTTTCATATATTGTGTTAGCTAGCTATAATTAATAGAGAGAAGTGTCCTCTCTTATGTCCGTGCTTGGTCGACGCTACGTACTATACATACGTATAGAGAGGACTAGACACGCTAGCTAGTAAGCAAACGAAGGAAACAGAAGATCGTCATGAACATATATGCATACAGAGAGAAGTGATATCGACCACCTCTCCTTCTCCGAGAGATTGGTCGAACAACAAGTTCTCGTATATCTATCCGACACTACCGGCTACATATATACAATAATTATCTCTTACAAATATAATCTCCTAACATACGGACGCATGGTCCACATAGTATTCTCCGTCTTCAGCGATCACGTGGTCAAGAAAGAATGCCACCAATTCCTCTTGAATTGCTCGCATGCGAGCTGGTGCTAGGAGTTCATTTTGCTTCCGAAACATCTAATTTGAAGAAGGGAGTCAATACATATACATATATATATATATATGAATGAATGAATGAAACTCAACACAAATGCTGGTAACAAAATAAAATTGTGAATGTTGTTATTTACGCACTTCATATTGTTCGTCAGAGTAGCCCCGCTCACAGGTCATGTGGCGGATGGACTCGCAAACGTAGTATCCACAGAAATCATTCCCTTGTTCCTGCCACAACCACTTTACAAGAAATAGAGGTCAATCAAACTGATAAGCAAGAATGCCAAATGGTATTGATGAAACTAGCGCTTGAATCACTAGGAGATGCGCGGAACATACTACTATAGTAATTACTTCCGGGTGTCTAAATTGCAGCTTCTTCGCGAGTCCCGGAGGTTTTTTGGTGAATTTTTTCCAAACCCTGCCAGACAAAGAAAACAATTACTTGATATATCAGGAAATGAACAAAGTTGCTGATATGGTGGATAATGATCGATTTAACTTCTCGAGCATTTGAGTCATGTCCGCATAGTCCTGGGGATCTTTTCGTCTTGAGTCTAAGACGGTTACTAGTCCCTGCTCAAGCTTAATCTCTAGGAGAATATAGTGGAAACTGCACACGCATGTATAACTCATCAATTACATTACTATAACCTTGACTAATATATAAGGGAAACCGAATATGCACAAGACAGTAACACTCACTTAAAGTTGTAAGGAAAGAGTATTATATCTTTGTTTTCATTTATTACCAACAATCGTAGCAAGTTGGCCTCGGTATCTGCGGTATGAAATTTGTGTTAATGAACCCAATATCACTGATTTGTCTTTTCTTCAATTCGGCGATCTTCAATCTGCATAATATAGTGAGGATATAATTATAAATACATGCAATGAAAGAGCTGAGCTATATAGAGAGACTTAATGACAGAAGTAGTACTACTTACAGACAGTAGCAGGTGACCGTTGCTTTATCGAGGGCCAATTGATTGAAAAACTGAAAGAACTCCTCAAATGGAACAGGAAACAGTTCAATTCCAACGAGGTCATGCTCCTTTTTAACTCTCACATACAAAGTACTCCTCCCCCCAGACTCTCTGCAGATTTTCAAGTACCAATTATGCAATCTTTGCATCATCGTTGATAGAGATCTTTCATCTTTGACGAGAGGCTTCCCGTACTCGTATCTTTGTATCTGCACCTCCATGAAATCATAATGTACATCGTCGGGCAGGTAATCTCCAAGATTGCTATAACCGGGCACCATACTCAGATCATTAGCGACGATGTCGCTAGGCACCTTGAGCGGGGGGCACGATTGCTTCGCTTGTTCGCCGAGCTGGGGAATTTGTTTCCTAGCTTGTCGTTCTTTCAGCCTTTGATCATTGATAGTACTTCCCGACCGCTCCGCTTCGGCAAATTCCTTTCCAATAATGCGGTCATAGTTGCCTTTCGGCGGAGACTTGGGTAGTTTTGTCAGCGCAGCCAGAGTGCGCTTCGCTTTCACCGGATCTACCTCCTCCTCCGGAGGTGGATGTTTCTTTGCTGTCACCCCTTCAAAGTAGTTCCTCACTTCTTCTCGCGTGATCTCGGCGTTCTCCTCCGGGGTCCTCTCATATGGTAACTTCTCTGGAGTCTTCAGAGAAGGACCGAATCTGTATGTCCTCCCGCCTCTGGCTGTACTGCTAGACGCCGGCAGAGCAGACGGAGCGGATGTCTTCTTTACTTGCTTACGAGGCGGAGGAGAAGGACTACGACACGCCGGAGCAGCCGGAGCGGCGGTGGGTCTCTTTCGCCCTTGCTGACGAGGCGGAGAAGGACGAGGCTGGCTGCTCGGGCGCACCGGCGCAGGCGGAGAAGGAGGCGGAGTGCCGCCACGCGCCGGAGAAGGAGTCGGCCGAGTGCCCTAATCGTCACTCGCCGGAGGAGGAGGAGGTGGAGGAGGCGGAGTGTCCTGACTCGCCGGAGGAGGAGGAGGAGGTGGAGGCGTCCAGTTCGGAAGGTTGATGAGCTCCTTCCGTCATAGGCATGGAGTCTTAAGAGCAGAACCCAGCCGAGTCTCCCCTTCACCGGTAGGGTGGTCAAGCTGGAGGTCCTCAAATCCCTCTGTTATTTCATCCACCATCACCCTAGCATATCCTTTTGGAATCGGCCGACAGTGAAAATTTGCGCCGGGTTCAGTAGGAAAAACAGAGCCAACAACCGCCTTGACCTTCATATTAATCCATTGCATCATAAGGTGGCAATTTTGAGACTCCGTGATAGCATCCACAGGGTAGCTGGCAGGAGCCGTCAAGACATGCTCCGGCTGAAGCAGCTCGGTGGAAGTCACGCTGCTTCTCCGCTGAGATGGTGTGGTAGCTTCGGGGGAAGTTTCGGCAGTTCGTTTGCTGCGATTTGCTTCTCGTTCCTCTATCGCTTGTACCCTTGCGTGCAGCGCCTGCATTTGGGTCTGCTGCACTTTTTTCCTCCTCTCGTGGCATTTATAACCGCCTGCGTCCAGAAACCCAGCCTTCCATGGAATGGAGCCTGGCGTGCCTCATGTCCTTCCAGGGTGCGCAGGATTCCCGAGGGCCATTGTGAGCTCGTCGTTCTCTCTGTCTGAAACGAACGTCCCTTGCTGCGCTGCTTCGATATAGTGGTGAAACTTCTTGACAGGTATTTCCATTTGATTGTCCGTCCAAATGCACTTCCCTGATACAGAGTCCAAGGATCCGCCAGCCCCGAAGAACCAAGTCCGGCAACGGTCTGGCCAGTTAATTGTCTCTGGTTCGATCCCTTTATCAACCAGATCATTCTCAGTCTTGGCCCACTTAGGCTGGGCTACGAGGTAGCCACCTGACCCCGTGCGATTGTGATGCTTCTTCTTCGCGGTATTTTGCTTGTTTGTCGCCGACATCTTCTTACTCTTTTCCGATGTCTTGTGGAACACAAATGCGGGCCAGTGATCTCTGATCTTCTCATATCCGCCCTTGAATTCTGGTGTCTCTTTTTTATCAACAAACTTATTCAGCTCTTTCTTCCACCACCTGAATAGTTCTGCCATCCTCTTAAGAGCAAAAGACTTGATTAATTGCTCTTTAACTGGCTTCTCCGGATCATCCTCTGGCGGTAGGGTGAAATTTGACTTCAGCTCAGTCCAAAGAACATTTTTCTGCATATCATTGACATAAGACACCTCAGGGTCTTCTGTAGCCGGCTTTAACCATTGCTGGATGCTGATCGGGATCTTGTCCCAAACCAGAACCCCGCACTGAGCAACAAATGCGCTATTTGTAGGGAGGGGTTCAATCGGTTGGCCGTCGGGCGCGATTGCTATGATCTCAAACCTTTCATCCGAGCTCAACTTTTTCTTCGGGCCTCGTCTCTTTACCGAAGTTGTTCTCGATCCGGAGGGCCAGAAAAAAGAACAAAGACTTAATTAATATGTGTACATACAAAAACAATGAATGCATCAATTAGCTAGTCAGCACAGGCTTAACTAATATATATACCTGGCCGGACTCGGTTCGGTCACCGGAAACGTCATCACGGTCTCCTTCTTGCACCGGCATTGGGTCACCGGAGCCGTCCTCACGGTCTCCTTCTTGCACCGGCATTGGGTCACCGGAGCCATCATAATCATAGCCAGCTGCTTCCGGACCATCGGTGTCGTTGAGAAACAACGAGCAGACGGCATCACTTCCTCGTGCGATTATGTCCCCCAACAACTCTTCTTGTACTTCGTCTCGGGTGGTGTCCATAGTTTCTACAAATATTTACAACATGGCAATTATTATTCAAACATGAAAGATGGATATATTAGTGGCAAACGTAGAACTAATATTAATTAGTGGCCTCGACGCTGCTTCTCTGGGGTTTGGGGTGGCCTCGACAACGCTTCAAGGATAAAAAAAGAAGAGGAAGAAGAAAAAAAAGAGGAGAAGAAAGAATAGAGGAGATCTTCTCCTCTATTCTATCTTCTCCTCTTTTTTTTCTTCATCTTCCTCTTTTTTTTATCGGAAACGAGGGTCGTCGAGGGTCGCCGAGCGGTAGAGGAAACCCTAAATAGCAAGTATCATGGGTGTGAGATACAGGTGGCCGTCGGTGTCGGACACTACATCCACGTCCCACAAATGACGCGGGCGTTCCCGATAAAAAAAGAGGAAGAAGAAGAAGAAAAAAAGAGGAGAAGAAAGAATAGAGGAGAAGAACTCCTCTATTCTTTCTTCTCCTCTTTTTTTCTTCTTGCTCTTCTTTTTTTATCCTCTTCATCCTCTCATGTTCGACGACCCTCGACCCCTCGGCGACCCTCGACACCGTCTCGACCCTCGACCTCTCGGCGACCGTCGACCCCCTCTCGACTCTCGACCCCTCGGCGACCCTCGTTCCCGATAAAAAAAGAGGAAGAAGAAGAAAAAAAGAGGAGAAGAAAGAATAGAGGAGAAGAACTCCTCTTTTTTTTTCTTCCTCTTCTTTTTTTATCCTCTTCTTCCTCTACCGCTCGGCGACCCTCGATGACCCTCGTTCCCGATAAAAAAAGGAGGAAGAAGAAGAAAAAAAGAGGAGAAGAAAGAATAGAGGAGTTTCTTTCTTCTCCTCTTTTTATTCTTCTTCCTCTTCTTTTTTTATCCTCTTCTTCCTCTCATGTTCGACGACCCTCGACCCCGATATCATTTTTTCCCCGATAACATTTTTTTCTCCAAGAGAGTTAGTGTTCCCGAGTGAACCGGAGGGGGACATTGGTCATATCAGATTCATCATATTTTCTATGAATGTTCTATATACATACATCCATCGATATCATTCCATACATACATAGACATCTACATTATATATGAAAAAAATATATCAAAATTCATCATACATACATGAGAGGCCCCCTTTAGTTCCGGTTGGTGCCACCAACCGGGACCAAAGGCCTCCTTTCAGCAGCCCAAAGGGCGGGAAGCGGCGGCGTTTGGTCCCGATTGGTGGCACCAACCGGGACCAAAGGCCTTGTGCTGCCCCGCGCCAAAACTTTAGTCCCACCTCGGTAGCTGAGAGAGCTCGAGAGTGGTTTATAAGCGCTGCTGCGCCTTCCCTCTCGAGCTCCTCTCAAATGCAGGCTTTCGGGCCTAACCCTGCACTGTGTGCCTGTGGGCCTACTGGGCCTCCTGCGGGCCTGAATCCTGGCCCATGGTAGGGTTTCTAGTCATATTCAGGCCTTGGGGGCCCAGTAGGTGGCACTTTTTTTTCTTTGTTGCTTTATATATTTTATTTTGTTTCTACTTACAACAAAATACTTATTGTTGCTATTTTTTCCAGTTTTTTTGTATTGCTTTCTGCATTATTTATTTTATTCTGTTTTTTGCTTTATTTTTTTTAATTTTTTTTGCTTTTAGTTTTAGAAAAATTATGAACTTTCTTTTAGTGCCATTAGTTTTCAAATTTGAAAACACTTTTTTTTCTTTGTTGCTTTATTTATTTTATTTTGTTTCTACTTACAACGAAATACTTATTGTTGCTGTTGTTTTTCCATTTTTTTGTTTTGTTTTCTGCATTATTTATTTTCTTTTGTTTTTTGCTTTATTTTTTAATTCTTTTTGCTTTTAGTTTTAGAAAAATTATAAACTTTCTGTTAGTGCCATTAGTTTTCAAATTTGAAAACACTTTTTAGTTTTTTTTGTTGCTTTATTTATTTTATTTAGTTTCTATTTACAAAAAAAATACTTATTGTTGCTATTTTTATTTTTTTCCAGATTTTTTGTTTTGTTTTCTGCATTATTTATTTTCTTTTGTTTTTTGCTTTATTTTTTATTTCCTTTTGCTTTTAGGTCAGCAAAATTATAAACTTTCTGTTAGTGCCATTAGTTTTAGAAAAATTATAAACTTTCTGTTAGTGCCATTAGTTTTCAAATTTGAATAGTTAAAATTTGAATTCTTTGAAATTTGTGTGAATCACAAGTTTGTGATTAACTTTACTAAAAAATGAACATAGATGCACCTATAGAGAAAATTCGACCTAAATTCATAGTTTTCAAATGAACTCTGAAAAAGTTGGCATAGCATACTCGTGTGTTACAAAGTTGGCATGGTATCATCATAATAGTTGCGGGAGAAAGTCTTCACTTTTTCTTCGCTTGTGTCATTTGCTTATTGTGCCGTAACCATGGATAATCTTCATCGTTTATCAGGATGCTTGGGTCAGCCTTGACATTAAAGGGAGGAATTTCATGAAACTTTTCATAATCTTCAGACATGTCTGTCTTGCCCTCCACTCCCAGGATGTCCCTTTTTCCTGAAAGAACTATGTGGCGCTTTGGCTCATCGTATGATGTATTCGCTTCCTTATCTTTTCTTTTTCTCGGTTTGGTAGACATGTCCTTCACATAGATAACCTGTGCCACATCATTGGCTAAGACGAACGGTTCATCAGTGTACCCAAGATTTTTCAGATCCACTTTTGTCATTCCGTACTGTGGGTCTACCTGTACCCCGCCTCCTGACAGATTGACCCATTTGCACTTAAACAAAGGGACCTTAAAATCATGTCCGTAGTCAAGTTCCCATATGTCCACTATGTAACCATAATATGTGTCCTTAAAACTCTCGGTTGCTGCATCAAAGCGGACACCGCTGTTTTGGTTGGTGCTCTTTTGATCTTGGGCGATCGTGTAAAATGTATTCCCATTTATCTCGTATCCTTTGTAAGTCAATACATTCAAAGATGGTCCCCTGGACAACAAGTACAGCTCATCACAAACAGTGTTGTCACCTCTGAGACGTGTTTCCAACCAACTGCGGAAAGTCCTGATGTGTTCACATGTAATCCAGTTCTCGCACTGCTCCGGGTGTTTGGAGCGCAGACTGTTCTTGTGTTCATCGACATACGGGGTCACCAAGGTAGAGTTCTGTATAACTGTGTAGTGTGCTTGAGACCAAGAATATCCGTCCTTGCATATTATTGTGTCACTTTATATTCGACGAGAAGCCAGTCGTGACCTTCATACTCAGCAGGCATTCAAAGAAGATTTCTTTCTCTTCTTTCGTAAGAGCGTAGCTGGCGGGACCTTTATACTGCTTCGGAGGCATGCCGTCTTTTTCGTGCAAATGTTGCAGGTCCTCCTGTGCCTCAGGTGTATCTTTTGTCTTCCCATACATGCCCAAGAAGCCTAGCACGTTCACGCAAAGGTTCTTCATCACGTGCATCACGTCGATTAAAGAGCTGACCTCTAGGTCTTTCCAGTAGGGTAGGTCCCAAAATATAGATTTCTTCTTCCACATGGGTGCGTGTCCCTCAGCGTCATTCGGAACAGCTAGTCCGCCGGGACCCTTTCCAAAGATTACGTGCAAATCATTGACCATAGCAAGTACGTGATCACCGGTACGCATGGCGGTCTTCTTCCGGTGATCTGCCTCGCCTTTGAAATGCTTGCCTTTCTTTCGACATTGATGGTTGGTCGGAAGAAATCGACAATGGCCCAGGTACACATTCTTCCTGCATTTGTCCAGGTATATACTTTCAGTGTCATCTAAACAGTGCGTGCATGCGTGGTATCCTTTGTTTGTCTGTCCTAAAAGGTTACTGAGAGCGGGCCAATCGTTGATGGTCACGAACAGCAACGCCTTTAGGTTAAATTCCTCGTGCCTGTGCTCATCCCACGTAAGTACACCGTTTCCATTCCACAGCTGTAAAAGTTCTTCAACTAATGGCCTTAGGTACACATCAATGTCGTTGCCCGGTTGCTTAGGGCCTTGGATGAGAACTGGCATCATAATGAACTTCCGCTTCATGCACATCCAACGAGGAAGGTTATACATACATAGAGTCACGGGCCAGGTGCTGTGGTTGCTGCTCTGCTCCCCGAAAGGATTAATGCCATCCGCGCTTAAAGCAAACCATACGTTCCTTGGGTCCTTTGCAAACTCATCCCAGTACTTTCTCTCGATTTTTCTCCATTGCGACCTGCCAGCGGGTGCTCTCAACTTCCCGTCTTTCTTACGGTCCTCACTGTGCCATCTCATCAACTTGGCATGCTCTTCGTTTCTGATGAACAGACGTTTCAACCGTGGTATTATAGGAGCATACCACATCACCTCCGCAGGAACCCTCTTCCTGGGGGGGGGGGGGCTCACCGTCAACATCACCAGGGTCATCTCATCTGATCTTATACCACAATGCACCGCATACCGGGCATGCGTTCAAATACTTGTATGCATCGCGGTAGAGGATGCAGTCATTAGGGCATGCATGTATCTTCTCCACCTCCAATCCTAGAGGGCATACGACCTTCTTTGCTACGTATGTACTGTCGGGCAATTCGTTATCCTTTGGAAGCTTCTTCTTCAATATTTTCAGTAGCTTCTCAAATCCTTTGTCAGCCACAGCATTCTCTGCCTTCCACTGCAGCAATTCCAGTACGGTACCGAGCTTTGTGTTGCCATCTTCGCAATTGGGGTATAACCCTTTTTTGTGATCCTCTAACATGCGATCGAACTTCAGCTTCTCCTTTTGACTTTCGCATTGCGTCCTTGCATCGACAATGACCCGGCGGAGATCATCATCATCGGGCACATCGTCTGGTTCCTCTTGATCTTCAGCAGCTTCACCCGTTGCAGCATCATTGGGCACATCGTCTGGTTCCTCTTGATCTTCACCAGCTCCCCCTGTTGCAGCATCACCGTATTCAGGGGGCACATAGTTGTCATCGTACTCTTCTTCTTCGCCGTCTTCCATCATAACCCCTATTTCTCCGTGCCTCGTCCAAACATTATAGTGTGGCATGAAACCCTTGTAAACCAGGTGGGAGTGAAGGATTTTTTTGTTAGAGTAAGACCTCGTATTCCCACATTCAGTGCATGGACAACACATCAAACCATTCTGCTTGTTTGCCTCAGCCGCATCGAGAAACTCATGCACGCCCTTAATGTACTTGGAGCTGTGTCTATCACCGTACATCCATTGCCGGTTCATCTGCGTGCATTATATATAATTAAGTGTCCAAATTAATAGAAGTTCGTCATCACATTAAAACCAAACTACATAGATAGTTCTCATCTAACAACATATAGCTCTCCAGAGCATCTAATTAATTAAACCATACATTAAAACTATGTAAAGCATTTCAATGCGAAAAAAAATGCGATCATAATTGCAACCAAGGTAACAATTGATCCAACGACATAATGATACAAATCCTCGGTATGAATGGCATATTTTCTAATCTTTCTAATCTTCAAGCGCATTGCATCCATCTTGATCTTGTGATCATCGACGACATCCGCAACATGCAACTCCAATATCATCTTCTCCTCCTCAATTTTTTTTATTTTTTCCTTCAACAAATTGTTTTCTTCTTCAACTAAATTTAACCTCTCGACAATAGGGTCAGTTGGAATTTCCGATTCACATACACCCTACATAAATAAAATCTATGTCACGTTGGTCGGCATAATTTTCATAAACGATAAATGAACCAATAGTTATAAAGATAATATATATACCACATCCGAATCATAGACAGGACAAGGGCCGACGGGGGCGGATACCAAAACCATCACACTATATAAGATGCAATAATAAAAGTAAGAAAATAATACAAGTATCTATGTAAACATACAAGTAAGAATATTTTTTCCTTTCAGAAAGAAGATAAGAACAAGAGGCTCACCACGGTGGTGCCGGCGATGAGCTCGGCGCGGGTGATCGACGGCGGTGAAGACGGGGACGGGGCGTGACAGACCGCTAAACCTAGACAAATATTGAGGAAAATGGAGCTTGGAGGTCGAGCTTGGAGAGGAGAAAGCTTAAGTAGTGTGGCTCGGGCATTCCATCGAACACCTTGTGTGCATAGCAGTATGCTCTGCTCTTACGCGAGGGGGTATATATAGGCACCTCATTGGTCCCGGTTGGTGGCATGAACCGGGACTAAAGGGGAGCCTTTGGTCCCGGTTCAAGCCACCAATCGGGACCAATGGTGGTGGGCCAGGAGTGAGGCCTATTGGTCCCGGTTTGTCCCACCAACCGGGACCAAAAGGTCTAGACAAACCGGGACCAATGGCCTACGTGGCCTGGCCGGCCCCCTGGGCTCACGAACCGGGTCCAATGCCCCCATGGGTCCCGGTTCTAGACTGAACCAGGACTAATGTGCTGACCCGGCCTGGACCGTTGCTCCCTTTTCTACTAGTGAATTGAGTATGGGTACCGGGTCCCCTTCGGCGGAATCCACGTCTTCATCGGCAAGATCGGTGAACCGGGACCTGAGCCGGACATCTGCACCGACATCTTCGAGACGGCTCAACATGCGAGACCCTCCCGGGTTCGGCCTTCCATGAATCATGCCTTAGTGGGATTTATCCATGGAGTGGAATCTGAGGACATACCATCATCTGGTGATGAGATCGTCGTTTACTCTGATGACGAGTCATCCACCGGCGAGCAGAGTCATTGTATCAACTCCCGGACGGCCGGCTTGGGGGCTGTTCCCAAGGCGACAGTATTCTGGACCCCTGTGAGCCGCTTAATCGGGTTGCAATCTTCATGGCCGGTACACAGCCCGTGCAACATTGATCAACGGCAGCAGAGTTGATTTCTAGGTTAGCAGCGGCACCGGCTGCCGGGGCAGGAGGCCGTGAGCGCCCACCAGCTCAAGCTTTAACTGACTTGCTGGACAAACTGACAGCACTGTTAATGGCGGTGGTTAATCCGACGGATCAAGATCAGCATAATGCGGCAATCACAAAGCTGCGTGGTGAGATAGCGTAGGCCAGGGAGGAGCTAAACGCAGAAAACGCCAGGATGGCCGAGGATCAAACCGCTTTGGATGCTCAGGCTCAACGGATTCACTCACAATCTTACCCGCTCATGTTAGATTAGAACGCTTCCAATGAAGTCATGAGGAGGAGGCATCATACTCGTCTGCCTTCGGTTTATGAGGCAAGGAATCTCTCTAACACGCCAGGAGCAGGAACCAGTAACCTGGCAGTAGCAAACCGGGTCGAAGCATCTGGGACTGGTACGCCGGTTCAGCCGCGCACAATGGACCCACCTGGTCAGAACACCAACCCGCCGCAGCAAGTACCGACGCCACCGGGTCATTATTCTAACCCTTTGGATAACATGATCGCTACGGCGTCACAACTGGCGGCTCTTCCGGTTGATGGTGAGTCGCCAATGGCGGTCGAGACATGGAGAGCCAGAGGGCTTCTTCAAACAACACTGACCCAAGAACAGGCTTATTCTTACAGTCATGATAGGATTCATTCCACCCCTCGCCCAAGCCGAAGTTACAGCAGACATCTTGATGAGCCGGCGGTGTCAAGCAGTGGACGTAACCATAACCCGCCGCGCGAGCATAACCTGGCAGGCGGTGGTGCTGATGCTTAGAATGTCGTGGATCAAGGAAAAGCCCGTCAAGAGGCCGTGTTAGCGGCACAGTATGCGGCCCATCAAACCACTCCGGTTCGTCCAACAACTTCTGTGGAGCCAGGTGTAACCTTTAGAAACTTGGGCGTGCCATGCTTAGCGTCGGACCTGCGTAACGATCGCCTACCCAAGGATTTCAAAGGTCCTCGCAAGGTGCCTAAGTATATAGCCGATTTATGTCCTGAGGCATGGATTGAGAGTTATGAGATGGCCATGGAGTTGCTGGATGTCAGTGAGGCTGCATGTGCTAAATATTTCCCCCTGATGTTAGAAGGGACGGCCCGCACTTGGTTGACGGGGCTCCCTGCCAATTCCATCCGGTCATGGGCCGAGTTAAAGGCCCGGTTCATCCAAAACTTCAAGGATACATGTAAACAGCCCATGTCAATTGTGTATCTGGCCTCCTGTGTTCAAGAAGAAGGTGAGTCAACAGCCCATTGGGTGCGTCGGGTCTCAACAATCTTGCACTCGTCGGATCGCATCAATGCCGACTCAGCGGTGTTGATGTTGGAGAACAATTGTCATTTCACGCCCTTGAAGCAGCAACTAGGGCGGCTCAAACGCCACTGCAATGACATGGGGACGCTCATGGCGGCTCTTGTTAAGTATGCTGACTCCGATAGTACCAAGGACCCCGAGTCTGATGATGAAAAGCCGGAGAAGGGAAGGAAGAGAAGCAACGCCAAGGGGGAGCAGTATAACCCGGGAGGCAATGGTAAGCGCAAGGCTGATAATAGTTTTGACTTTGTGACTAACACCAATGCACAGAATAATGGTCAGCATCACAAGGGTGAACTACCCCCACGGGCTGGAGGATCCGGTATAAATCTTGAACATATGTTAAATCAGCCCTGCCCAAAACATGGTACGAAAGAAAGACCATCTGGGAACCTATGGGAGGATTGTCATATTATGAAGGAGTACAAGAATTCCAATCTTTTTCATGGCAGCCATGGGCCAGGTGGAGGTTCTGGGCCCGGCTCTCACGGTCTGGGTTATGGCGGTGGCTTTTCTAACTCTGGATACCAAGGAAATCAAGGTAATTACAACAGCAAGGGTGGTTACAACCAGCGGAGTAATCAGGGGGGTCAGTAGTAGCAACAGTCTAGTTATCAGAGCAACCTGAAGCAGTTGAATAGTGGGCAATATCATGTGTTCACCACTAGCTTGTGTAAGTGTGACCAGAAGCTTCATAAGAGATTAGTCAATGCTGTTGAGCAGGCGGTTCCTCGTTATCTGCGTTGGTCTGAGCAGCCCATCGTGTGGAGTCGGGAAGATCACCCGCCCCGGGTTGATAATCCGGGTCATTTGGCTTTGGTGGTCGCAGCTCAGGTCGGAGGGTATAAGTTTACCAAAGTACTCATGGACGGAGGGAGTAGCATCAATATCCTTTATTATGAAACTTTCCGTCGCATGGGGTTGACTGATAAAAATCTTAACCTGTCAAACACTGTTTTCCATGGCGTGGTGCGTGGTAAGTTGGCATATCCAGTTGGTAAGATAGCTCTGGAAGTTGTTTTTGGAGATGATCATGACTCTAGGTCGGAGACGTTGACCTAGGAAGTGGTCAAGATCCACAGCCCATATCACGCTCTGTTTGGATGGCCGGCTTATGCCAAGTTCATGGCGCGACCGTGTTACGTGTATCTGCAGCTCAAGATGCCGGGTCATAAAAGAACCATTACAGTGCATGGGAGCCGTAAGATAGCTCTAGAATGTGAAGAAGGGGATGCGGCTTATCCGGAGTCGGTTTGTGCAACGGAGGAGTTAAAATTTTACAAGGACAATGTTGACCCGGTAGGTATGACATATTTGAAAAAGCCAACCACAGAGCATGATCCGATTTTAAAGTTTAAATCAGCAGATGATACCAAGATGGTTGATTTTGTTCCTGGCGACTCATCCAAGCAGTTCAGCATCAGTGCTAATCTGGATCCAAAATAGGAAAGCGCGCTCATCGAGTTCATCCGTGAGAATCGGGACATCTTTGCATGGAAGACTTCAGACATGTCGGGTGTACCGAGAGAACTCGCTGAGCACAGTCTTAAATATTGATCCAAAGTTTAAACCGGTCACACAGATCCTTCGCCGTTTTAATGAGGAGAGACGGAAGGCCATCGGAGAAGAAGTTTCCCGGCTCTTGGCAGCTGGGTTTATCATTGAAGTTTTCCATCCTGAGTGGTTGGCTAACCCCGTGTTGGTACTTAAGAAGAACGGCACTTGGTGTATGTGTGTGGATGACACGGATTTAAACAAGGCTTGTCTGGCTGATCCTTTCGCTCTCCCTCGTATTGATCAGATTATTGATGCTACGACGGGTTGTGAGCGTTATCATCAGATCAAGATGGCAGTTCAGGAGCAGGAGAAGACAACTTTCATAACTCCTTTTGGAGCCTTCTGCTACGTGTCTATGCCTTTTGGGCTCAAGAGTGCCCATACAACTTATCAGAGATGTGTGCAAAATTGCCTTCATAACCAAATTGGGCATAATGTTCATGCTTATGTGTATGATATTGTGATGAAATCCAGAGAGAAAGAGACATTGATAGATGATTTGAAGGAAACCTTTGATAATCCAGGTTTACACGATGATGCTTAACCCAGCCAAGTGTGTCTTTGGTGTGCCGACAGGCAAGCTCTTGGGTTTTTTGGTGTCCAACGGAGGCATTCAAGCTTCAAAGCCATTACTTCTCTAGCCAAACCGGCGTGTGTCAATGATGTGCAACGTCTGGCGGGTTGTATTGCGGCGTTAAGCCGTTTAGGAGAAAAAGCCATCCCTCTGTATCAGATGATGAAAAAGATAGATAATTTTGTCTGGAGTGATGCTGCTAATGCATTGTTTGAGGATTTAAAGAAGCAGTTGGTTGAGCCACCCGTGCTTGCCGCCCCTATTGATAAGGAGCCTTTGTTGTTATATGTGGCTGCTAATAGCCGGGCTGTCAGTGTTGCCATTTTGGTAGAAAGAAAGGAGGCATGCAAGGAATATCCGGTTCAAAGGCCGGTTTACTATATCAGTGAGGTCCATACTGAGTCCAAGCAGAGATATCCGCGCTGGCAGAAGCTTGTATATGGGGTGTTCTTGGCCAGATGAAAGCTTAAACACTATTTTCTGGGACATCCCATTAATGTGGTGAGTTCTGCTCCTTTGGGAGATATCATCCAAAACAGAGAAGGAACTGGCCGGGTTGCTAAGTGGGCTATTGAGCTTGGACCTCACGGGTTAAAATATGTACCTCGCACGGCCATCAACTCTCAGGCGCTGATGGACTTCATCAATGATTGGACAGAGCTGCAGATGCCTGAGGAAAAGCCAGATAACACGTATTGGACTATTCACTTTGATGGGTCTATGCAATTGGAGGGCTCGCGGGCTGGAGTTATTCTTGCTTCCCCTCGAGGTGATAAATTCTATTATGTTCTTCGTTTGATGTTTCCTTGTGCTAACAATGGAGCTGAGTATGAGGCCTTACTCCACGGTCTTCGGATGGCTAAGGAGATGAATTTAAGCCTGGTTAGGTGCTTCGGCGACTCAGACTTGGTGACTCAGCAAGTCTCTAGTACTTGGGATTCTACGGATCCACTCATGGCGGCTTATCGGCGAGAGGTGGACGTTATTGCTGGTCATTTCAAGGGTTATCAAGTTGAGCATGTTGATCGGAGGAAAAACGAAGCGGCAGACGCTTTGAGCCGGTTGGGTTCTCAACGCAAATTGGTGCCGCCTAATGTTTTTCTTGATGTTTTGCATAACCCGTCGGTCAAGTTACCTACAGAGGAGGATTTGGCTATACCTGACCCGCAAGCTCAGTTGGTGCCGGCTCTCCATGTAATTCCGGATTGGACAATTCCTTATTTGGCTTATATGACCCGGGGCAAGTTACCTGAGGATGAAACCTTACTTAGGCAGATAACCCGACGATCTAAGTCAATGACAATTGTTAATGGAGAGTTACACCATCGCAGTGTCACAGGGGCGTTTCAACATTGTGTTTCTCTAGAAGAGGGCTGTGAGATCTTACGAGAGATTCATGAAAGAGATTGTGGTCATCACGCCAGTTCAAAATCCCTTGTGGCTAAAGCTTTCTGTCATGGGTTCTATTGGCTAATAGCTCATGTTGATGCGGAGGACCCCGTCAGCAGGTGTGATGGATGTCAGAAATTTGCACGACGAGCCCATGTGCCAGCTCAAGAATTGAGGATCATTCCAATTACTTGGCCGTTTGCAGTTTGGGGGCTTGATATGGTTTGACCTTTCAAAAGATCCAAGGACAAGAAGACCCACCTTTTGGTGGCGGTTGATAAGTTCACTAAGTGGGTAGAGGCAGAGCCAGTCAGTAAGTGTGATGCAGCAATGACGGTTCAATTCATGAAAAAGGTGATCTTCCGCTTTGGCTCTCCACACAATATTATAATAGACAATGGCACTAATCTCTCTAACGGTGCTATGGAAGAATTTTGTCAACGTGAGCATATCTGGCTTGATGTATCGTTAGTGGCTCACCCCCAATCCAATGTTCAAGCTGAGAGAGCAAACCAAGAGATCTTCAAAGGCATCAAACCCCGTCTTATGGTTCCCCTGTAGAGGACGCCAGGTTGTTGGGTGGAGGAGTTACCTTTTGTGTTGTGGAGCATCAATACCACCCAAAACATATCTACGGGATATACACCCTTCTTCATGGTTTACGGAGCAGAGGAAGTTCTCCCTAGTGACATCTGTCATGACTCACCTCGTGTGGCGGCTTATGTTGAAGCTGACAATGAAAGAGCACGTCAAGAAGCACTTGACCTCACTAGTAGAAAAAGGGCCTTTAGTCCCGGTTCATAAGGGCCTTTTAGTCCCGGTTCTGGAACCGGGACTAAAGGGTCGGTACTAAAGCCTCCCCCTTTAGTCCCGGTTCTAACTTGAACCGGGACTAAAGGCCCTCCACGTGGCCGCTGCCTGGAGGTCCACCTTTAGTCCCGGTTGGTAACACCAACCGGTACTAAAGGAAATTTTTTGATTTTTTTTGAATTTCAAATTTCTGAATTATTTTAACCTCTAATCTCTAATCACCCCTCATCACTTCTCAATTTAACCTTTAATTTCTAATCACCCCTCATCATTCCAAATCATGTAACTTCCCGAATGGTCACCCATCCTCTCACTACTCCAGCCTGAGCACGCTTAACTTCCGGGTTCTATTCTCCCTCGTTTCCAAGTCTGCACTTGTTGTTTTCCTGACAATAGTAAGATGTCAATCCTATTAACCCTCAGGAATTTAGCTTGAGCATGAAGTCACACATTTCACAGTTTGAGTTTGAAACTATTGTTCTAAAAATCAATAATTATTTAGTAACATTAATATTTCTTGAATAAGTAGTTTGACCATAGTTGACCAAAATTCAAAAAAACTAAAATAATTATTTAATAACACTAATATTATTGAATAATTATTTAGTAACACTAATACTTCTTGAATAAGTAGTTTGACCATAGTTTGACCAGATTTAACAAAAATTCAAAAAAACTGAAATTTGAGCATAACTTTTTTTCCTTTTAGAATTTGAGGATTCTAACAATTTGCAAACAGGCCGTAGGCGATTTCCATCGGATGCGGATTTTCGTTCCGAACATTTTGATATATTATACATTTTTTCCGACATCGTAAGCAAAAGTTATAGCCGTTTTACATTTTCTCTACATTTTTTGCAAAACATGTCCAAATTTAAGTTTTTAAATTTTCCTAACTAGTAGGCGTAGTAATAAAACTACCTCTCGAAGGATTTTATTTTTTGAAGTTTTTATCATTTTCTTTTGATTTTTTCAAAACAAAAAAGGCGATCCACCGCCGGGGGGGGGGGAGACTTTGAAAATGGGACCTTTAGTCCCGGTTTGTGTCTCAAACTGGGACTAAAGGGCATCGCACCCTTTAGTCCCGGTTCGTGTCTCAAACCGGGACTAAAGGTCTAATCTTTAGTCCCGGTTTGAGACACAAACCGGGACTAAAGGGCTCAGGTGAACCGGGACTAATGCCTTAGCCGCACAAACCGGGACCAATGCTCACATTAGTCCCGGTTCGTGCCTGAACCGAGACTAATGTGAATATTGCCCCGTGACCAAAGTCCTGTTTTCTACTAGTGCCTGTTGGATGAGGAGCGTGACATCACAGCGGCTCGTTCGGCGATTTACCAGCAAGATCTGCGCCGTTATCATAGCCGCCGGGTTAAAACCAGAACTTTCCAAGAAGGCGACCTGGTGCTCCGGCTTATGCAGGATCAGACTGATATGCACAAGTTATCCCCACCTTGGGAAGGACCCTTTGTGGTCAGCAAGAATTTATACAACGGGTCATATTACCTTATCGATGTTCGAGACCACAAGGACTCACGCACGTCGGAGGAAGAGACCCACCGGCCCTGGAATATTGCTCACCTTAGGCCTTAGTACACTTGAGCCACCGGCTCTTCCAATGTACATATTTCGACAATGTATATATTATGATCGATATAATAAAGCCGGCATCCCTACTAAAGCAGGGCCTCTATCGTTTTTTCCTCTTTACATGATGAGTTTTTGGTCACATGGGGGCTTCTGCTTTATACAGCAAAGTTATAATTGCCCTTTGATCTCGCTTATAGGCCACATAAAAATTTGGGGGCATACTACCCAGGTTAAAGGGGCCAAAGAAAGTCTGTTGCAAAAGCACAACTCAAAATTGGTACCCCTTAAGCACAGCTCAACATATTGCTTGGGGTCTCTTCTTTACCTAATATTAAAGGATGGAGGTTTTCATAGTTCTCCATAAGTCACCCTATTATATCCGTTGATTTTATGTTAATCACAGAGATTGATGGACGAGATTTAAAAGTAGATCTACCCTGCTGATTGGTCTGACTTGATCGGTCTAGCGATCGGTTCGTTTTTTAGGAATCCCTGGCGATGGATCTTTCATTAGCCCAGGCTAACTCGATCCGATAAACCGGCCCAAGCCCAGCTAGCGTTCTAACTAGAATAGATCAACCAAGAGTAATTCTACACGTATAAACAAGTTACAAGCTTTTACAAATAGGGTTAATTTGATTGGTCAATAGGTGGCGAGGCGGCCCATCCCTTGAAAATCACGGAAGGCAAGTTTATGATTGGACAGTAGATGGAAAAAATCCTAATCAGCGTGTAATTGCGTATAACTCTTTGTATGTTTAGCATTATTGATCAACCAACCCTTCCACTTAAGCTAGATGGATTCCCAAAAAGACGTTCCACTCGATGGGATAAAAAGACAAAAACGACAAAATCCGCCACCATGGCGACGCGGCGAGCTCCTTGACGGCGTTCTCGGAGTCACGACATAACCCTCGCCCTTAGACTCGTGGAACTCCAGCTCGGCGTCCCACCCGCGCGCCTTGATCTCCTCTGTTAGAACTAATCTTGACGTACGTGGTTCCGTTGGCAGCCGAGTCCCCTGGCTGTTACGAGCGGGGCGTCCGGTGAAGCTGCCGAGTTCTAAAGTGCATGGATGAAGTCGTTATCTAGTTGCATGCATGTAGCTAGTGGGTTAGTGGCCGGGTCATGTGGTAGTGGCCGGTGTGATGCATGCGTGCGTGAGTTAGTGGTGTGTGTGGCCACTCGCCTGTGTGTGTGATTGTACTATATAGTGTACTCGGCTGTGCGGCCAAGAGACAGGGGCTAGAGCAAAATGTAGCCGCGTGTAGTGACGTGAGTTCCTGTGATTCGTGGAGCTCTAGTGATGTAGCCTGTGTGCTGAATTTAAAAAAGATGATTGGGCGCCGAGGCGTTGGTTACCGGGAAAAAGGTGTGCTCCTTCTTCCACCTTCGTCCGGTGTGAGAGAGAGAGAGCGGCAACAACATCCTCCGCGTACGCGCACACCCTCTCCACGAACCAGCAGTGCTCCGCTGTGTTGACCAGCAGGCAGCCGCTCCCAAGCTGCCTCCACTCCTCCGTAGACGTTGCCGGTTCGATGTACGGGTGGTCAGAGCCGAACTTGCTGCTGCAGATGACCTCCCACGCATGTCAGGGGACACGCATGGTCGAAGCGGCCGCAGTACCCGGCGTCGGTGGGCTTCCCGCCCACCAGCTCTTTCCCCCAGAAGTAGGTGTTCAGAAGCGCCACGCCGCTGACCTTATCGTTGTAGCCATCGATGCGCTCTTTCCCCAGCCGTATCGCCGTGGCGTGCACCATGTTGGCGCCGGCGCTGCCGCCCTTGAGGACGACGCGGCAGGCGTCGTCGTGCGCTGCGAGCCAGGGCTCGGCGCCGTCATATGCGGCTGGGATGGGGTACTCCGGGGCGAGACGGTAGGCGACTGAGACGACGACGGCGGGGACGGCTGCAGCGAGGGAGGCGCAGTTACCTGTGGTAGAGCGGAGACGCGATGGTGTGGACGAAGAACGCACCACCGTGGAATAAGATGACGACGGGGAACTTCTTGCGGGGCTCCGAAGCGACGGTGGAGGGGAGGTAGATGCGGGCGTGGATGTTGGACACGGGTCAAGGACGACGTCCTTGGAAGCGACGCCGTTGGCGCGGGGGGGGGGGGGGGGGGGGGGGACGCCGTCGAAGTGCTCGACGCGGCCGCTCTCGTCGCAGGACGCCCGTCTTATCGTACTCCAGCTCCAGCTCCAGCTCGGGGCCGGCGTCCATGGCTAGGTTGGGGAATCGCGGCTGTGGGGAGGGCTAGGTTGGGGAATCGCGGCAGTGGAAATCAGCATTGGGAGCGTCCAGATCGAGAGCCTGTTCCACCCACCATGGACAAGCAGACAAGCAGCTGGATGGATATGTCATATACTCATATGTGCCTTCCGGCCGGAAGGAATCAATCGATGCAGAGCTTGTGATCTGGCGGAACCAATCAGAAAGTGTGCACATTTTCTCTCCAATAATGTGATAGGTAGAATATTAGTTCACCAATGCAGAAACTCTCCGTGATATGCTATATTTGAAGCCACAATACATTCAAACACAATTTGTTCGCCGGAGTGCAGGACCATCTAACACAGAGGTAACAAATTGTTCACCAACGCAGAAACTTCATCAATGTAGTACAGTGTGCGTGCATTCACATTTTACACTGCGTGCTTGTGCTCATATATCAGCATGTGTAGACAATACATGGCCGTGTAAAACAAAATTGTGAGTTTGCCATGGAAGAGTGATTTCATGCTGCTAACGTAAACTCCAATTAGTCTTAGATGGAAACTAGGTATATGGATTAGAAAAATTCAAACAAGTTTATCTAGAGCTTGGGTGTCTGATTCACTAAACTTAACTGTAAAATTGGAATTAAACTTACTATTTCCGCACTCCTTATCTATACCTACCTACTAATAAAGTACGGACTATTTCGGCCCAACTTGGATCCAGTATTAAGTCCTCCTGGTGTTCTTTTAATAATTTATATATGTAATTTGACCAAAACATGATTAGTTTTCAACCGTGCTATTAGTCGTTTCTGTTAACTAAAAACTATCCCTGACTTACAAAATAGTTTATTCATTCATAAAATGTGCATGCATTTTAAAAAAATCGTTAAATACAAAAAATGTTCTTGAATTTCAAAAATTCTTCCAACAATTTCCAAAAAAATTGTTCGTTGATTCTAGAAATGTTCGCCAATTTTAAAAATTGTTTAGAAAAATGATCACAATTTTTAGGAAAAATGTTTGCAAATAGTATAAAATGTTCATGAATCCATTTTTTCTTAATTTTAGAAAATGTTTGAGAATTTGTAAAAGTGTACATTAATTTGAAAAATGCTCACGATTTCAAATATGCTCATGGTTTTAAAAAATTCCTGATTTGAAAATTGTTCATGATTTCATGAAATTGTGAGTGATAGTGTATTTCGTTGATGCAATAAAATGTGGTCAAACCATTGGGGATTATGATATATATTTTCCCGTTGCAACGCACGGGCCTTTTGCTAGTTCGTTCTAAAGAACAACGAGTTCATAACCTTGCAATAGGCTATAAAAGCCAGGCTTGGAAGCCAGGTGTATTCACCTAAAACCCCAGGTTATCCTGCCTGTATGCCAGATGCTTCTCCATCAGGTAATCCTAATTGACCCGCCAAACTCTTAACAGTCAATCTTTTAAACAAGACCCTGAACTCGTTAAGGTTAAAACGCCGGTTTGTCATGTGAGGGCACGGTTTGCGGAAAGCAAGGAGAAGCTCAGGATGATAAAGCCGCCTTCCTTGAAACTTGGATAAATCGGCCTGTGATGCACGATACTACTCTGACCCCGAGTACTCCTGATAATTCTATCTTTAAATAAGAACTGAACTTATCTGGGTTAAAATGTTGACTGGGTAATGTGAGTGCCGGCTCACAGAAAGCGCGTACCTTCCAATGGGTAATGCTAGTTTCATTGAAGAAGATATTTTGGCTTTGCGGCCTATGAAAGCCTTGGGTTTTCTATTGTTTGATTTGAACGTCTTTTTGAGATTTTTTCTTGTGACATAGTAATACATGGTTGAAAACCAATAAGGCTTATAATGCCGTCGGAGTCATATATGACATTAACCGGTGTTCATTAACCTGGCCTGGTCTTCGACTATAAGTCGCCAGTATGAAATAAAGATAATATCCGGTGTTTATTAACCCGGTCCGGCTTTATTTATAAGCCGACAATCTCTGATAATTACCAGTGTCCAAAGTCTTAGGTTACTGCCTTTATTGCACTGACTTGGTAAACTAATAGGGGTGATCAAATATCACAGGTATGACATATTTTTAATCATATATGATTACTATTTAGTCCACTCTTGATTACAAATCATGATAAGATTATATAGGGGCCTTATAACCCGTCCAGCGGTAAACCGCCAGGACACTTTTCACCTATTGTATGCAGGAACAGAGTTAAAATTGATAATATCATCAAGCATATATGGCATATCTTCGCATAGCGGATAAATAGTGTCAGGAACAGCACAATATGCACGATGGCACAATAGAACAAGAAGTTTTAAAGCTAGCCTATTACAAGGCGCCTGGTGCCCAAAAAGATGATTGTTTTTAAACATCGCAACGAGCAGACAATAAACCGGCCCCGGTTCACGAATCTTGGCCTGGCTGACTTGAAGGTTGTGACTCATCCCTTGCCGGTTCGTCCTCCTCCTCCACCGTCTAGAAGTTGGGTTTGGACCAGTCAAAGCCACATATGGCGATGAATTCAGCTTCATCATCAATCAGATCAGACGGATCGATATCAGGGGCGAAACTGTGCTTACAAATGGGAGGAATTAAATCCATCACTTTATATGAAGGAGTCGGCATCTTCTGGTTATCTGCATCATAACCCGGGTGATATTTGGTGAGGTTGGTCTCTTCGGTGATGATTGTAGCATGAGGGAGAATCTCCTTGACACGAGCAGCAAAGTCTTGTTGGTCGAAAGGAGTTCCATCTTCCTTGAGACTGGGATATCCACTGGCTACGTCCGCCGGGTCTAATTCCGGTACCCAGGCTTTGGCACGGATTAAAGCTGTCACAGCTCCGGCTCTAGCACAAGATCGCTTGATTTCTTGGAACCTAGTGTGCAAGATGGACAACTTCTTCAAGACATCAATTAATAGATTCGGCCCTTGATTCGCTGGGGAGATAGTGGAAAGAGTTCGCTGAGCTCCAGTGTACAATTGTTCAACAAGCGTGTAAACCGCCTTGAGCTTTACCAGTGTATCGCGCCTCAGATTGCTACTCCTGGTGTAGGAGATATGCCCTAGAGGCAATAATAAATGATATTATTTATCTCCAAGTTCATAATTATGTTTATGTTCCATGCTATAACTACTATGGTTCTCGAGTCTGCAATAACACGAGGCTAGGAGGAAGACTCATGTGCACGTGTGGAATAATAAACAGTAAGAAGTATTCTTAGTCTGGCCTCTAAGACTATCTCAAGTGTTGCATGGTGCTTCTGTTTTCCTGATCATGGGCATGTCTATGCCAACAACTTTTAGGGCACAATGTTAAGAGAACATTTGTGTTGAATCGACCCGGATTGATGTTATGCTATGAGATTCATTCGTCACAAGTTAATGGTACATAACACAGAGATGGTTAACGTTTGCATGATTCCTTAGACCATGAGAGTATCAAGTTTCTTGATGCTTGCTTCGTGAACTTTGGGGTTTGTTAAACGTCATCCGTAAATGGGTGGCTATCACGGCGGCTTACGGGTTCATGGAAAAGTATGTCAAGTAACTTGATAGCTCAAGATTGGGATTTGCTCCTTCGACGATGGAGAGATATCTCTGGGCCCTCTCGGTGTTACGGGGATGCCGGAACACGGGAACGAGAAAAGAGAACAATACCAGTAACGAGGTAACTGGCATAGTGGACAAGTTGTTGATCCACGGGGATGCCAAAATGTCTCACTTCGGGTATTTGTAACATATCACGAAGCAACAGGAATAGCACACGGCAACTGGAGGTTCGCTCGAATATTCATTCGTGTGGGTATAGGGGTCAATATGGGTGTCCATGGCTCCAATGTTGATCATTGATCGGAAAGTGTTCCGGTCATGTCTATGCTTCACCGAACCTATAGGGTCACATGCTTAAGGGTCATCTATCTGCTGAATACTAGACATGGAGTTTGAGAGAAAATCACCGAAAAAGTTTCGGAGAGCGGAAAAGTTCCGCAGAGAGGGGTCATCGGATGAGTTTTGGTGAAACCGAAAAGTTGTTTCGGGATATACTATTAAGTCAAATTGGTTTCGGCACATGCCTGATAATTCTTGGAGGGTGCCAGAGTCATTCTGGAAACTTTCTGGAATTTTCCGGGATAAAAGCTGGAATTGTTCCGGAGCTGTCGGTACTGGTTTGGTTGCTTTTCGCAGATGAAATTCACTAATCTGAAATTGTTTCGGAATGAATCCAAAATCATTTTAGTGGGTACTGGAATTTTTCTAAGACCCACAGAAATATTTTCGGATTTAATGGATGCGAAAAATTGTCTTCATGAATAGTGAAAACGCATTCTTGTTTGCTTTTCGCAGATGAAATTCACTAAACCGAAATTGGTTCGGAACGCGATGAAAATTATTTTAGTGGGTACGGGAAATGTTCTGAGCCCACATAAATATTTTCAGTTCGAACGGACACTGAAAAATGTCGTCGTGAATAGTGAAAGTGCTTTTTGCTTGGCTTCTTGGAGAAGCCACCTTGAGGGCCTTTTGGTATTATCCCCTTTGGCTTCCTGGAGAAGCCACCCTTGGGCTTGGCCTATAAATAGGGGTGGAGGGGGCTGCCTAAAGACACACTCTGGCTCTCATACAAATGCCATGCATGATCTGGCTCTCTCTCCCTCCCAGCGAAATAGTTTCGTAGAGCTGAAAGGCTGTCTGGGTTCTGGCAGGAACTAGTTCTGGACAGCGAAGCCCTGCCGGATAGATGACACCGTATGTGTGCAACCCCGTAGAGAGGTCGTAGTTTCGATCCTTTTGCCCGAGGGGCTGTTTTGAGAGTGCCTCCTGAAGGGCTATCCAAGTGACGGTCCGAGTGCTGTGAGTCCTCCAGAAGGGCTGTCCGAGTGACTGTCCGAGTTTTGAGGGTCCTCCCGAAGGGCTGTCCGCGACACCATCCGAGGGACTGTCCGACCGCCTCTCGGAGGGCTGTCCATGGGGCGGATGAGGGTATACATCCTCGCGGTTGGGAGGTTTTAAATCCTACCTGCGGGGATCTGCACCGCCGTTCGTCATCGACTCTACTTCCGTTGCGCTACGAGTTGGTAACGAAAAAGATCAAACCATGTATGCAGTCTCCATAGTGGTCCTGGGCTGGTGCGTAGGTCAGAATTTTTTTGTTTTCTGCTGCGTTACACTACACCTGGGACCTGTAAAGTTTACACAATTGGTTAAGTGGCGGCGGCTTATATTATGATGACAAATACTCACTTTGAGTAAGTAACAAGGTGACTTCCCGAAGATTGCACAAACCATCTGAGACACATGGTTCTTTAAACCGGTGAGTTCAGCAGTAACCTCTTCCAGAGCCGCCTCAGCTTTCTCAGCACGCTGCGTCAAGGCAGTCTTCTCATTGGCCCAAGCTTCTTTCTCCGCAGTAAAGCTGCTCTTCAGTTTTTCTGCTTCAGACACACTCAACTAGAATTTGGATTCAACCTTCTTTGTCTCAGTCTCCTGAGCCGCCAACCGGGTCTTGGGTTCGGATAATTGAGCTTCCAGTTCTGTGGTCGCAGCATGTATACAACATAAGTTCGTTAAGTTTCATGGAAGGTTACATAAAACAAGTCCCAAGTGCTTTGCAAGCAAAAACACTCGGCACTTGGGGGCTAATGTCTATCAGCGAAATTTTTCAAAGGAAATGGTTCTTTAATAAAAAATCCCAAGTTCTTTGCACGCAATACCACTTGGCACTTGGAGGCTAATGCATATTGCTTGTTTTCTTGTTAAAGATGAGCCTGGTGTGCTATTGACAGACCCAGCCGACTCATGAGGGATATGAAGTTAAGTTTTTGTCTCTTACATAATGACTAATAGGACTGGCTCATTCATCCTGATTAAGCCGGCCCTTGGGGACTACAGATGCAAAATTGTGCTGTCATCAGAATCCGGTTTAAAGTTTTTAACTGGACTTGGAGGAAGTCTAGAATAGAAGCTTATAAACATCTCAAGTCTACAGATCATTCAAGTTTATAAGCAGAAGACTTGGGGGGCTGGCAGGATATATAACTTATATAAGCCGGAGAACGTACCTCATACTTTTGGTGCATCTGTTTGACCATCTCAATTTCTAAATCATGGCTGGAGTGCACTTGACTGAGATAACCAGATAGCACTTTACTATTACTCAATTGAGCATAGTGGGAGACATCGAACCTCACTTTCCGTCTTTCCATGACTTCCTGTTTGGCAGAGTGTCTCGCTAGTACAGTTGGATTCCGTGGTTCAATGAATCTGGTGCCAGTGATTAAAACATCATCGCCGTGACAGCAGGATCGATTAGCTGAGCTTGACGGTTCAATAGTTGATGGATCAAGAATGGTTTCTTCAACAGACGGCTCAGGTAAATCCAGTCGAGCATTGACAGCAGGATCTTCCGGTGCTTCAGAGTGTTCCAGTACAAGGGTTGGCTGACCCGGTTCAGCAGTTTTTGGATCTTTGGCTGGTCTTGTCACCTTTGCTTTTTTGGGCTTCCCTTGACTGCTAACGAGAATTTTGGGTAAGTCAGTATAATGATAAAGATACAAAGGTGCAGAAGAAAGATAATTATCTTTACCTGGTGGCGGTCTTGAAAGCCGGCAGTGGAGTTTGTGATGAGTCGCTAGAGGAAGAACGGGAAATCTCCTGCAAGGATGAAATCAAAATTGAGTGAGTAATAAAAGTAACTTGTTGGTAAATATAAGGGTTAAGGTTAAAAAGAACCTCATTTTGGCGTTTCCGAGGAGTGTTCGGTAAGCCGGAGGATAAATCATCATCTCCACCGGTCCGAGTCTGGCGGCGGCTCTCATGTTGCTATCGTTTCAAAAGAAAATGATGATCTAAATAAGCCAAGGGGTGTGAAAACCTTACTTTCCGGGTTACCCGCCGAAGTTTCTACCTTGGTAAAGGTTCTGAGTCGGAGGAAATAATAGTTACCTCTTCTTCGACAGCCTAGCTGGCCCCCGTGTCATCCTGGTAATAGTCAGTGTCAATAAGGTTGTTAAAAAATAGGCTAAGAGAGTCAAGGGCTACCTCCGACTCGGAGGTATCATCCAGCTTAAGTAATTCAGAGGTAGTTGGTTTCTTCTTAGACTTCCTAACGGTATTTTTGGTGGCTCTCGCAGCAGCTTTAGCCTTTTTGGCAGCCTCATGGTCATATTTGGCCTTCCAGAAATCAGATTTAGCCTGTGGAAGGATAATATGCTGAAGTTCATGCAATACTTAACTGCTGAGGGAAAAAGAAAGTCAAAACATTTACCTCTAGCGCCGGGTTAAACTTGCAGATGTTGGAAATATGCCCTAGAGGCAATAATAAAATGGTTATTATTATATTTCCTTGTTCATGATAATTGTCTATTATTCATGATATAATTGTGTTATCTCAGATTTAGCCTGTGGAAGGATAATATGCTGAAGTTCATGCAATACTTAACTGCTGAGGGAAAAAGAAAGTCAAAACATTTAACTCTAGCGCCAGGTTAAGCTTGCAGATGTTGGAAATATGCCCTAGAGGCAATAATAAAATGGTTATTATTATATCTCCTTGTTCATGATAATTGTCTATTGTTCATGCTATAATTGTGTTATCCGGAAATCGTAATACATGTGTGTACATAGACCACAACATGTCCCTAGTGAGCCTCTAGTTGACTAGCTCGTTGATCAACAGATAGTCATGGTTTCCTGACTATGGACATTAGATGTCATTGATAACGGGATCACATCATTAGGAGAATGATGTGATGGACAAGACCCAATCCTAAGCATAGCACAAGATCGTGTAGTTCATCTGCTAGAGCTTTTCTAATGTCAAGTATCCTTTCCTTAGACCATGAGATTGTGCAACTCCCGGATACTGTAGGAATACTTTGGGTGTGCCAAACGTCACAACGTAACTGGGTGACTATAAATGTGCACTACGGGTATCTCCGAAAGTGTCTGTTGGGTTGGCACGAATCGAGATTGGGATTTGTCACTCCGTATGACGGAGAGGTATCTCTAGGCCCACTCGGTAAGAAATCATCGTAATGAGCTCAATGTGACTAAGAGTTGGTCACGGGATGATGTGTTACGGAACGAGTAAAGTGACTTGCCGGTAACGAGATTGAACGAGGTATTGGGATACCGACGATCGAATCTCGGGTAAATAACGTACCGATTGACAAAGGGAATTAAATGCGGGATTGATTGAATCCTCGACATCGTGGTTCATCCGATGAGATCATCGTGGAACATATGGGAGCCAACATGGGTATCCAGATCCCGCTGTTGGTTATTGGCCGGAGAGTTGTCTCGTTCATGTCTGCATGGTTCCCGAACCCGTAGGGTCTACACACTTAAGGTTCGGTGACGCTAGGGTTGTAGAGATATTAGTATGCGGTAACCCGTAAGTTGTTCGGAGTCCCGGATGAGATCCCAAACGTCACGAGGAGTTCCGGAATGGTCCGGGGGTAAAGATTTATATATAGGAAGTCCAGTTTCGGCCACCGGGAAAGTTTCGGGGGTCACTGGTATTGTACCGGCACTACCGGAAGGGTCCCGGGGGTCCACCGGGTGGGGCCACCTATCCCGAAGGGCCCCATGGGCTGAAGTGGGAAGGGAACCCGCCCCTGGTGGGCTGGTGCGCCCCTCTTGGGCCTCCCTTGCGCCTAGGGTTGGAAACCCTAAGGGGGTGGGGGCGCCTCCACCTGGCTTGGGAGCCAAGCCACCCCCTAGGCCGCCGCCCCCCCATTAGATGGGATCTCTAGGGGCTGGCGCCCCCCAGGCCCCCTATATATAGTGGAGGGGAGGGAGGGCAGCCGAACCCAAGTCCCTGGCGCCTCCCTCCCTCCCGTGACACCTCTTCCTCCCCGCTTGCGCTTGGCGAAGCCCTGCCGGGATCCCGCTACTTCCACCACCACGCCGTCGTGCTGCTGGATCTCCATCAACCTCTCCTTCCCTTGCTGGATAAAGAAGGAGGAGACGTCTCTCCCAACCGTACGTGTGTTGAACGCGGAGGTACCGTCCGTTCGGCGCTCGGTCATCGGTGATTTGGAGCACGACGAGTACGACTCCATCAACCCCGTTCTCTTGAACGCTTCCGCTCGCGATCTACAAGGGTACGTAGATGCACTCCTCTTCCCCTCGTTGCTAGATGACTCCATAGATTGATCTTGGTGATGCGTAGAAAATTTTAAATTTGTGCTACGATCCCCAACAGTGGCATCATGAGCTAGGTCTATGCGTAGTTTCTATGCACGAGTAGAACACAAGTTTTTGTGGGCGTTGATTTTGTCAATTTACTTGCCGTTACTAGTCTTATCTTGATTCGGCGGCATCATGGGATGAAGCGGCCCGGACCGACCTTACACGTACGCTTACGTGAGACTGGTTCCACCGACTGACTTGCACTAGTTGCATAAGGTGGCTAGCGAGTGTCTGTCTCTCCCACTTTAGTCGGATCGGATTCGATGAAAAGGGTCCTTATGAAGGGTAAATAGAAATTGGCATATCACGTTGTGGTTTTTGGCGTAGGTAAGAAACGTTCTTGCTAGAAACCTATAGCAGCCACGTAAAACTTGCAACAACAATTAGAGGACGTCTAACTTGTTTTTGCAGCATGTGTCGTGTGATGTGATATTGCCAAAAGGATGTGATGAATGATATATGTGATGTATGAGATTGATCATGTTCTTGTAATAGGAATCACGACTTGCATGTCGATGAGTATGACAACCGGCAGGAGCCATAGGAGTTGTCTATATTTATTTATGACTTGCGTGTCAACATAAATGTCATGTAATTACATTACTTTATTGCTAACCGTTAGCCATAGTAGTACTTCCTCCGTCACGGTTTAGAAGGCACAGTTAAATTTGCGTGCGTTTCCACAATAAACAAGGTTTAGGGCGCATTGCATTTATTTCTAGTAGCTAATTAGTACTTCGATATACTATTTCTATATGCATGCGTAGTGTGAATGCTATTTTTTAGCCCATCCCACAACCAATAGATAACCACCTAAGTCCCAGAGAATTTCCATGTGCGCCTTCTAAACCGTGACGGAGGGAGTAGAAGTAATAGTTGGCGAGACAACTTCATGAAGACACGATGATGGAGATCATGATGATGGAGGTCATGGTGTCATACCGGTGACGATAATGATCATGGCGCCCCGAAGATGGAGATCAAAAGGAGCAAAATGATATTGGCCATATCATGTCACTATTTGATTGCATGTGATGTTTATCATGTTTTACATCTTATTTGCTTAGAACGACGGTAGCATAAATAAGATGATCCCTCGCAATAATTTCAAGAAAGTGTTCCCCCTAACTGTGCACTGTTGCTAAGGTCCGTTGTTCCGAAGCACCACGTGATGATCGGGTGTGATAGGTTCTAACGTTCGCATACAACGGGTGTAAGCCAGATTTACACACTCAATACACTTAGGTTGACTTGATGAGCCTAGCATGTACAAACATGCCCTCGGAGCACGGAAGACCAAAAGGTCGAACATGAGTCGTATAGAAGATACGTTCAACATGAAAATGTTCACCGATGATGACTAGTCCGTCTCACGTGATGATCGGACACGGCCTAGTTGACTCGGATCATGTATCACTTAGATAACTAGAGGGATGTCTATCTGAGTGGGAGTTCATTTAATAATTTGATTAGATGAACTTAATTATCATGAACATAGTCTAAAAATCTTTGCAATATGTCTTGTAGATCAAATGGCCCACGCTAATGTTGCCCTCAACTTCAATGCGTTTATAGAGAAAACCAAGCTGAAAGACGATGGCAGCAACTACACGGACTGGGTCCGTAACCTGAGGATTATCCTCATAGCTGCCAGGAAAGCATATGTCCTTGATGCACCGCTAGGTGAAGCACCTGTTTTGCCTGCAGAACAAGACGTTATGAACGCTTGGCATACGCGTAGTGATGATTACTCCCTGGTTCAGTGAGACATGCTTTACAGCTTAGAACCGGGGCTCCAAAAGCGTTTTAAGCAACACGGAGCATATGAGATGTTCCAAGAGCTGAAAATGGTTTTCCAAGATCATGCCCGGATCGAGAGATATGAAGTCTCCGACAAGTTCTACAGTTGTAAGATGGAGGAGAACAGTTCTGTCAGCGAGCACATACTCAAAATGTCTGGGTTGCACAACCGCTTGTCTCAGCTGGGAGTTAATCTCCCAGATGATGCGGTCGTTGACCGAATCCTTCAGTCGCTCCCACCTAGCTACAAGAGCTTTGTGATGAACTTCAATATGCAGGGGATGGAAAAGACCATTCCTGAGGTATATTCAATGCTGAAATCAGCGGAGGTGGAAATCAAAAAGGAACATCAAGTGTTGATGGTGAATAAAACCACTAAGTTCAAGAAAGGCAAGGGTAAAAAGAACTTCAAGAAGGGCAACAAGGGAGTTGCCGTGCCCGGTAAGCAAGCTGCCGGGAAGAAGTCAAAGAATGGACCCAAGCCTGAGACTGAGTGCTTTTATTGCAAGGGAAACGGTTACTGGAAGCAGAACTGCCCCAAGCGGATAAGAAGGCCGGCAATACCAAAGGTATATGTGATATGCATGTTATTGATGTGTACCTAACCAGCGCTCGTAGTAGCTCCTGGGTATTTGATACCGGTGCAGTTGCTCATATTTGTAACTCAAAACAGGAACTGCGGAATAAACGGAGACTGGCGAAGGACAAGGTGACGATGCGCGTCGGGAATGGTTGCAAGGTCGATGTGATCGCCGTCGGCACGCTACCTCTACATTTACCTACGAGATTAGTTTTAAACCTCAATAATTGTTATTTAGTACTAGCTTTGAGCATGAACATTGTATCTGGATCTCGTTTAATGCGAGATGGCTACTCATTTAAATATGAGAATAATGGTTGTTCTATTTATATGAGAGACTTGTTTTATGGTCATGCCCCGCTGGTCAATGGTTTATTCTTATTTAATCTCGAACGTGATGTTACACATATTCATAGTGTGAATGCCAAAAGATGTAAGGTTGATAATGATAGTCCCACATACTTGTGGCACTGCCGCCTTGGTCACATTAGTGTCAAACGCATGAAGAAACTCCATGCAAATGGACTTTTGGAGTCTCTTGATTATGAATCATTTGACACGTGCGAACCATGCCTCATGGGCAAAATGACCAAGACTCCATTCTCCGGAACAATAGAGCGAGCAACCAACTTATTGGAAATCATACATACTGATGTGTGCGGTCCAATGAGCGTTGAGGCTCGCGGTGGCTATCGTTATGTCCTCACCCTCACTGATGACTTAAGTAGATATGGGTATGTCTACTTAATGAAACACACGTCTGAGACCTTTGAAAAGTTCAAGGAATTTCAGAGTGAGGTTGAGAATCAACGTGACAGGAAAATCAAGTTCTTACGATCAGATTGTGGGGGAGAATATTTCAGTTACGAATTTGGCACGCACTTAAGGAAATGTGGAATAGTTTCACAACTCACGCCGCCTGGAACACCACAGTGTAATGGTGTGTCCGAATGTCGTAATCGCACCCTATTGGATATGGTACGATCTATGATGTCTCTTACCGATCTACCGCTATCATTTTGGGGTTATGCTATAGAGACTTCCGCAGTCACTTTAAAGAGGGCTCCGTCGAAATCCGTTGAGACAACACCATATGAATTGTGGTTTGGCAAGAAACCTAAGCTGTCGTTTCTGAAAGTTTGGGGATGCGATGCTTATGTCAAGAAACTTCAACCTGAAAAGTTCGAACCCAAATCGAAAAAATGTGTCTTCATAGGATACCCTAAAGAAACTATTGGGTATACCTTCTACCTCAGATCCGAAGGCAAGACCTTTGTTGCCACGAATGGATCCTTTCTAGAGAAAGAGTTTCTCTCGAAAGAAGTAAGTGGGAGGAAAGTAGAACTTGATGAAGTATTGCCTCTTGAACCGGAGAGTGGCGCAGCTCAAGAAAATGTTCCTGATGTTCCTGCACCGACTAGGGAGGAAGTTAATGATGATGACCATGAAACTTCAGATCAAGTTGCTACTGAACTTCGAAGGTCCACAAGGACACATTCCGCACCAGAGTGGTACGGCAAACCTGTCCTGGAAATCATGTTGTTAGACAATGGTGAACCTTCGAACTATGAAGAAGCGATGGTGGGCCCAGATTCCGACAAATGGCTGGAAGCCATGAAATCCGAGATAGGATCCATGTATGAAAACGAAGTATGGACTTTGACTGACTTGCCCGATGATCCGCGAGCCATAGAAAATAAATGGATCTTTAAGAATAAGACAGACGCGGATGGTAATGTGACCATCTATAAGGCTCGGCTTGTCGCTAAGGGTTATCGACAAGTTCAAGGGGTTGACTACGATGAGACTTTCTCACCCATAGTGAAGCTGAAGTTCGTCCGAATCATGTTAGCAATTGCCGCATTCTATGATTATGAGATATGGCAAATGGACGTCAAAACGACATTCCTTAATGGTTTCCTTAAGGAAGAATTGTATATGATGCAGCCGGAAGGTTTTGTCGATCCTAAGAATGCTGACAAGGTGTGCAAGCTCCAACGCTCAATCTATGGGCTGGTGCAAGCATCTCGGAGTTGGAACATTCGATTTGATGAGATGATCAAAGCGTTTGGGTTTACGCAGACTTATGGAGAAGTCTGTGTTTACAAGAAAGTGAGTGGGAGCTCTGTAGCATTTCTCATATTATATGTGGATGACATACTATTGATGGGAAATGATATAGAATTCTTGGAAAGCATAAAGGCCTACTTGAACAAGTGTTTTTCAATGAAGGACCTTGGAGAAGCTGCTTATATTTTAGGCATCAAGATCTATAGAGATAGATCGAGACGCCTCATTGGTCTTTCACAAAGTACGTACCTTGACAAGATATTGAAGAAGTTCAATATGGATCAGTCCAAGAAGGAGTTCTTGCCTATATTGCAAGGTATGAGATTGAGCACGGCTCAATGCCCGACCACGACAGAAGATGGAGAAAATATGAGTGTCGTCCCCTATGCCTCAGCCATAGGGTCTATTATGTATGCCATGCTGTGTACCAGACCTGATGTAAACCTTGCCGTAAGTTTGGTAGGAAGGTACCAAAGTAATCCCGGCATGAAACACTGGACAGCGGTTAAGAATATCCTGAAGTACCTGAAAAGGACTAAGGATATGTTTCTCGTCTATGGAGGTGACGAAGAGCTCGTCGTAAAGGGTTACGTTGATGCTAGCTTCGGCACAGATCTGGATGACTCTAAGTCACAAACCGGATACGTGTATATTTTGAATGGTGGGGCAGTCAGCTGGTGCAGTTGCAAGCAAAGCGTTGTGGCGGGATCTACATGTGAAGCGGAGTACATGGCAGCCTCGGAGGCAGCACAAGAAGCAATCTGGGTGAAGGAGTTCATTACCGACCTAGGAGTTATTCCCAATGCGTCGGGCCCGATGACTCTCTTCTGTGACAACACTGGAGCTATTGCCCTTGCCAAGGAGCCCAGGTTTCACAGGAAGACCAGGCATATCAAGCGTTGCTTCAACTCCATTCGTGAAAATGTTCAAAATGGAGACATAGATATTTGTAAAGTGCATACGGACCTAAATGTCGCAGATCCGTTGACTAAACCTCTTCCTCGAGCAAAACATGATCAACACCAGAACTCTATGGGTGTTCGATTCATCATAATGTAACTAGATTATTGACTCTAGTGCAAGTGGGAGACTGTTGGAAATATGCCCTAGAGGCAATAATAAAATAGTTATTATTATATTTCCTTGTTCATGATAATTGTCTATTGTTCATGCTATAATTGTGTTATCCGGAAATCGTAATACATGGGTGAATACATAGACCACAACATGTCCCTAGTGACCCTCTAGTTGACTAGCTCGTTGATCAAAAGATAGTCATGGTTTCCTGACTATGGACATTAGATGTCATTGATAACGGGATCACATCATTAGGAGAATGATGTGATGGACAAGACCCAATCCTAAGCATAGCACAAGATCGTGTAGTTCATCTGCTAGAGCTTTTCTAATGCCAAGTATCCTTTCCTTAGACCATGAGATTGTGCAACTCCCGGATACTGTAGGAATAATTTGGGTGTGCCAAACGTCACAACGTAACTGGGTGACTATAAAGGTGCACTACGGGTATCTCCGGAAGTGTCTGTTGGGCTGGCACGAATCGAGATTGGGATTTGTCACTCCGTATGACGGAGAGGTATCTCTGGGCCCACTTGGTAAGACATCATTGTAATGAGCTCATTGTGACTAAGAGTTGGTCATGGGATGATGTGTTACGAAATGAGTAAAGTGACTTGCCGGTAACGATATTGAACGAGGTATTGGGATACCGACGATCGAATCTCGGGCAAGTAACGTACCGATTGACAAAGGGAATTGAATGTGGGATTGGTTGAATCCACGACATCGTGGTTCATCCGATGAGATCATCGTGGAACATGTGGGAGCCAACATGGGTATCCAGATCCCGCTGTTGGTTATTGCCCGGAGAGTTGTCACGATGACGAAGACTGATGAACACCGACAAAACCTAATGACAGATCTGTGAAGCAGGAAGGAAGACTTACTGATGCCGTTAGAACAGCAGAGTGGTGCCGCTGTTTTCTGGTTTACTCAGGGTGATGCAGCAGCCGAAGTTGAGGGTGAGGACGGAGGTCGACGGCGGCAAGGTTCGTGTGCGACGATGTGTTGCAAGGAGGAAGAAAGGTGAAGGAGAGGAATGGAAAGATGACCTTATGGTCCTATTTATAAGGAGTCAGGGAAACAGGCAGGCGCGAAAGACGAGGCGGCCAAATGATGGTTATCCAACTAATTGGACGCCTCGATTTTCAGAAAGACATTAAGATAAAGATCCGTTAAAGATGACATCATGGCGGGTTTCCGAAATTCTTGGAGATGACGTCATGGAGGGTTACAAGGTTTTTGCAGCGGATATGGAGGGATTTTTTAAGTCTTGAAGATTGACATGAACAAGTTCAAATCAACCTGGGGCCTAATGTTGGGGATATAACTATTAGGTGTGACCCGCCCAGGAGGGGCCGGGTCATCCCTATGATGATCCATCTCAAATGAAGCCCAAGATCATATGGCGGTTCATAGATAGGCTTGGTAGAGGGCCCAGACCCGAAAGCGGCTTAAGGCCCATGATTGTAAACCGCCATGTATGTAAACTTGTATTGTAAGGCATATGAGAAAGGTCACTGAGCCAGATACGTTGTATAATCCGGCCGGGACTCTAAGGGCCGCAGGGCATCAACCCGTGTATATAAGGGGACGACCTAGCGGCTGCTTAGGACAAGAAACAACAGATCGAGAGCCGGGTCAGGCGTATTCGGTCCCTGCTCATCGAAACCCTAGCAATACCACATACAATTGGACTAGGCTTTTACCTTCACCGTAAGGGGCCAAACCGGTATAAACTCCTCGTGTCATTTGTCCTGATTAACCCCTTTAAGCTAACCTTATTGCGATGGCTCCACGACTAAGTCCTCACACTAGGACATCTACCGTGACAATTCCATGATAGACCGGACAATGATCTGAGCATGGCGAGGCTAGGTGAACCACCTTGGCCAACGGAAATTAATCACGCCACGCCTCGTCTTGGAACCACCCGGTCTAGCCTCACCTGGACATTTCTATCACTGGGTTGAGTGGTTGAGCATTACCAT
Organism: Triticum urartu; assembly: GCF_003073215.2. Classification (NCBI taxonomy): domain Eukaryota; kingdom Viridiplantae; phylum Streptophyta; class Magnoliopsida; order Poales; family Poaceae; genus Triticum; species Triticum urartu. The sequence goes on from NC_053024.1 coordinate 742,273,722, forward strand.
GTGTATAAGGAAATCCAGAGAACCCAAGATCCTCCAATTGACATACTTCCAAGCAATCCCGGAATGCCAACATTTGATTTTCTGATCTCGTCCAGCGCGAAAGATGTTCATGCTGCCACATAGCCTCATTGAAGTCTCAACAAACAAACCACAGACCTTGGGAGATAGCACGTAATTGAGAGAGATGATCCCACATTAAATGACAATTTTCCGCCCGTGGTTCGCCGTACACGCAAAGGTATCTCGCCAGCTGACATCAGTACCATTGTCCGTCACCTGCACATCAATGTAGCGTGCACAACTATCCAATACAGTCACCATTAACGATTCGTCCCAAAAAAGGGCCAAACCACCACTTCTTCCCTTACTACTAACACCACAGAAACCCTTTAAGCCCAGCCTCCATTTAAGCTTCTCCATCTTCTCTTTAGTTTTCCTTGTCTCACATAGAAAGAGAAACTTGGGGATGTTGGTTATTGCGAGGGCCAACACCTCACGAACTGTCCGGCGGTTCCCCACCCCCCGGCAGTTCCAACATAGTAGACTCATTGGGTCATGCGGCTCCCATCCCGAGAGTCCCCAGATAAATTGTCATTGTCTCCACTCTTGTCCGTCTTGGTGCGTTTACCATTAGAACTAGTTGACAGCTCCTCCACAGCAAGGTCACCTCCTTTTCCATCCGTATTAGCAAGAAGACCAACAGGAGCCCCGGCTGCACCATTCGCCATTGGATCCAGGTTCAAATGCTTACGGGAGTTCCTGTCCACCTCCATGAAATCAATTGCATTCTTCTTGGGGTTGTACACTGTGTCAGATAGCGCAGGATCCATTGAAGTGATCTTTTATCCATGTCTAGTTATATGCATCATGCATTTAGCTGACGACCCATCGACATATCTGGATGCCTATATGCAATCTCGTTGTTCATATATATGCTCCATTTATAACAATATAAATAAGTGCTTCATCACCTCGGTTTGTTTTCACATAGCCAAACATACACTCTGCTAAACATAATGCAATATTGTTTTAATATAATTGAAAGTGTTCACCCAGACGAGAATGAAATTATTAATTGGAGAATTTCATGCTAATGTAGAAATGATGGTTATTGATGTTGTGCGCGCGAGATGGTACCACCGGGTGGTGTAGGTATGCCATTTTGAAGGTGATTCGAGGCACGGATATATATTCCATATGTTGTATCAAATGTATACCCAAGAAAAAAATACATTATTTCCCAACTACTACTTTCTCCGTCCCGAATTACTTGTCACAAAAATGAATCGGAAGAGATATATCTAGAACTAAAATACATGTAGATATATCCATATCTATGACAAGTAATTCCGGACGAAGGCACGCTTGCTTTTAATCCTCAAAGAAGGAAAAAAAAGGAGCACTTGCTTTTGTGCGTCCAACAATACTTTGGGGTCACGTCCCGATCGATTCAGCTTAGCGCAAACCAAATCACATACGAAAAAAAATCGCATACGAAAAAAAGAAGGAACGCTTTCTTTTGGGGTGCGAAGGAATAGTTTCTAAATAGGGCAGTGATCTGCGCCGGTGCACCGGCCCAACAGTTGGGCCGGTCCAGCCCTGGCCGTCAGATCTGGTCCCCTGTACCGTCAGATCCATTCCTTCCCTCACCTCCTTCTTCAACCTCCCGCACGGGAAAAGGACGGCCCCCTCGTGCGTCGACGCCCCAGCACGCGCCGACCGCCTCGCCTCGCCTCCTCACCACCGGTCGCCCTCGCCGTCGGTCGCCGACGGTCGCCGCCCTCGTCGCTGGACGCCCGCCCCTCACCTATGTCGTCTTCGTGTGTTTCTGAAACCTCCATGGATGCAGCAACGTGCGGCCATGGTTACAGCCGGTCGAGGTTGTAGTCCGCCGCGAGCCCGTAGCAGCTCGCCGACGACCGGCTGCAGCCTTCGCCCCCCCCCCCCCACCCCGCGTGCTGGATCTCGCCGCCGGAATTCATAGAAACCCACCACCGGCATCTGGCCGTCGTGAGAAAATGGATGTAGTAAAAATTGTGGACGGTAGTAGCAAAAAACCACCACCGGCCGGTTCCAACACAAAAACAATGTAGCATATCCAGGTGATGGTTCCAGCATCACCACCGGCCGTGTCGTAGCTCGCCATGCGCCCATTGTAGCACGGCCACACAGCTTCATCTTCGCCGGCCGCCGTTACTAGTTAGCCGTTTTCTGTTTGAAGCTTTTCTAGAAGCGGGTTGTAGCTTTTCTCGTCACCGGTTGCAGCTTTTTGCGCTGCGCGGTGGCCGACCTCGAGCTACCCCATATCTAGTTGAAGCTTTTTCTAAAGCCGGATGTAGCTTTTTTGGTTGCCGGATGTAGCATTTTTCAGTACTGGTTGCAGCTCTGATGCATGTCCATCGAAACTCATTCTCTCTCTGGTTCCAGCAAAATTGTCACCGGTTGGCTTTGACGGTTGTAGCTCCTATGTGCACCGGTTGTAACACCTATTTTATCTTGTCCCTGCAGAAATAATGGCGCATGTAGCAATTTATGTCTCTGGTTGCAGCTTCGACCAGTGCCGTTAACAGCTTTGTCGTAGCCGGTTGAAGCATTCCCGTGCAGCACATCGGCTTCTGCTTGTTCGCCGGCATATGGCGCCCTTGGCAGCACCGGCCATGGGCGGCAGAACAGCAGCATCACGTGCACTCCCCAAATAACAGTCGCTCGTAGCAAACCATCATGCAAGGCTCCGCCGTGGCCGCTCCACATCTACTAGGCTCACCGGCTCAGTTCCGAGCAAAATGTGCGTCGCGGCGGCAGTCATGGTGGCCGCGCGGGCAGGGGATGGAGCAGTAGCTCCCGGCCGTGGACGAGGCCGTCGAGGATCTGGCGCGTGGGATGGAGGCCGACGGCGGCGAGCTCCGCCTCACGCCCTTCCTGTGCTCCTCGCCGTCTGGTAGAGCAATGTTGCAACATCTCGCCGGCCGGTGGTAGCACTTCGTCGCCGGCTGGGGGTTGAAGAAAAGAGGAAAGGAAAAAAGCAGTTTCGTGCGCGGGCCCACCCATGTACACTTGGTCGCGGGGAACGTTTGTTTTCGTGGGCGCGAGCGCCAGCATGGCGTACGAAACCGGCGGAAAGTTCGGCCGGTCTGCCGGCTCGAAACATTTCCCTTCTAAATAATACGTTGTACGTAGTTATCCTTTGACGCGTGAGTTTAATGTATATAGCTCAGCGCATACCCAATTGTATCTCATTGCCTATCACGAGCTTTAATGTACGTAGCCCAGCGAAGAGATTTCCTCTCCTATATAGACCCATCGACCCCGAGACGAAGCCACACCCACAACCACTCCTCTTCCTCCCTTTCTCCGAGGCTAGCCACCGAGCAAGCGAGCAATGGCGCCGCCCAACCGGAGAGGTGGCAGCGGCCCGAAGAAGACCGGTATCGGCCGGATCGAGCAGGAGGATGCCCGGTACGTCTGCTACTCCAAGCGCCGCGTGGGGTTCTTCACAAAGGCCACCGATCTGTCGGTCTTGACCGGCGCCCAGGTGGCCGCCCTCGCCTTCTCTCCCCGCTGCAGGGCCATCTCCTTCGGCCACCCCTCGGTCGACTCCGTCGTGGAACGCTTCCTGGCGGGGGAGGCTGCTGGGGCTGGCGCGAGGAAGGAGGACGCTGCCGACGACCGCTTGCTGGCGGGGGAGGGTGCTGGGAAGGGCGCGGGGGAGGGTGCTGCCGGCGAAGATAAGAAGCTCGAAAAGCTGGACCGGGCGCACGGACAAGGCCATGGCGAAATAGCGTTCTGTGGGGGGACCATATAGAGGCTTGGTTCGACCCGAATCGTGGGCGACATAGGGGACAAGTAGGGCTAGACACGAGCCGAGCCGAGCCGAGTTAGGTCCGAGCCACAGTTTAGCTCGCTCTGGAGCGGCTAGGCTCGGCTAGCAGGCCCGAGCCCATGGGGATGCAACCTGTGCGCCGGCACAGGGCCCCCAGTTTTCAGGGGCCTCAGATTTTGTACGCACGGCTAGGCAAAGTCCAATTGGCTGGGTCTTTTATCCTTTGTACACGGGCCTCCTTCCGTCTTTCCTCTGGGTGAAACAGGCCCCAATTGGGACGTGCGCCTCATCCAGCGATCGATCTTCCAGCGATCGATCTGCCTTCTCTCAAAAAAAGTGATCGATCTGCCTAAGAAAAAAAATCCAGCGATCCATTGAGACGAACAAAGCCAATCTCTTGATTTTCTCCTCCGGCGGCCGAGTTAAGCTAAATTGTAGGTTATATCCATTCTTCGGTCTCCTCCAGGAGAGCAGGACCACGAACGGCAGCGCGGCAGGGAGGACATGAAGGAATGGAAGGTTCAAGCCATCTTCCGATCTCCAATTTCTTAAGCGTCGTCGCTTTGATAACCGGCGATCACGTGAGGCCTTGATTGTGAGTTGCGATTTACATCCGCTATTTAGTTCTGCAAAAATCTTCTAGCTATTATTTTTTTCATCTATTAAGCGTCTCGTATTGCATGATCCAAGTCATGTCTTTGATTAGAGAACATGAATCTGGTTACCAAAAGCGTAGAAAGAAACAAAATAAAATCAAGGATTTGGTGAGGTAAGGCCCATTTTCGAGTTTGGTACAGGGCCTCGGATTTTGCCGGCTCGGCCCTGTCGGCTAGGCTCGTGAAACCAACGAGCTGCATTTGGGTGGCTCGGCTCGTTTTTGCACCGACTCGGTCCAGCCCGAGCGGCTCGTGAGTGGACAGAGGAGTCTTAGTGCATGCTGTACTGCTGTGTGCATGAGTGGCCAGCGGCGAGCCAGAGCAGAGCATGGTGTGTGCGTGACGGGACGGCGAGCGACGTGGGCAGTGTGGCGGCATGGAAGTGGCGGCGCGGCTTTGAGGATAAGGCGGGGACGCAACGGCCGACGTTGGGGAGGACTAGGAGCAGAGAAGGACGAGGATGGGTAGCGCGCGAGCACCGGCGTGCGTGCGTGCGCTCGTTGGCAATGTCATGCCTGCGTGCGTGCGCGTCGACAACGGCATGCGTGGGTGCAGCGTCCAGCGGGGTCGCGTTGTCCTGCCCCTGCGGCATGTTGCCCAGCGCCGCCGCAACGTCACCCCCTCCTTTTCTTACTTGGAAAGAGAATGGCAGATTAATGGATGGCGTTGGGAAGAAGAAGAGATTGTAAGGAAGGAGGCTGGGAGCGACTGATAGCGACCGATGTGTGCGGCGGCGGCGGCGGCAGCGGGGATGGTGCAGGATGTGGTGCATGGGTGCATGCTGCTCGTGTAGGTCAGTGAAAAGGGGTTCGCTTCGTATTGGGCTTAGCCTGCTTGTGTAGCGCTGGCTGTGGAATCTTAAAATTTGAGTGCGTTACGAAACGGGCCACCGAGCTGGACCGAGCGAAAACAGGCTCGGCTTGGTCGCGGAACGGGCCTATATTTCCAGCTCGGCTCGTCCTTTTCACTTGTCGGGCCGAGCCCAATCGGGCCGAGCTAGAATGAGCTTCGAGCCGAGCTAAAAAGCCCGTTCGTACATCTAGCCCTAGGGACAAGGACATGGCGACCTTCTTTGCGGCGCTGATGCAGGTGAAGGGCGTCGTCTCCGATCGCGCCAACCAGGTTCTCCTCGAGGCGATGCACTCCCACATGAGCCACATGGCGGAGGTGGGCCCGCCGCCGCCGCCCCAGATCTTCAGTGGCAGCACCTTCGAGTTCGGTAGCAGCAGCGGCACCGCCAACGACGGGATGGAGTTCCAGTTTCTACGTGCAGTCTAAAACTCAGAAACTTCATGGTTTGGCCCCTCGCCTCGCCACGGCCCCGACGGCCACGGCCAGCTTCTCACCGGTCGCTGGAACACGCTGCGGCCTGCGCTGCCCTCAACGCCTCGAGCATCGGGGTGGTGTGTGGCTGGTTCGCCGCGTTAGTCCTCGCCGATGCCCATCGAGACTTTGTCGCCACAGAGTACTTAAAAGATGAAAGAACCAGGTTGAGGAACCCATCAAATGATGAAGGACTAATAATACAACGAAACAATCCATTGGCTAGCATCGTTTGTAGCGCCGGCCTTTGGGAACTTGGGTCAATTAATTGGGGAAAAGTTGAACTATTGAAGAAAGGAGACTGGGAGAAGAAACGAGAGGAGGTGACGGCGGCGTTCTCAGGAAGAGCAACAAGCGTGTAACAGAATGGCTGGGCCTGCTGCCATCGCTGCTTCTTCTTTTTTCCTTCTACATCATATAGTACACATACATTACAGGATATGGGCCCCTGCTCGGGCTGGGCCCTAGGCGATCGCACTCTTCGCCATGGCCCAGGGCTGGCCCTGGTTTCTGCTGCCTTTGCCACAGGAGCAGGGGTTCGAGGCCGCGATGGATATGCAGCAGATGGTGATGGCGGCGCTGCCTCCGTCTCAGGTGGTCGCCGCCGGGATGGATATGCAGGAGACGCCTCCGCCGCCAGGGTTGGCCGCCGGGATGGATATGGAGCAGATGCAGATGACGATGCCTAAGCCGCCGGGGTTCGACGCAGGGCTAGACATGTAGATAGACCAATGGCTTAATGTGATGCTGCCGCCTCCGGAGTTCCCTGCCGGGAAGGAGACAGTGCAGCAGGGGCTCCATCAACCGAACGCCGGCTTCCCGTACTGAGATCCAAACTCAGTCAGATCCCGAGTCCAGTACATGCATGTATGCTGTATGCATATGCATACGGTCACACACAAAAAGGATCGCATACATAGGCGTCGAGAAATTAGCCATTTGGGTTTGCATCTATGAGGCACATATAGACAAGGAAAGGCATATATGTTCTCCCTCTGTTGTTTTTACTCCATTTATTATATTTGTCCGAAGCCAAATTTTGTGAAGCTTGAATATATTTATAGGAAAAATATCAAGATCTACAATACCAAATAAATATAATATGACAAATTTATTCAAAAAAGGATCTAATGATGTCAATTTTGTATTTATTATTTTTGTATAAAAGTTAGTCAAACATTGAAGAGTTTGACTTGAGACAAGCTCATATTCAGAGTAAAAAGAAACGGAGGGAGTACATAATTTTGCATAAGGTCTATAGAAACTCCGCAAGGCCAACAGTAATATGAAGGCAACATTCCCCAAGGAAAAAATGCTATAGAAAAAACATTCGCAAATTACATAGCGAAACAGCCACAAAAATCAACAAAAATGTCAGTGGGACACATGCAAAGATCGCCAACCAATCATCAACATAAAAAAATCCAAGAAAGTTATCAATTTGTGATAATAATTATACATGCAGTTTTATCATGCCGGTCGAGAATACGAGTTTTTTATCTTTTGCAAAATACATCCTAGATAAATCTTTTATGATGTGGATAAATAAAATGATTCACACATATATATAAAGTTTGATATATTGATTTTTTTCATAAATCTGAATGTGTTATATCAAGCTGCACATTCTGGCTACAATGTTTCTCCTGTAATTTTTGTTGTATATTATTGACTAATGCAGAAAAATTAAATAGGATAACATTCTCTAGACAAACTACTGTCAGAGAAAACAATGACATGTGCACCACCAGAGAATAACAAGTTATGACGAGGGTGAGTGACAGAACATTTCACAAATCTCGGCAACACTCGATGCTAGTTACATTGATTTACATTGGAAAGTGAGATACTGAAATGGAGTAACTAGCATATGGATCAGGTATTCATAACACTCGAAGCTAAAAAAGTCCTTTCTACCAGCTTGACTAGATATCACCGAGATGAGGATATGGCGTAAGATCAACCATAGCATAGAGAAGAAATTGATAGTTTCATCATGCGATTCGCCCTCGCATCACTCTCTGCATGCCATTCAAGGGTGATTAGGATTTTGTCATTGTCGCACGCTCCTCCAACCCTCTTCTTATTGTCGGCTAGAGGGCATCCACCAGAAGAGCCTATGTGGCTACCAGTGAGGGTGGCAGCGAGGCCTCGATTGCCCCTGGTTTGGTGGATGGTCTATGCACGCCGAAGCGGTGGCCTCATGTTGGGTGGGGGTGGCGGTGGGGGTACTCTCACGTTTGTCGTATTTTAGTCTCACCTTCATGGAAGAAAGGTGAAATATTCCCATGTTTGACTTAATGACTTCAATTGATATACAATAAGATAAGCATGAGCAACTTATCAACATTTTAATGTTTGGGCCGGATGCATATATTAATAGCGAAAGACTAGCTTGGGTCATCTATTTTGGAACGGAGGGAGTGCAAACTAAAAGGACCCCCATGAATAATTTAGTAATGGATATCCTAATGTGACACATTATTTACAATTATTGTTTATCTAGATCTATTCCAATTACAACCTGATTATGTCATTTATTGAACTAGCAAGCACTAATATGCATGAGAAGATATTTCATATGTATGATGGTTTTGCCGGGTTGCCTCGATTAATCAGTGACCCACACTTACACTATTGTTGCTCATATTTGGCTCTCTACAGCTTGGGCATGCATTTATGTACGCAAGGAGAAATTTCACAGAATGAATATGATTTGAGAATAGTATACTCTTACTATTATTTTTGGGAGATATGTACATGTACATTGGGTAACACAGGATATGAATCTCTGTAGCTTGGTAAATGGAACAATTCACTTCTAGCAGAGTCGTTCCCCTATTTGATCTCACATGTCACTGATGCACATGTCATTTCTACCTAAGCCAAGTTGAGGTTGATTTATTTCATATGCACAATAACCCGTATCGTAAGGATCCACGAGTGAATTACATATTTTGATAGAATGTATTCATGCCATCAATTCATCTGACCAGAACCATAATGATTCATCAGATCGTTGGGTGCATTACAACATCAAGTAAATATTACAAATTCTTATTGAAGACATCAGCCCACCTAAACACTTCATATATATTTGGAAATATAAAGAGGATATGTAACATAAGTATTTTTCTTGCCTTGTTTTATCCAATATGCTAAACACCATCAATATGTTAGAGATGAGAAGTTACAACAATGGCAACAACCTGTCATGTTTTCTTTATGACACTGTTATTAATGAATATAAAATTTTCCACTGCCCAATACATTTCATGTTGGACATGTCTCAACGTCACATGGGCTTCGAATCGGAATCAGATTGCCTCAATATTGCAAGCTAGGCCTGGTTTACATGGGGAGCTTTTCTATTGTTATTCCACTATAGCATCTCAAATTCTGCCAGTTCCGCAGCGCACTCGACGATGCGTCCTGTGGCCTCCAGTTTGAGAGGATAGGTCCAAGGTAAAGGAGGATAGTACCCATACTAGGTGGGCCTGGAAATAGTGTCATAACCTTTGAGAGGCGATAATTATGGCATATAACATATTCTAGATAGTGGGATGCCGGATCTCCGCATCATGTAGCACCTTGGTCACAAAGTACACAAGTCACTGGACAAACCATTTTTCTACATCCTGTTCCATAGGTCCCTCTTGGACCTGGAGGACCTCCTGCTTGACAACCAATGGCGCACTCACAACATGGGGGGTCGAAGAGATATACAAGAGCAATGGTTGTCGGGGTTCGGGAGACACTATGACAGGCGGGTAAGTCAGATATACTTTCGTTTGCTGGAGGGCCTGCTCTGCTTCTGGGGTCCACCGGAATGGACTGGTCCTCTTGAGGAGTGTGAATAGGGGTAGAGCCTTCTCTCCTAGCTTGGAGACAAATCATCCCAACGCCGCCTGCAACCAGCAAGGTGATGCACATCTTTAAGATGAGCAGGTGTCCTCATCTTCTCGATGGCTTTTATCTTTTTTGGGTTAACCTCGATTTCTCTGTTGAATACCAGGAATCCTAGCAACTTTTAGGATGGGACAACGAATATGCACTTGCTGGGATTGAGCTTCATGCACATTTTTGTAGGCTACCGAAGGTTTCGGCCAAACCTTCCAAGTGTGTAGATTTATCCCGCGTCTTGACTACCAAGTCATTGACACAGGCTTCCACATTACGCCTGATCTGAGGGCTAAGAAAATTCTCATGGTGCGTTCGTACATTGAGCCCATGTTTTTCAGTCCGAAAGGCATGCATACGTAGCAGAAAGTCCCCACAGGTGTGACAAAGATTGTTTTCTCATCACACCCCTCTACCATTCGGACTTGGTGATACCTTGAATAGGCATCTAATAAGCATAGAAAATCGCACCTGGAAGTGGAGTCCACAATCTGATTGATGTGTGGCAAAGGGTATGGGTCTTTGGGGCATGCCTTGTTTATATCACTGAAGTCTATATACATTCTCACATCTCCATTAGCTTTGGGGACTACCACGAGGTTGGCTATCCAGTCAGGGTGCATAACTTCCCGGATGAAGCCTGCCTTTTGTAGCCTTTCGACCTCTTGTTGTATAAACTTCTGCTGGTCAGGCGCCTGGCGCTGAATTTTTTGCTTAACGGGTCTTCCTCCCGAACATAAGCATAAGTAGTGCTAGATCACCTGCCTGGAGAGCCCGGACATATCCGACGGTTACCAAGCAAACACGTTGGCATTAGCCAATGGAAGGAGATGAGTGCACTTTCCAATTTGGGATCGAGTTGGTCCCAAATCTTAATGACTTGGCTAGGATCATCCCTGAGGGGGATATTTTTTTGTGGTGACAGCAGCCTCCGTGAAGATCCTTGACCTTCAAGGGCTTGGGAGAGTGGGCTCCTCATTCCTAGTAATCCCTTCCTTGGTGATAGCAGGCAGGTACATCTTTTCAGCGCATATCACGCCATCGGGGAGGTGAGAAAGGACACATATAGGCCCTTTTGGTCATGTTATTTTGATCGTCATATAGACGTAGTGGGATGCCACCATAAATTTACCCATGGCTGGGCGACCAAGGTTAACATTGTAAGGTAACATGAATTTAGCAACGTCAAAATCTAGCGACTCAGTTCGGTAGTTGTTCTTGTCATCGTCATGAGGGAAATCTGGCCTAACGACACAGTGTGGCCATGCGTAGCTCCCAGGAAGGCTGGCTTAGTCGTAGCCAACACAACGGTATTTGCATTTCTTTCAATACTTGGGGAGAAAGGAGGTTTAGCCCTGTGCCCCCGTCAACCAGCATTCAGGATACTCGGATATTACTGCTGGTCAGGGAGATGCTTAGAGCAAGCATCCCACGGTGGAAGTGTTTTTGGAGTGGTCTTTTGAGTCAAAGCCGAAAGAAACTTCTGACCATCTAAGTGGTCGCGAATCCCCCGATAGGTAGTTATGGCGTTCACTTCCATTTTTCAGGAAATAAAACTATTGGTGTGAAAACTGGAATGAAGCTCCCACATAGACGTACGCCACGTCTTTTGTTACATAAAAGCCATGGTCGAGGTGTGCCCTTTGTCCTGGGTTATTCGCAGGGGTTTGGGGACGTTCTCGATTGCCTCCTCTGACGGCCTCGCGCACTTCAGGGCGGTTTGGACGATAGTTTCGCACCCCACGCCCGGTGGCCCAATTTCCTCTGTTTCGCTCAGGCATCCACCGATTTTTGACCTGTGAGGGGAGTGATCATTTTCCCTCCATCCGGTATACCCGAGCCACTCTCTTTGATGTTTTTCCGCCATGATCTGTACCTCCTTAAACTCTTCTAAATCATGTTGATGGGTGTTCTGAATTTTGTACCATTTTCCTGCGCCTTCCTCGGAAGGTTCCTCCATATTCTGAATCTCCTGAGGAGGCTGGGGAGGCTTGCGATCCTTGCCCTCGAGGGCAGCAGCTACAGGTGCCTTAACGGTGAGGACGGCCTCCACACTTTTTCTCTCTTTATCCATCATGGTTCGTGAAGAGCCGGCACCGCTGGAATTCTTGGTACGGCGCGGCCATTCTCGAGCTTCCGCGGCCCTGGCATGCTTTTCTACCACGGCAAACAATTCTGCCATGCTCTGGATATCTTTCGTTCCCAGCTTTTCCCTCATGAGCCAAGACTGCACGACTCCTTAGGATGAGGGGAAACTAGTTAGCCATAACTTTCTCCGACCCTCCAGTGGCATGCAAGGCCGTCGTGTAAAGCTGGAGGTATTCTGTTAGATCTTGGACCCCATCGTACTCAGCATCATGATGTAATTTTGGATGCCACACCAACTAACAGAGGTCAAGGGAGAGCGCTTGACAACCCGCCCGATAGAGGGGTGTGACCTCAACCACTGGAAGAGCTCTGGGTGGTGGTCCTGTAAAGAGAGCGTGGGGAATCCAGGGAGTCCTGATATGGTTGTTCCCTGTCCGGCATGACCCAAGTGCCCCTACCCATTGTCCCAAAACTGGGTACTTTCCAAGGTGTGCTTACCCTCCCACGGGGCCGGGAGGTTGGGGTTAGCCACGCGCCGGCCATCCCCGACAGGCTAGCTAGGGGAGGCCACCGAATCCACCGACCGGGGTCACCTTGGTCTTGAAGGAGTACGGGTTGCGCTGCCGACTGAATGCTGTCAGACCAAGCTCATCTTCTCTTCCACTTCCCTGAGCCATGAGCCCACGAGGGGTCGTTCCTACACAGGGGTAGGTGGGTGACTCAGTAAAGCCTACGCCACCCTCAAGGAGGCCGTGTGTGACATCTCCAAAATGTTGGCTTTTGATCCCTAGACCAAATCATCGATGAGCTACTCGTGCGTACGTGCAAGCACACAAGCAGCTGGCTTTGGATCTACAGTGCCACCAAGGCGTCTTGCTAGCTCGTAATTTTTATCCTCGGCATTGCTTTTGCCGTTTCTAGTAGCATTTCAGAGATCGTCTTTCTTGTCGTCGGCTCATCCATAGCTTGACGACAACTCTCCTCACTGGTCATGTCTTCAACCTTCACTTGTACTTTGATGCTTAGTTGACTGTCTTTTGCATCCTCGAGGAGACATCTTTTGAACCTGTGCGAGACCAAACTTCGGTCTAACATTGAGTTCCAAGCTCTTAGCGCTTGCTTCAACCCATAAAGTGTTCTTGACCTTGTAAACTTTCCCTTCTTCGCATTTCTTCTCGTAGCCGAGGGGTTGTTCCACGTATACTTCTTCTTTGAGGTCGCCGTTGAGGAAAGCGGATTTCACATCCATATGATGAACCTTCCAATCCTCTTGTGCTGCCAAAGCTAGGAGCACTCTCACCGTCTCGATTCGAGCAACCGGTGCAAACACCTCCTCATAGTCAACTCCTTGACGTTGTACGTAGCCCTTTGCAACGAGTCTTGCCTTGTACTTCACAATGGCACCCTTCGTGTCCTTCTTAAACTTGTAAACCCACTTCAAACCTATGGCCTTTTGGTTCAGAGGTCGGATTACCAAAGTCAACGTGCCATTGCTCTCGATCGCCTTCATATCCTCATTCATGGTGTGCATCCAACTTGAACTTTTGCTCGCCTCTACGAAGTTCGCCGGCTCCTCAACTCCGAGTAAACACAAATCGGAGTACTCGAGCGTAACTGGCTTTGCGTACTTGTAGAATTTCTTGAGGGTCTTATAGCGACGAGGCCCGGAAGAATCCATTGTGGCTTGCGAAGGAGGCGACACAAATTGTGTCGGTGTCGATGCACTTGAGAAAAATGGTTGAGTCTCGGGCATGGTAGATGGCGGGTCGTTGGCATCCACGTCATCGGCGTAGTCGTCGTGATTGTGACCATCATCTTGATTGTCATCATCACTATGCGCCTCGTTGTCGATGTGGTTGCCGAGATCTTCACCCGTGTCTTGCGCGGCGTTGTCGCTATCACCTTGCGACCTTGCGATCCACGTCATCGGCGTCGTCGTTCGTGTCGGCACCATGATGATCACTACCATTGTGGTCACCTTGGTTGGGCGTCTTGCCAACCACCTGGACGTCCTCCCCTGCATCATCATCAGTTGGAAATTCAACTGTGAAGTTGTTACCGTTTGGAGCATCGTTGGCTGTTGCGCTTCAATTCCACGCTTGGTTTTCTTCAAACACGACGTCGCGTGAAATCCGTAGACGCTTGGTTCGTGTATCATAGAAGCGGTATGCCTTGGTGCCGGAACTCCTCTTGTATCCGATGAACACCATCTTGGTGCTGCGATCGGCAAGCTTTGAGAGATGCGGCTCCGCCATCTTCACATGTGCCACACACCCAAACGTCCGTAGATGAGACACATTCGGCTTCCGTCCGTAAATTGCTTCATACGGAGTCTTGCCGATCACTGCCTTCGTTGGAGCCCTGTTGAGAAGATAGACGGCCGTCGAGATAGCTTCTCCCCAAAAAGTCCCCGGCAAGTTCTTGCTCTTTAGTAAACTTCTCGCCATGTCAATGACGATTCGATTGCTCCTTTCGACAACCCCGTTCTGCTGCGGCGTATAAGGTGCCGTGATGAACCTCTTTATGTCAATCTTCTCGCAGTAGTCGTTGAACTCGTTTGATGTAAACTCTCCGCCGCGATCTGCCCGTAGAGCGCGAACCTTCTGCTTGTGTTCCATCTCCGTTGCAGCCTTTAGCTTCTTGAACGCTTCATACGCCTCATCTTTAGATCGTAGGAGAACGACCCACATATATCTCGAGTAGTCATTTACCACTAGGAAGAAACACTTTTTTCCTCCGTGAGTTACTGGAGTGATAGGGCCACATAGATCACCATGAAGCAGCTCAATCGCATCACTTGCACGATAGGTAGACTGAGCAGGGAACGGCCTGCGGTGCTGTTTTCCAACCAAGCACCCATCACATACTCGATCAACATGGTCGATAAACGGCATCCCAGATACCATCTCCATCTTCGACATCTTCTTCAAAGCGTAGAAGTTAACATGTCCAAATCTAGCATGCCATAACCACGAATCATCATCACTCTTGGCGAGCCAACACTCCGATTGAGATTGATCATGGTTGTGGATATAGAGCTTGTTCCGCGTGCGATTCACACGCGCTAGCACGTTTCGGAGGTTGTTGAAGATCGTCATCACTCCGTTCTCAATATCCACCTTGCATCCATTCTAGTCAAGTTTCCCGACAGAGATGATGTTGTTGCGCAGCCGTGGGATGTAGTACACTCCGATGAGTATGCGATGTTCTCCTATGAGACCCTCGAAGAGGACAGAACCTTGCCTGCAAATCTCCACATTTGAACCATCACCGAACTTGACCGAGCCTTGAACATCATATTCGAGGAACTTCTCCTTGCACCCTGTCATGTGGTTACTGGCACCCGTGTTGAGATACCACGACACGTTTTGGCTCCCGGATAACTTTGGTGTTACCTTTTTCTCATGAAGTAGCACCTTCCGATTTGGTTTCACAACCGCTGTTTAGACGAGATCACAAACTTCGGCCATCAGAAGACCTGGACGTTCATCTTCCTTCTTTGCCAAATTTGCCTTGATCTCCCGCTTGTTAGGCTCCGGACAATCCTTCGCAAAGTGACCCATCTCGTTGCATTTATAGAACTTGACCTCGGACATATCCAAGTTCCGTGGCTTCCGCTCTTTAGATCGGTCCACCTTACCACGACCTTGTGGCTTGCCTTTTCCTTTGCCTTCTTCGGTTTGTCCGCCGCGCTTCGCGTTGCTTGAGCCTTCGCCAACGTTGGCCTTCCTTTGCTACTTGCGGACTCCCAATCTACGCGCGAGTACATGAGTTGGTCACTACCTCCTCCATTGCCCTTCTGACAACCACGAGCATTCTCTTCCCATGTCCGCAAGCGTCCGATCGCCTCCGTTATGGTCATGTCGTCGATGTCGTAAAGCTGCTCGAGCGTGCCGATGATGTACATGAATTTATCAGTCACTGAACTAAAAAACTTCTCCACAATCTCGGTCTCGTCGAGCTTTGCACCAAGCGCGCGGATCTCTCCCACCAAAGTAGTAAGACGCATGGCATAGTCGTTCACCGATTCAGTTTCCTCCATCTGCAACTTGTGAAATTGGCGCTTCAGCACTTGTGCCCGAGCCTTCGTGACGCGATCTTCTCCAATCCTCATCTCTTTGAGTGCGTTCCACGCCTCTCTTGCTGTCTCGAACTCCGCCAATGTCATCAGCACGGAATCTGGCACAGGCTGGGCTATGGCGGCCATGGCACCTTCGTCGCACTCCTGGTCGACATCGTCGTCCGTAATGGCCTCCCACACTCTAAGGGTTCGGAGAATAATCTTGATCTTGACCGCCCACACGCCATAGTTGGCGTCGGTGAGCATCGGGTACTGGATGGGGATGTTGCAATGCGCCTGCACGTTGGCGCCGCCCGTTCCGCCATCACTAATCGCTGACTTCCCGCCCTTTTTCACCTTGTCACCGTTCTTGTTCACCTTGGAACCGCCGTTGCCGAACTTGTTCCCCTTGAAACCATCGTTGCTAGACTTGACTGACTCAGCATCACTGTCCGTTATCGTAGATCGCCGAGGCTCTAGGTACCAATTGTTGGCTTTTGATCGCTAGACTAAATAACCGATTAGCTACACGTGCGTACGTGCAAGCACACAAGCAGCTGGCTTTGGATCTACAGTGCCACCAAGGCGTCTTGCTAGCTCATAACTGGCCGGATCATTCGACTTCGGCGGAACCCACGCAGAACGTCGCGAACGACAAAAGCTGATCGGGACTATTTTTCGATTGCAACAGGGGAGTGTCGCTCCTGAGCTTTTTTATCTTCATTGATCTCTTTCTGGCTGATCACATTACACGGGGTGGTCATGTATATATTCCACGCCTCTCTTATTGTCTTAAACTCCGCCAATGTCATCAGCACGGAATCTGGCACAGACTGGGCTATGGCGTCGTCCATAATGGCCTCCCACACTCGAAGGGTTCAGAGAATAATCTTCATCTTTACCGCCCACACGCCATAGTTGGCGTCGGTGAGCATCGGGTACTGGATGGGGATGTTGCGATGCGCCTGCACGTTGGCGCCTCCCGTTCCGCCACCACTAGTCGCTGACTTCCCGCCGTTTTTCACCTTGTCGCCGTTCTTGTTTGCCTTGGAAGCGCCGTTACTGGACTTGTTCCCCTTGGAGCCGCCGTTGCCGGACTTGACTGACTCAGCGTCACTGTCCGTCATTGTAGATCATTGAGGCTCTAGATACCAATTGTTGGCTTTTGATCGCTAGAACAAATAACCGATGAGCTACACGTGCATACGTGCAAGCACACAAGCAGCTAGCTATGGATCTACAGTGCCACCAAGGCGTCTTGCTAGCTCGTAACTGGCCGGATCGATCGACTTCTACGGAACCCACGTAGAATGTCGCGAACGACAAAAGCTGATCGGGACTATTTTTCGATTGCAACAGGGGTGTGTCGCTCCTGAGCTTTTTTACCTTTATTGATCTTTTTCTAGCTGATCAAATTACACGGGGTGGTCATGTATATATTCCACGCCTCTTTTGCTGTTTTGAACTCCGCCAATGTCATCAGTACGGAATTTGGTATAGACTGGGCTATGGCGGCCATGGCACCTTCGTCGCACTCCTGATCGACATCGTCGTCCGTAATGGCCTCCCACACTCAAAGGGTTCGGAGAATAATTTTCATCTTAACCGCCCACACGCCATAGTTGGCGTCGGTGAGCATCGGGTACTGGATGGGGATATTGCGATGCGCCTGCACGTTGGCGCCTCCCGTTCCGCCACCAGTAGTCGCTGACTTCCCGCCGTTTTTCACCTTGTCGCCGTTCTTGTTCGCCTTGGAACCGCCGTTGCCGGACTTGTTCCCCTTGGAGCCGCCGTCGCTGGACTTGACTGACTCAGCGTCACTATCCGTCATCATAGATCGTCAAGGCTCTAGATACCAATTGTTGGCTTTTAATCGCTAGACCAAATAACCGATGAGCTACACGTGCGTACGTGCAAGCACACAAGCAGCTGGCTATGGATCTACAGTGCCACCAAGGCGTCTTGCTAGCTCGTAACTGGCCGGATCGATCGACTTCTACGGAACCCACGTAGAACGTCGCGAACGACAAAAGCTGATCGGGACTATTTTTCGATTGCAATAGGGGTGTGTCGCTCCTGAGCTTTTTATCTTCATTGATCTTTTTCTAGCTGATCAGATTACACGGGGTGGTTATGTATATATTTCACGCCTCTCTTGCTGTTTCGAACTCCGCCAATGTCATCAGTACGGAATCTGGCACAGACTGGGCTATGGCGGCCATAGCACCTTCGTCGCACTCCTGATCGACATCGTCGTCCGTAATGGCCTCCCACACTCGAAGGGTTCGGAGAATAATCTTCATCTTGACCGCCCACACGCTATAGTTGGCGTCGATGAGCATCGAGTACTGGATGGGGATGTTGTGATGCGCCTGCATATTGGCGCCTCCCGTTCCGCCACCACTAGTCGCTGACTTCGCGTCGTTTTTCATCTTGTCGCCGTTCTTGTTCGCCTTGGAACCGCCGTTACCGGGCTTGTTTCCCTTGGAGCCGCCGTTGCCAGACTTGATTGACTCAGCGTCACTGTCCGTCATCGTAGATCGTCAAGGCTCTAGATACCAATTGTTGGCTTTTGATCGCTAGACCAAATAACCGATGAGCTACACGTGCGTACGCGCAAGCACACAAGCAGCTGGCTATGGATCTACAGTGCCACCAAGGCGTCTTGCTAGCTCGTAACTGGCCGGATCGATCGACTTCTACGGAACCCACGTAGAACGTCGCGAACGACAAAAGCTGATCGGGACTATTTTTCGATTGCAACAGGGGTGTGTCGCTCCTGAGCTTTTTTATCTTCATTGATCTTTTTCTGGCTGATCAGATTACACGTGGTGGTCATGTATATATTCCACGCCTCTCTTACTGTCTCGAACTCCGCCAATGTCATCAGCACGGAATCTGGCATAGACTTGGCTATGGTGGCCATGGCATCTTCGTCGCACTCCTGGTCGACATCGTCGTCCATAATGGCCTCCCACACTCGAAGGGTTCGGAGAATAATCTTCATCTTGACCGCCCACACGCCATAGTTGACGTCGGTGAGCATCGGATATTGGATGGGGATGTTGCGATGCGCCTGCACGTTGGCGCCGCCCGTTCCGCCACCACTAGTCGCTGACTTCCCGCCCTTTTTCATCTTGTCACCGTTTTTGTTCGCCTTGGAACCGTCGTTGCCGGTCTTGTTCCCCTTGGAACCGCCATTGTCGGACTTGACTGAGTCAGCGTCACTGTTCGTCATCGTAGATCGTCGAGGCTCTGATATCAATTGTTCGCTTTTGATCGCTAGACCAAATCACCGATGAGCTACACGTGCGTACGTGCAAGCACACAAGCAGCTGGCTTTGGATCTACAGTGCCACCAAGGCGTCTTGCTAGCTCGTAACTGGCCGGATCGATCGACTTCGGCGGAACCCACGTAGAACGTCGCGAATGACAAAAGCTGATCAGACTATTTTTCGATTGCAACAGGGGCGTGTCGCTCCTGAGATTTTTTATCTTTATTGATCTTTTTCTGGATGATCAGATTACACGGGGTGGTCATGTATATATACTACCAGGCTAGACCCAAACAGACTAGGCTTAGAATTCCACATGGACACACATACATACAAGACTTACACGGGAGTACTCTAACACAAAATGAGTTGACGCCGCGGGGGGGATTGTACGTCCTCACCCGCTTGGTGCCGGGAGTCTCCTGGGGAGTGTTCCTGGATCGGTGGTTCTTGGCCATTGGCCATGCCTAGCTACCTTAGTTGCAAGCTTCTTAACTTGGCCTCAGCTGCCTACCCGGCGCAACAAATGTCGGAGTATGTTCTCTGGACACCAGGGATCAAGGATACCTTGTATTTATGAGTTCGGCCAGGGGCTAAAATGCCTAGACAATCAACACTCTAAGGCAGGCAGAAAAATGATGAACACAAGGGATTTTATATCGGCGTGGGGCGCACAATACTTGGTCGGTAGAATGCAACAAAGAAATATACTAAACGATAGTCGGTTCGATTAATCCACTTGCTCGTGATGCCTGGTAGTAGCTGAGCTGACACTGTACCTTCTCAGGTGCTCGAATGCTTTCCCCGACATGACGCGCCACACTGCTCTTTGTTCTCTTTCGTCCATGCCAGTGTCCCATCTTATTGCATGCCCTTCAGGTGGTCGTGATGATAGCCCTAGGCATAGCCCTGTGCCGGGCACCTGGGTAGTATGAACAGTCATTTAAGGACTTGTCAGTGGAGTGCGCTGCAGGGCCAACCTTGCTAGACGAGGAATCGTCCACTTGCTCGGGGGTCCGCCCACAGATAGACTTGGGATAGAGCCAGGTTATGGAAAATAAGGTTTCACATGAACATGACTTATTTCTTGGATGAGCTAAATGCCGAAAATGTGTTAAAGAGGATAAATTACAACATTGCCAACAACCTGACATCTCTCCTTTGTGAGTTAGGCATTGATTAAATAACTGAACATCTAATTTCACACTACCCAGTTTGTATTTTATGTTGGACATGTCTCAACATTAGCTCGACTCTGAATCTGAATCGGATTGGCTCCGTATTCTTTCCTGGGAGAAGTTCCATGGGGAGATTTTCTTTGACATTTTCATTGTGTCTGCTGCTACATGTGAGCTGCGTTGGCTTTTTCACCAAAGAGAGGAGACACAGCACAATAAAGATAATAATTTCCCTTAATGAGAACCAAGGTATCAATCCAGTAGGAGAATCATGCAAAGCCTTGTGAACATCATCTACACACACAAAAGCAAATAATTGCACAGACAAAATGTCGTTAAGTACTAATGACATGTTTCTCGTATAGGGAGAAGATGAAGAGATTGTTGTAAGAAGTTACATCGATACAGGCTTGTTGAAAGTAAGTACATTGATAAAATCTTTATCAGTGCTCCAAGGGATTTTTGGTTTCAACTAAATGATTAATGGTGGCACAGTAAGTTGTAATTGGTCAAAGAAAGTTATTGTGCTGAATTCTATAACGGAAGGCTAAGTATATCATTGCTTTAGAAAACAACAATAGAGGGTGATGAATCAAAGGTTCATTTACGATCTTGATATGTTTTCTAGATGATTGTGCAAATAGAACACTGTTCTCATTAGTGGTTCCATAGCTCAATCTAAGGAATCAACGGTTCTGCCAGTGATTCAATACATACAAAGCTTGTTTCACATAAATTAT
>NC_053024.1:742295894-742399250 GCF_003073215.2 Triticum urartu
CTGAAACACTGAAGACTGTTGAGTTATTATCATACATGTGAAAACTATATATGAGAAGAGTGCTTAAATCGTCTGGCCATGTGCAAAGGAGATACAATCGTCCTTTTAATGTACTGTCTAATAGTGCATTGCCTCCAGGATCTCAGTGGATATATAAGCTAGAGGCCCTGACGCCGAGACAATGATCTACCTCCTCTGCTCCAATTCGTTTCTCCGAGCAACTGAGCGAGCACATGATGTTAGGTGGCCAATCATGGCGGCGACAGGAGATCCCCAGTGGTCCGAGCGCAAGGAGCTGGGGCAGGTATGCTTCTCCAAGCGCCGGGCCGGGTTATTCAAGCAGGTGAGCGAGCTGGCCATGCTGTGTGGCTCCTAGGTGTCCATCGTATCATTCACCCCAGGCATCAAGGCTTTCTTTTGAAGCCAGAACCATAGAAAATTTGTTCTATGTTATTTGTATCGTGTATAAAAATTGTATATACAAAAGTTAAAAGGAATAATACAAAACAAAGCATGAGGCTCAACCAATTTAAGTTGTAGTCAAATCCATTATGTTAAATAATGGTTTTAGCCGACATGAAGATCAATCCAGTTTTTGAATTCTGTCACATGCATGCTCTTAATTTGATGAGATATTAGTAGAAAGTTATTCTTCAGAAGAAATCGACCAGAAGTTATACTGGGTGATTCGTTCTTGATTATTTTCGAATTTCTTTGTATCCAGATATTCCAGTATCCCTGATAATAGTTAGAGAAAAGTTGCAGGGTAGAGTAATCCTGGTCAAAAGCATATCTTTCTGGAGAAGCAATCGGTGTCCCAGAAGGCTAGAGCAAACGTGTAGTCCCAGAAAAGGTGTAGTATAGTCTCTTCAGAGGAATTTTTTTTGAACTGGGTCTATCTTGCAATAGAAGCCATACAGTTTTTTTTATTTCTGAGCATCCGAGCACTCATGGTCTGGGAGATCATGTTTAAGGACCTTGTACATCTGAATAGACTAGCTAATTGCACGTGTGTTGCAATGGTTGTGTACTCTATTGGTTCAGTATCAATCTTGTCGAACATATACCTTACATCAATTTTGATAACGTTTAATTTGGTGAAAGTATGGGTAGGAGAATGCAAGACTTTTTTGATTTAGTTGAGATTTTGGTAAGATTGATATTATTTGAGTTTGTTGAATTAATGCAAGACGGGTTTTAGGAAAGTATCTATTTGATTTAGATTATTCCAATTAGTTTTTTTTGTTTCTATTTTGTGCGGTATTGGTTTGGGCCATGTCTCTACATGAGGCTGGAGTGCATGGTTTAGTGCACAGGGTGGTGTGATCCACAAGGAGTCAACATGTATCTTGTTAGGGTGGATGGTGAAGTCCACCGGGCGATGTATTCCACGGGTTACTAAAGAGGCTGGGTAGTCCAAGTCATATTGGATTGGTCCGTAAATTCACCAAGTTAAAATTGGGAAGAGATTGTTGAGCAATCAAGGCCATCAATTTGACTTGTCATCGTGCGAGTAGATGAGTCGACAAAGGATGATCGTCAATCAGCCAAGATCAGAAGAGCACCAAAGACAAAGTGTCAAGATTAGGGAGAGAATGTTAGCAATAATCTTGAGTCAAGTTAGAAGATGGCACTTAGTACGTGAGTTCATGTACTAGTATGCTAGTTAATTAGGAGTATAGCTTTTTTTTTGAACATCAGTACAGATGCAAGCGCTCATACATACACGCATACACTCACCCCTATGAATGCACATACATACACCCTACCCCTATGAGCACCTCGGATAGACCGAGTCGGCATATCATCTTGAGATTTACAAAGTCACCGTAGGCGCCTCGTCGTCGAGGGAAACGTCTCCTCCCACTGAAAGCGCATCGCCGAAAATCTTGAAATAAATTCAGGAATAATGCGAGCACCAGGACTTGAATCCTGGTGGGCTAGGGATACCACTATCCCTCTAACCATCCAACCACAGATTGGTTCGTATTTAGGAGTATAGCTATTGGACGTGTCCTAGTGGTATACATACAAGCAACTAGGAGTCCCTGGTCATGTGCGTACTAGTTCTTGTAGTAACAGGTTAGTACGTCCAAGTCGTAGATTAGTTTGGCTGGCTGAGTCCGGATTGGACTCAAAGCAAGTACGTCTAGTTCGGTTAGCTTGTCTTATATATACCCAGCTTCTAGCGTGAGGTTGTATCATTGAGAAAAAGAAGAAAAGAAATAAAGAGAAAAACAAAGGGGACAATACAAGCTCTTGGCTATAAGTTTTGTGTGTGTGTGTTCGTCATGGTTTGATATGATCGATACTGACAGCGAGTTCCAACAAGACCTCCCAGCATGGGCCATGTGGTGCTCAAAATCCTTCTTGCTTGGTCGACGCCGCCACTGGCGCAGCAGCGTACAGAGCATCGTCATTTACACCGTGCAGCAGCCACCTTTGGCGGGAACCTTAGCGGACACGCGCAGCTGCTCCTCCAACCCGCCGTCAACGCTTGGCTCGCCCTTGCTGTGGCGGTAGCGACACGCAGCCGTGCTGTACAGCGGTACAGGCCGAGGTTGTCGCCGAACGCTCGGCGGTTCGCCGGCCACCTACATTCCGTATCAAGACAGCTAGAGAAGATGGAGATGATACGTGGGTCCATCTGATCAGTGAGAGTAGAGGCTGTCCTAGGTGGATTGACTTTTTCCACATGCAGTAGCTGACTCGGCTATCCCGACCTAAGGGAAATCCTGTTTGGATGCGGCCTCAAGGTTACAAATGACCGGAATTAAAGAAGACAGGGTACCGATTTCAGGGATTCAAAGGTTAGGGATCATTTTCGACGACGTGTACAATGCTAATGTTTAAATTACACTTCACACGGTTGGGGTTAACAAAAAACTAACAAAAAACCAAAGGGGGGACGACAACGTGGGAGGAAAAAACTGGGTCGGAGGTGGAGCCGACGGAACGAACTCCCCTTCAACAATTGTTATTTATTATTATTTCGTGCGGCATCAGCTGGGGTTATAAAAAAACCAGCAAGAAACCAAAGGGTGAAGGGGAACATGGGAGAAAAAACCCGGGTGGGAGGGGGTGACGGAACACACTCCGTTGTAACAGTAGAGATGAATAACTAGGTGCTTTCCATGGGTATGTCCATTTATCAGATTTCACATTGAGTTGTACTGTTGGAGCAATAACATCAATTTTTGGTATTCCTGGTAGGCTTGTGTGACTTCTTCTTGAATAGGATAAGAGAACAACTTAGGAAATTTAGCTTTGAGAATGGTCTCTCTCCAATTATTTTGCCATAACATGACAGTGCTGCTCTGCCATCTCTCTTTATACGCATCATGCATCTAGGTGATGATCTGGATGTTCAATCTGGATGCATACTAGATCATCGTTGGCGCGCGCTGCTGCGCCGGTCTATTTGTACTATGAAATGTTCGTTGCTGATGCCTTGGAATATGGTTAGAATAGTACCATCGCTTCTATTATAGGTTAAAAGTAAAGAAAAGCAAGAAGGTCGAATGGTTATTGTTAAACAATCTGCAAACAAAAAAACTCACAAGAGCAAGCTTCAACAATAGGAACTGAAATATCAGATATTTGGATTTCCAAAATCTTGCCATCGTAACAACTAAGTTTTGTTACGGCTTACAACCTTGGAGGACAGAATGCACCCAACCATAATACTTGAAGAAAATTGTGATGCTTCACATTCTCAGAAGCCGGAGCTGGTATCCAACTAAAAAAATGATATATACATAGATTTCAGAACAAGCAACACCATACTCCATAACTTCGAGATGCGATGTCTGACCTAAAAAAACAGCATGCACTATGTCTGCATTACACACACTGTGAGCTAATGCTTAATGAAGCAACATGTTATTCTCTCCTATGTGCTGCATTTCATGTGTACCTATATATACATGAAAATTGACCACATGATCTGGAGCAAAATAATCACTACAATGAGCAATGGTGAAGGTAGTGTGCCCAATAGACACCGATAAGGCATGTTTTACCTTATCAAGACTCTTAAGCTTGTTTCGCATTGATTTCCGACTATTATGCGATATGTCAAATGCAAGTCTGAGTTATCAAAAAAGAGAATTAACTATTGGGACTTCATAACCAACCAAAGGACTGAAAATAAAGATTATACAACATGCCGAAGCCAGAGATTTGTAGGAGTGCGTTTACTCTAGAGATGGCAAATGGTGTGAAATATGAATCCTCGACAATTACAACACCAGCAGGCTTATTTAAAATTAGGAATGTTATTTGTGCATCTGCTTCATAAGGAACACCAATAGTCTTTATTATTCATCAATATCTGAACTGCATATTGCATGTTTTGTCTCTACTCTTATAAAAAAACAGAGTTGGTGATGACAGTGTGCCTGTCATCCTGCAATATAGGATGTCCGAATTATATCTGATGGATAGAAAGGAAACTATGGTAATTTTGCAAAATGATACCCACACCCCTCTCCCATAAGGTAAACTACTCATACAAATGCATCGTGATGTTCCGTGCAACGCATGGGCATCTTGCTAGTATTAAAATATATGCAAGTCAACCAAACCAATATTCCCCCTCCTCTCACATTGCATCGAATTTGCATGTGTACCTGAATTAGCTTAGAAGCTATTTTGGTGGCCTATTGATAACACTCGAAAGCAGCACATGAATGCTCAACTGCTTCATGTTCACTGGCACACTAAGAATTTCCTTACGTAGCCTGAATGATGGTGTCATTAGGATCCAGTAATAGCATGAAAAGAAAAGAAATGCATTGAAAAAGTAAATGTAGTTCCGGCACCCCTCAAATGATCCACTGTGGCTACCAGATCTAAATAACATCAACATGTGCTAACCTGAAGAGCTAATTTGAAAGCAGAAGAGGGGAAGGTATAACCTGGAAGTTACAGGGGATGAATTTTCATATGTCAAACAGCCCCTATATCCACTATAAGTCCCACAAAAATTTGGAACAACCAGAGAACAATTATCAAGCATTTGTGATGCCCTATCGTTCATACACTCTTCATAGATAATTAGAAAACGAAGAGGTTACTAATTTTTCATGTTGTGCTAATCTCCTACTCCCTTGCATCCTCTAGAATCTGAAACAGATACATTAATTCTGGACAAGACACCTCATGGTTCAATCAGGGTTCGACATGGATGAATTTGCACAATATCCAGGTTGGAAGACAGATCGGACTTGCAGCGAGAAGGTGACATGGGTTGTGAAGGAGCTCCTTACGCGGGAGCCACGGCCACCACCGGCGGCTCAGGCCCACATCTCCTTGACTCTCTTCAGCTTCATTGGCCAAGTCGCCACCACGGCTGCCATTGTGGCCGCACACCCGCCATGGTCGTCGCCTCTCCATAGCTCATCAATCTCACTCGCAAAAAAAAAGCTCATCAATCTATATTCTGTACAGAGAGCACTCTGCATTCAGTTGGGACTTGAGAGTAGAAAACCAACATCAATACAATATGAATTCCAAATTTGTTGGAGAATGATCTGGTAGAAGGGAAAGAGGAGAAGATGAAACAACAAAAGGGGTGGAGTTGGAACAGCCGGATGGAGGAGTCTATGGACGCGAAATCGACATGGTAACTGATCTATAATTATCCACCGCAGGTGAGTGGCGTGGATCACGCGTCATTGAAGTCCTGTAACGGCTGGACTTCAATCTATAGCGATGGTCGCTTCTCTCATTACATCACCCTGGCATCGCCCCGAGAACCCTCTCGGCAGAAGTCGCACGGACGAGGCGCGAATCCAGACTGATGAAGCGCAAACCTACCCCTTTTGCTGCTCGCATGATTGTGTTTTTTTTACAACAAATTGACCGAGATAAATTGGAGAGTGAATTCCACTTTTTACCTTGTAGTTGTACATTTGTGACACATATTACCCCATTTAGCGGAAAT
This sequence comes from Triticum urartu, assembly GCF_003073215.2. Classification (NCBI taxonomy): domain Eukaryota; kingdom Viridiplantae; phylum Streptophyta; class Magnoliopsida; order Poales; family Poaceae; genus Triticum; species Triticum urartu. The sequence continues at coordinate 742,301,842 of NC_053024.1, forward strand.
TTTATCAAAATATCAGATTTTGAAGACTTTTAACACGGTTTTACCCCAGTTTTACATTTTCTTTGTTTATGGTCGATAGGATCGGCATGTTGCGTCATTGATTTGTAAAAAAATCTGTAAGGATCGGAGGGCATCATTGGCGATCTTGTCCAAGCTTCTCTTGTCTATCTGTTCCATTCCTTGTGGCCGTCCACATATTTTTGGATTCGGAGCATCACCTCACACCTTACCTGATGGACACGCATCAGAAAACGAGGGTCCAAAGCTTTCAAAAGGGGTATTCTAGACGAATTTTCACTCGACGGGGTAATTAGTGTCACAAATGTACAAATATGGGGTAAAAAGTGGAATTCACTCTAAATTGGATGATATAGGCCCAACTGGCCCAAACAGCAGCAGGTCGCCGATTTTGTTACGGGAACATCGTCCCAGGGCGTCTACCACCCCCTCAGTGGGGTCGAAGGTGCATCGAACGACCAAAAAAGTCCAAAATTTGTAGATCTGACCGTCGAAAACGATAATGGTGTGAGAGGGCTGGAAGAGTACTCGGTTATAATATCTCTAAATATGCAATCTCGTTGTACCGGTGCTCCATTTATAACAATAAAAAAGTGCTTCATCAGCTCGGTTTGTTTTGACATGGCCAAACATACACTCTGCTAAACATAGTGTAATTTTTTTTTTGCATCGTAAACATAGTGTAATTGTTTTAATATATTTGAAAGGGTTCACCCAGACAAATAGGAAATAATTGATGGGAAATATCACGCTAACATATATTTGAGGGTGATTGATGTGGCGAGCGCGTAGACGTGCCGCCGTGTATGCCATTTTTTAATGGTTATCGGAGGCACGTATATACATTTTTTGTCTTGTAACAAATGTGCCCCGGAAAAAGATAAATAATTTCCCAACATCAAATTTTTTTAGGTAAATATAATGTGCCCCGGAGTACATTGTTAGGAATGCTAGCTATTGTGCGTCAAACAATATATACATGGACATATTGTTGTCAAGTCATGTTTTTTTTGACGTACATGGACATATTGTTGTCAAGTCATTGCTAGGAAAGATCTTTTTTTTATTGTCACGTTCGATCTTTTTTTTTGGTTCGAACGAATTACTTACTGATGTACGTCATGGAGTACGTAGTTATCTTTGACGCGTGAGTTTTAATGTATACAGCTCAGCGCATATCGAATCCAGTCTCATGGGCTATCACGAGTTTTAGTGTACGTGGCTCCGATTGCTATATAAACCACCCGAGCCTGGGACGTAGCCACACACTCCTCACCTCCTCTCCTCTTCCTCCCTTTCTGACGCCAGCCACCAAGCGAGCGAGCGATGGTGGCGCCCAACCGGAGACGCGACAGCGGCCGGAAGAAGACCGTCGTCCGCCGGATCGAGCAAAAGGATGCGCGGCACGTCTGCTACTCCAAGCGCCGCGCGGGGTTCTTCAAGAAGGCCAGCGATCTGGCGGTCCTGACCGGCGCCGAGGTGGCCGCCCTCGCCTTCTCGCCGGGCGGCAACGTCTTCTCCTTCGGCCACCCTTCGATTGACTCCGTCGTGGAACGTTTCCTGGCGGGGCAGGGTGCGGGGGCTGGCGCGAGGGGGAAGGTCGCTGCCGACGACCGCTTGCTGGCGGGGGAGGGTGCTGGCGAGGGCGCGGGGGAGGGTGCTTGGGCCGGCGCGGCGGAGGGTGCTGCCGGCGAAGACAAGAAACTAGAGAAGCTGCACCAGGAATTCGCCGAGCTGGGCACGGAGCTGGTTGAGGCGAAGAAGCGGGCCGAGCGCACTGAGGAAGCCATGGCGAAGGAGCGCGCCGCGGGGGACCAGATAGCAGCTTGGTTCGGCCCCAACGTTGGTGACATTGGGGACGAGGACATGGCGGCCTTCTTTGCTGCGCTGATGCAGGTGAAGGAAGTCGTCTCCGACCGCGCCAACGATGTTCTCCTCGAGGCGATGCACCTCGACGTGAGCCGCATGGCGCAGGTGGCCGCGCCAACGATCTTCGGTGGCAGCACGTTCGAGTTTGGTAGCAGCAGCGGCACCGCCAACGACGGGATGGAGTTTCAGTTTCTGGTGCCTCCGCCACAGGAGCAGGGGTTCGAGGCCGGGATGGACATGCAGCAGATGGTGATGGCGGCGCTGCCTCCGTCTCAGGTGGTCGCCGCCGGGATGGATATGCAGCAGCAGACAGTGCCTTCGGCTCAGTGGGTCGACGCCGGGATCGATATTCAGCAGCAGGTTGTAATGGAGCTGCCTCCGTCTCAGGGGATCGCCGCCGGGATCAATATGCAGGTGCAGCAGCAGATTGTGATGGAGCTGCCTCCGGCTCAGGGGGTCGCCGCTGGGATGAATATGCAGGAGATGCCTCCGCCGCCGGGGTTCGCCGCGGGGATTGATATGGATCAGAGGCAGATGGCGATTCCTCAGCCGCCGGGATTCGACGATGACATGTGGATGGAGATACAGGAGTTGCTTATGGCGATGCCTCCCTCGCCGTAGCTCCCTGCCGGGATGGAAACGAACGCCGGCTTCCTGTGTCCATGTATTGTCGTCTAGTTACATCTGGATGCAATCTTTAGTCAAATTTTATGTCGTTTCTTTTTTGTCAAATAATTAATGGCTAAAACTGTATTGTACTGTCGCTGGCTGCGGGCATTTAATGAAATACAGATATCCGAGCTGGCATCATTATACAGAGATCGATGTGCAAAATCTTTGGTGTTTGATTTTTTCCTTTCGTGGAACAGAATCTTAATTACATTAGGTTGATTTTATTCACAGACAATCATCCCTTAGACCATGCAAACGTTAGGCTCAACGTGACACCCCAGCATGCTATATGAACATCTATATATATGCACTATAAGCACATTACGAAGATAAAAAAGACAATGCGAGAAAATCGTACATTAACTAGAAAATACTAGCCTTGATCTGGTGGCCCTTTTGAAATTTAAAAATCATGCCCGTTCAATCTATGTAACTAAAACATCTGGTGGATCTTAGACTCAACACATCTAACAGACTCTGAGTGGAGTACATCATGTCGATGCTCCAAAAAAAAAAAACTAAAACATCATGTAAATTAAACATCTGGTGGGTCTCAAGCTCAACATATGACAAACACGTACGACTCTAACTAATACATCATGTCTCAAAGGAATGAAAATCTTTATGAAAAAAGGGAATAAAAATCATCGGACACTGCCGCTTGCTGCATGCAAATTCATTCCCTACATCCATGAGCCGTATTGAGTCCGTTCATAGGAACCGTCTTGCCGCACCGTGCACTTGCGACGGATACATGAATTATCGATCTGAATCCACATGTACGTACATATAATGTTACTACTGAATCCTAACAATGTTGATTTCTTTGGTTTTTTCCTCTTCCATCGTGAGTGAAAGAGAGCCATAGTTTCACCGTGGCAGTAGAGATCTACATCTTCTACCATGCCTTTGAATCAACAAGAAACAACGCTAACATTGTGAAGCTTAATTGAATCGCTGGAACAACCAGCAAGCCGAAAACAATATATGCACCATGAGATGAGGTTGACAGAGCGCTACACCAGGTGATATCACATAAGACGTCTCAGATTGGAAAATCCATACTGGAGTACCATTTGAGGTGCATGCCAAGCTGTACGAGTACCTGCGGGACGACTTCTTCCAATCAAACTCAGCTGAGGGAATTATCATCCACCACTAAAATGGCCCGATGAGGCCCTGACCCATCGACGGTCTGGCAAGCGGGCATTTGTCGTCATTAACACCTACAACATGTATTTATACAGGAAAGTCGGGCCTACAGATTCCACGGTATGTACATGTTATGAGCTGCAGCCTTGAAGAGAATACATGTGCAGGAATTGGCCAATATGTACTCAGAATTGCTGAGGAGGCATTTACTTCAATCAAGGTCAATGGTTTAAGACATACTAGGATGTAAACACGTCAAGAAATGAACCAATTAACAGTAATAAAATTGGATAAAATAAGACAGTAAGTTATACATACACTCTCCGTTTCATAATGTAGTGCATATAGACTTTTTGAAAAGTCAAACCTCACAAACCGTGAGCAATTTTGTGGAGAAAAACATTTACATCTAGAATGTCAAACATATATCAATAGATGTAGTTTCATATTTAATATATTTGGTATTGTAGATATAAATATTTTCTCTATAAACTTTGTTAAAGTTTGCAAAGTTTGACTTTTCTAAAAATCTACACGCAATACATCATCGAACAATAGAAATATTATTTCTATGATGGCTTTCTCTATTTTTATTTGATTAGTTTCACATAGTTTAAGAAGAGATCAAGGATCTTAGCTTTTGTGGTGGCACTGATATTTTTGTACAAGCGAGGACCAAAACCATCCAGACCGTGTTTAGCATTTGTGTTCATTGCCACAAAGCATTGAAGATTTCTTGTGCCATGAATGGGTCTGCTATGTGTCAAAGCTATGGTACGCGCTCCTGTTAGAGATCCATGAATAAAAAATTATATTTTCTTGTGTCAGAAGGTCATGGGAGAGAGGAGTAGTACTTAGTTATGATTCGTCTTTTAGGCTCATGAAGAAATAACTCCGTGCCATTTTTCATGATGGAGGAAATTTTACTATAAAAATTGTGTTGGGATGCTCGGCCATCTGATTTTAGAAGAAGAGGTTATTTCAAGGCTAGGATGGAAGTGGTTGTTAAGATGGAGAAGTTGTGGATCACACTTGTGGTTGTGGAGAAGTGAGAAGAAGAGAGAGAAACAAGAATGCCGCCAATTGAACCAGTAGTAGTTTCTGTCTCGCCAAAATCATTTTTCAGGACGAAGGCTCGGGATGAGGCCAACTTTTAATTATCAAAGGCATCAACTGTCCATCCATACAACCAACAATAAAATTTCCATTAAACTAACAAAGAAAGAAAGACCAATGGTGGAACAATACAGAAGCATAGCTTGCAACACAACCCAGTTTATAAGCACACAAGCTAATGGAAAATAAAGAACAACTTGAAGGTGCAGTCTCCTTTCTTGCTTGAACATTGAAATAGAAGACAGATACAACCGAATGAGTAGCCAACTCCCTTGAAAATAATATCGGTGATGCGGGCGCTTAAAAAAAGAAATTATTTCTGTCTATTCAAGGTCAATATGCTCGAAAGGAGTCATCTAACATTGGTACGCATGGGAGGAGTAATGGAGATGGTCTCCAATGATATTTTCCCAGTCCTTTTGAGGTTATTTTTCAGTTTCTCAAACTTTCCAAAACAATTCCTTCAACACATTCAACTTTATTTTTAGGAGATGTTTCTAAATAAATAACACCGGCTTCCGCGCTTTTTCGTCCATTCATGTGAATACAATGTTCATGTATATCAAAACTTTTTAGGCTAAACCATATGTTAAAAAAATTTATCCACGATTTCCTAAAAATGAGGCTGGCCTCATTTTTCTGGTAACATTGATAGAACACACTGAATGTATAATGAAATGCACCTGTACTTGTACTGCCTGAAAACACCACGTCAACCAGACCTCTCCTTTCGCTCGCTCCAAAATCGAGTTCAAGGCTCCCAAGATGCTCAAGCCCTACATCTGGAGTCCAACATCGTCATCCCTAGCGAGTCAAGTGCACATCCAGATCAATTGTATAGTGGAATCAGTTTCTTCTTTAGGGTAACCCCAAACTCAGTACTTCAGTCGTTCTTATAATTTTTTTTGCTAAAAATCCACTATTATATGCATGTTCTTGTATATTATACAAAAGAACAATTTATTTTGTAAATTTTCTATAATTTATTTCAATATTTATTTGCTCCTTTTCATTTTCTTTCTTTCTTCATAAAGGGTAATGTTATTGTTTATTTCACTTTAGCCTTTATTACATTTTAAGGGTAACAAGAATGCCTCTAATTCATTCTTTCTTAGGAAACTTGGTTTTTGCAAAAGTTCTACTATTATATCATTATTCTTGCCTATCATAAAAAGCGCAATTTCTCTGTAAACTGTGCGCATTTTTTAGTATTTGTTTTTATTCTTTCTCACTTTCTTTCTTTTCAAATCACAATACAAATGCCACTAATTTATTCTTTCTTAGAAGACTTCATTATTTGCATTTGTTGTTTTTCTTTCTCTTTCTTTCTTCTTCAATGGTACTACTAGCACCACTAATTCATTTGTTCTTAGGAAACCTCCTTTTTGTGAAATTTTTACTATTATATGTTTGTTCTTGTATATAATTTTATTGTTTTATTTATTCTTAAATAGTAGTACCAATGCCACTAATTTATTCTTTCTTCAAAACTTCATTATTTAGATTTGGTTGTAGTTTTTATTTTATTTTCTTTCTTCTTAAGGGATAATACCAATGCTGCTCATTTCCTTCTTATGAATATTCTTTTCACTTTATTTTTTTACCTTTTCTTTCTCCTTAACGGGTAATACCAATGCCACTAATTCATTACATCATAGATCACATCTTTTAGCAGAAATTCCAGTACTATACTTATGATTAAATATGATAAAAGTCTTCAATATCTGTGTAAATTTTGTGCATTTTGTGCGCTTCTTGTTTTCTAGTTCGTTTCTTCTTGAAGTGCTTATTTTCTATTTTCTTTGACTTTTGTTTTTTCCCGTTTAGCAATTGTTGCATGCATGTACTTGGAGTACTCCTATGCATGTATCATGAAAGACTCATTGTGGTGGACACACCCATGCCTGAGGTGAGATGTAACAAACATGCACTGCATTCCACATTCTGACGGGAGGTGGTGGCATAGCTGCAGCTAGTGCCAAAGGCATGAACCGTTCCTAGTCGCAGCAGAGATTATTAAAATATTACGTGTTCGAAAAGTTCAACCTGAATAAAAAACTAACTGATTCTTTTCAAGAATGAGAGATGACCATAGCGAGGGTGCTTATTTCACCCGCTGCAATAAAATTTGCTTCAAAATGAATATCAGTTTTAATTCTGCATTAAAAATTATTATGTAATTTTTTGTAAATCCACCTAAATTATGTAATTATTTTTTGTAAGTCAACTTTCATCACATAGTTGCACTTCTTTTTCAGCGATTTCTGCATACTAGTCCAGTCGCCCTGTCCTATCGTCCTTGTTCTCTGGTGTGAATCACTGGTCATATTCACGCTCTCTGCTTTTTGACAAAATCATGACTTTGCATTGGTTTCGACGTTCCGGGATTTTGAAATTAGTGTTTGATAGTTTTCTGAGGACTTTTGTTGGAAAAATGTTGATTGCTACTTTGCCAGTTCAATCATGTATTCATGCTTTAGTTCATCTATCGAGTCATGATAAAACTCCCAGAACCACCGACCAACGCATTAGTCCCACCAGTAGGCATTAATCGGGCCTAGCACACATTGAATCTTACGGTTTAAAGTTCTGCATGTACTCGTAGTATAGTAGTATACATACTTGTCCAGATATGGTGTTAGCACCACACCTGACCGTGGCCGGCCCGGGGCCCTTTCTCATCTTCACAAAAAGAAAGTGATCAACCCTAATGTTTTTTCAGTCGATGAACATCTAGCCAATGCCATTTATTAATAAGTGAACCAACAAAAGATTGCAAGACCTTAACAAAAAATCATGAACTTAAGAGTGAAAAAACTGTAAGATCTTAACAACAAAAAATCATTAACCTGAGCATTGGGATATTCTGAAAGAAGAGGTGATCCAGGCCAGAAGAGTTTTCTAAAACAGGAGTCATGTGGGAGGGCGTTAATAATACGGTCATATTATCAGAAGAAGGAAATCCCAAGTTGTCTTAAGGACAATAGACCTATCAGCTTATGTAACATACTTTACAAAATTGCCTCAAAATGTGTGGTAAATAGGATGTGACCACTACACCATGACCAAACTCAAAGCACATTCATACTAGGGGGAATGATCATAGATAATGCTTTGATTGCCTCACAATGTATACATCATATTCAGAAAAGCTTGGATGCAAAAGGTAAGTTTTGGGCTAATAAATTAGACCTCAGAAAAGCTTATGAGAGGGTCGACTAGAAATATCTTGATGGGGCAATGAGAGGGTTAGTCCATGCTGATAAATGGAAGCAATAGATCATGAGGTGTGTCAAGTTAGTGAAATATTAGGTCCATTTTAGTGGGAACCTGCTGTCGAGTTTTTCCCCTGCGAGTGTTTTGAGATAGGGTGATCCACTCTCGCCATATCTCTTTCATTTTGTAGCAGATGTTCTTGGACGCCTGCTTGAAGTGGATGAAATAGAAGAGCTAAATTTTTTCCCATCAAACCCTGGTATTTCACACTTGTTATTTTTGCAGATGATAGCTTATTATTTCTTAAAACAAACAACGATCAAGCAAGCAAGGCGAAGCACATTCTGAGCAATTATGAGATAGCCAAGGGCCAAGTGATCAGTACATGCAAATGTTCTATACTTTGACGAAACAAACACTCTCAAGAGGATGGTCAGGAGGTAATAGATATTCTATATGTGGTGACAGTTAGTTTTGAGGATAAATATTTGGGCTTGCTAGTTCCAGCAGGGAGCATAGTTAAGGGTAAATTCAAGTCAACCTACAAGAAAGAAAGGAAAATAATGAATCATTGGTGCCAAGGAGACACTAATTAAATCTTTGGTGCAAGTGATCCCCACCTTTGGAATGAGTGTTTTTAAGATTTTAGCAAGCCTTTGCGAGGAGTTGATGCACATGACAACATATTTTCTGGTGGGGAGATGATAATGACCGCCAACATAGTCATTGATTGAGCTGGGAGAAACTCACACGACGCAAAAATCAAGGAGGTATGGGTCTCAAGGAAATTAAAGTTTTTTACCAGTGTCTCCTTGCTACGAAAGCTTGACGAGTTGTTACATATCCGGACAATTTATTTGCGGAAGTACTTAAGGCAAAATACTACCATGGGGCTAATCTACTTGACACGGCATTTATTCATAGTGCCTGCCGAGTTGGCAGGGCATCATGCGTTGGTTGGAACTTCTTAAGAATAGAAAAAGCGTTCGTTTCTGGAGAGACAATTGGATTCTGAGGAGAAATATTAAAATTCATAAAAGTCTGACAATCTTGTGAGTCCGTTTGGTAGTGGAATTGATAGACCAAGAAAAACATACTTGCAAGGAGGAAAGAACAACACACATTTTTACACATGAAGATGCGACTGATATTTTCTGAATTCGACTCCCAAGCTAAGATCGGGATGATTGTATTGCTTGGCAGCCGAAAAAATGGAATAGTCACTGTTCGTAGTGCGTACAAGCTAGCTAGTGATGAAAAGAATCCTGAAATGATTGGATCAAGCCATAACATCTCAATGGATCGTAGTATTTGGAAGACCATATGGAAAAAATGTCCACCCACACTAGTAGAAAATAGGGCTTTGGTCACAGCTCAATATACACATTAGTCCCAGTTGCGCTACAAACCGGGACTAATACTCACATTAGTCCCGGTTCGAGCGGCTAAATGCATTAGTCCCGGTTCAAATGAGACCTTTAGTCCTGGTTTGAGACACGAACCGGGACTAAAGGGTGTGATGCCCTTTAGTCCCGGTTCATATCTCAAACCGGGACTAAAGGGGTTCATGTCTCAAACTCTACCCCCCCCTCCCGTGTATCGTCATTTCAGTTTTGAAAAAACAAAAGAAAATGATAAAAACTTCAAAAATAGAATCCTTCCAGATGTAGTTATATTACTAAATCTACTAGTTAGGAAAATTAAAAAACTTAAATTTGGACATGTTTTGCAAAAAAGTGTTATGAAAAAGTAAAATGACTATAACTATTGCATATGATGTTGGAAAAAATGTATAATATATTAAAATGTTCAGCACTAAAATCCGCATCCGATTTTGACCGCCGTAGGCCGTTTTGCAAATTTTACAATCCTCAAATTCTAGAAGAAAAAAGTTATGATCAAATTTCTGTTTTTCTTGATTTTTTGTTAAATTTGGTCAAACTATGGTCAAACTTCTTATTCTAGAACTACTAGTGTTACTAAATAATTATTCAAGAATATCAGTGTTACTGAATAATTATTTTAGTTTTTTTGAATTTTTGTCAAATCTGGTCAAACCGTGGTCAAACAACGGTCAAACTACTTATTCAAGAAATATTAGTGTTACTAAATAATTATTGTTTTTTAGTTAGTTTCAAACTCAAACAGTGAAATGTGTGACTTCATGCTCAAGCTAAACTCCTGAGGGTTAATAGGATTGACATCTTTCTATTGTCAGGAAAACAACAAGTGCAGACTTGGAAACGAGGGGGAATAGAACCCGGAAGTTAAGCGTGCTCAGGCTGGAGTAGTGAGAGGATGAGTGACCGGGCGGAAAGTTAGATGATTTGGAATGATGAGGGGTGATTAGATAATAAATTGTAAAATAATTTAGAAATTTGAAAAAATTTAAAATTTAAAAAAATTGAAAAAATCGTAAAATTTCCTTTAGTCCCGGTTGGTAAGACAGTGGCCACGTGGAGGGCCTTTAGTCCTGGTTCGATAGAACCGGGACTAAAGGGGGGGAGCCTTTAGTACCGACCCTTTAGTCCTAGTTCAGAACTTGGACTAAAGGCCCTCTAGAACCGGGACAAATGAGTCTTTTTCTACTAGTGCCAAAGGTACATAATTTTACATGAAAACTAGCAACTGAATCACCTGAGTTTCAAAATAATTGATTTTGACATATCCCCGGTCTTACCCCTATTTGCAGTTGTTTGTGGAGCTGACGACGAAACATGCTTCCATGTTGCTCACGAATGTACGTTTGCGATGACCCTATGGCATGAGTTGAAGGAAGTGTGGATCCTCCCTCCCGAGCACGAAATAACCTACACAGGAAGGGATTGCGTTCTAGTCCTTCTAGCTAGAGTAAGTGAAGATCTAAGACAAAAGTCTATGCTATTTTGGTGGCGTGTTTGGCATCATAGGAGTTAAAGCAAATTTTTTGCATTTTTCACGGCTTTTACCAAACTACCTTATAAACCTCCACATGATTGTAGACGAAAATTTCCAGATCAATCATAAAGGAAAAAAGCCCTATGATTAAGGTACCAAATTTGAAACTAATGATGATACGGAGGAAAAAAGGTTGGCTAAAGCATGAACTCAGATGGGCCTAGGACAATGTTGATGGATGTTTCATGGAGGAGAGTAGCAGTGGATCGTGAGACAATGTGCTTTGGAGATGACCCATCTGCCTAGCAGGACTACTAAAAGCGTTGGAGATGACCCATCTGCCTTTAGTGATTCAGATGGACAACACGATGGTAGACACACGATCTCTCCTCTTCTCATAGATCAAAAAATGGAGTACTTGCGAGGGAACTTCGAGCCATCAAGCAGGCAAGGAAATAGAGAAGTTAAAACTTGCAAAGTAGATAGAATGGACAATAGTTTAGCCATAGTGTTGCCCAGTTTGGGTGTAGATAGTTGCATGGTGGTGTTATGCAAGGGACAGTGGCAGCCTGCGTGTTGAGCGTGGACTTGGGCGATTGTCAAAATATTTTTACCTCAGTTAATTAATACAACTCTCTATTTAATAAAAAGCGCAAACTTCAGCATGGCAAAGGAAGATCTGAACTACTATAAGTCATGAACTTGAGCATGATTTGTTTAAATAATAAATTATTCGAGATTTTTCTTTTTCATGAAGAAATAACCAACTCTATCAAAGTTCCAAATGTATGGACAAAGTTTATTTGTTTCTTGGTAATAATCATGGCATGTGCGCATCATCCGATGTAATCGTAGAACAAAGTTCCTCACCTTCCCAATTGGGATGACGATTTAACACCAAAGGAATAAGTAATAGCACACATAGCTTTCACATCATACAGAAGTGCTGATCCCATTGTTTGTGTCGCCAAACTAAATATTCCAGCAATTGATACACTATAAAAAGTTGAGGAACAGAACCAATCTAGAACATGTAAAATCAGATCTACAGAGCATGAGCGACGTTTTGGGGAGAGGAACAAAACGGATCTAGAACATGGAAAATCTAGAACCAAAATTCAAGAAACACCCATCTCTTTTTTTTTAGAAACATGAACAAGCCAAGCCTGTTGACCCCTCTCTCCTTATCATAGGCTGTTGCATGTCGCTCGTGCCATAGGAGTTTTAAATAATCTATATATATATATATATATATATATATATATCTATAGCTAATATTAAAAGACGAAGGATTTCATGGTTCTCCATACGTCAATTACGTGTTTTACTCCGCAATCATCGGCCTAGGCCACACATATCGCTGATTGGACCTTGGCCCACACTGGCTCCTCGGCAAGCCTAGCTCGGCCACGCACAAAACAACCAGAAACGAACCTGTCTCAAAGAAAAAACAGAAACAAACCTGCACGCACACAAACCATTAGGGCTGACTCATAAAAAAACCACCTCACGTACGTGTCGCCGCCTAATTCTAAAATTCCATCTCCTTGATCCCCCGTCCTACGACCCTACGGGAGGCACCGCCGCAGGCAGGGGCCCAACGGCCGCCACGAGGCTCCCCGGTCGACATAGCCGTCCGTCCGTGCTCCGAGCCGACGATTCTCTGGCTTATCACCGTTCTTTCGTGCCGCCCCCAGCGTTGCTCGCCGCCGGCCCAGATCGGCGAAGTACGCATCGCCCCACCATGCCCCTCATCAGATCCCCGTCCTCCTGATCACGCCATGCCGTCGCGGGTCCTATGCGTCATCAGCCCATGATGCCGCCCCAAGCTCTATGAACTATTTGCCGAGAGAGTGCTTGGCCTGCACTGACAAGCTCAGCCAGAACGTCATCGAGTCTGATGTCGGACTCGACGTTAACCATGGTCACTCACCCCATAAGGTTTCTTTCTCCTCCTCCATTAAAGGTTGTGCTACGCCCGAAGAAGAAGCATGATGCACTTAATTGATTCACCCAGTTGTGTTACCTTGCAATCGTGCCTCTTCTCCCTCGCCTGCTCTGACAGTGGTGTTTTGGGCGTCCTTGACCATGGCAGAAAGTCTCAAAGAAGGACGCCGGCAAGCACAAGGCGCTTCTGCCACAAGGGTCCATGTTGCACGTGTAGCACGACACCCATGGGAAGAAGATTAGTCCCTTTCTCTGGGAAATAATCTGATAGTTTGCTCCTTTAAGTATTGAGCGTGAGTTCATTAACAACAACAAGAAGGGAATGAGTAGATGTGAGAGGAGCCGAGGATGATAATTCAGGAAGAGGACCTGGTATACCATGTGAAACATTACGACAAGAGGTGGCTTGCGAGAGAGAAAAAACAAAGAGATGGGGACATCTAGCAATCAACAGCGTGGCAAGGACGAGTACGACGGTGTCACCAGACATGAACAGTGGCAAACAAGTCCATGTAATTAGTCACGTATTCATTAATATTTAGGCTTGCTATATAAAGCTACCATGTCTCTATGTAAGTTAATTTTCAGTCCATTGGTGTTTCCCTCATTATCATCTTGCAGACTTTGTATCTATCAGTACATGAATTCAGTTTCTACAATTTGTTTCATCGAAACTACCGATCGACTTCATAGGGCGAAAGTTACATGATACTAAAGAGCCTAGCAATGGTGGAAGGGTGAGAGTGTGTATAATCCATGGACTCAACATTAGTCATAAAGAACTCACATACTTATTGCAAAAATCTATTAGTTATCGAAACAAAGTATTACGCGCATGCTCCTAGGGGGATAGATTGGTAGGAAAAGACCATCGCTCGTCCCCGACCGCCACTCATAAGGAAGACAATCAATAAATAAATCATGCTCCGATTTAATCACATAACGGTTCACCATACGTGCATGTTACAGGAATCATAAATTTCAACACAAGTATTTCTCAAATTCACAAGTACTCAACTAGCATGACTCTTATATCACCATCTCCATATCTCAAAACAATTATCAAGTATCAAACTTCTCATAGTATTCAATGCACTTCTCTGAAAGTTTTTATATTATAGAAAATTTCCATGTTGATCTAAAGAACTCCCAAAATAATATAAGTGAAGCATGATATATCAATTATTTCTATACAACAAATCCACCACTGTGCTCTAAAAGATAGAAGTGAAGAACTAGAGCAAAAACTATATAGCTCAAAAGATATAAGTGAAGCACATAGAGTATTCTAACAAATTTCAAATCATGTGAGTCTCTCTCAAAAGGTGTGTACAGAAAGGATGATTTTGGTAAACTAAAAAAAAGACTCAAATCATACAAGACGCTCCAAGCAATACACATATAATGTGGTGAATAAAAATATAGCTCCAAGTAAATTACCGATAGACGAAGACGAAAGAGGGGATGCCTTCCGGGGCATCCCCAAGCTTAGGATTTTTGGTGTCCTTGAATTTTACCTTGGGGTGCCATGGGCATCCCCAAGCTTAGGCTCTTGCCACTCCTTTTTCCATAATCCATCAAGACTTTTACCCAAAACTTGAAAACTTCACAACACAAAACTCAAAATAGAAAATCTTGTGAGCTCCGTTAGCGAAAGAAAAGAAAACACCACTTCAAGGTACTGTAATGAACTCATTATTTATTTATATTGGTGTTAAAACTACTGTATTCAAATTTCTCTATGGTTTATAAAATCTTTTACTAGCCATAGATTCATCAAAATAAGCAAACAACACAAGGAAAACAGAATCTGTCAAAAACAGAACAGTCTGTAGTAATCTGTAGCTAACGCAACTTCTGGAACCCCAAAAATTCTAAAATAAGTTTGTGGACGTGCGGAATTTATCTATTGATGATCTTAAAAAAGAATTAACTAAATATCACTTTCCAAATAAAAATGGCAGCAATTCTCGTGAGCGCTAAAGTTTCTGTTTTTTACAGCAAGATTAAAAAGACTTTCCCCAAGTCTTCCCAACGGTTCTACTTGGCACAAACACTAATTAAACACAAAAAACACAACCAAAACAGAGGATAGATAAATTATTTATTATAAAACAGGAGCAAAACTAAAGGAATAAAAATAAAATTGGGTTGCCTCCCAACAAGCGCTATCGTTTAACGCCCCTAGCTAGGCATAAAAGCGATGATAGATCTAGGTATTGCCATCTTTGGTAGGCAATCCATAAGTGGATCTCATAATAGATTCATATGGTAATTTAACTTTATTTATAGGGAAGTGTTCCATGCCTTTCTTTAATGGAAATTGGAATTTGATATTCCCTTCCTTCATATCAATAATTGCACCAATCGTTCTAAGGAAAGGTTTACCAAGAATAAGAGGACATGAAGGTTTGCAATCTATATCAAGAACAATGAAATCTATGGGTACATAAGTCCTATTTGCAACAATAAGAACATCATTAATTCTTCCCATAGGTTTCTTAATAGTGGAATCCGCAAGGTGCATGTTTAAAGAACAATCATCAAAATCACGGAAACCTAGCAAATCACATAAAGTTTTCGGAATCGTGGAAACACTAGCACCCAAATCACACAAAGCATAGCACTCATTATCTTTAATTTTAATTTTTATTGTAGGTTCCCACTCATCATAAAATTTTCTATGGATAGAAACTTCCAACTCAAGTTTTTCTTCATAAGATTGCATCAAAGCATCAACGATATGTTTAGTAAAAGCTTTATTTTGACTATAGGCATGGGGAGAATTTAGCACGGATTGCAACAAGGAAATACAATCTATCAAAGAGCAATTATCATAATTAAATTCCTTGAAATCCAAAATAGTGGGTTCATTGCTATTTAAAGTTTTGACCTCTTCAATCCCACTTTTATCAATTTTTGCATCAAGATCTAAAAACTCTGAATTTTTGGAACGCCTTCTAGGTAATGGTGGCTCATCTTCAGTCCCATCATTATCAAGATTCATATTGCAAAAAAAGATTTAATAGGGGACACATAAATCACTTTTAGATCTTCATCCTTATTATCATGAAAACTAGAAGAACACGCTTTCACAAAGCAATCTTTCTTAGCACGCATCCTAGCGGTTCTTTCTTTGCACTCATCAATGGAAATTCTCATGGCTTTGAGAGATTCATTGATATCATGCTTAGGTGGAATAGATCTAAGTTTCAAAGAATCAACATCATGAGAAATTCTATCAACGTTCCTAGCCAGCTCATCAATCTTAAGCAATTTTCCTTCAATCAATGCATTGAAACTCTTTTGCGAACTAATATATTCTTTAATATTAGATTCAAAATCAGAGGGCATCTTATTAAAATTTCCATCAGAATTGTTGTAGGAATTACCATAATTATTAGAGTAATTACTAGGAAACGGCCTAGAATTAAAATTACCTCTATACGCGTTATTACCAAAATTGTTCCTACCAACAAAATTCACATCCAGAGATTCATTATTATTCTCAATCAAAGTAGACAAAGCCATATCATTAGGATCAGTAGGAGCACTCCTATTAGCAAACAATTTCATAAGCTCATCCATCTTTCCACTCAAAACATTAATCTCTTCAATTGCATGCACTTTTTTACTAGTAGATCTTTCGGTATGCCATTGAGAATAATTAACCATAATATTATCTAGGAGTTTAGTAGCTTATCCTAAAGTGATTTCCATAAAAGTGCCTCCCTCGGCTGAATCTAAAAGATTTCTAGAAGCAAAATTCAATCCGGCATAAATTTTTTGTATAATCATCCAAAGATTCAAACCATGTGTAGGGCAATTACGTATCATTAATTTCATCCTCTCCCAAGATTGTGCAACATGTTCATGATCAAATTACTTAAAATTCATAATATTATTTTCTAAGAGAGATGATTTTAGCGGGAGGAAAATTGTCGGTGTCAAAACCGGCGGATCTCGGGTAGGGGGTCCCGAAATGTGCTTCTAAGGCGGATGGTAACAGGAGGCAGGGGACACGATGTTTACCCAGGTTCGGGCCCTCTTGATGGAGGTAATACCCTACGTACTGCTTGATTGTTCTTGATAATATGAGTGTTACAAGAGTTGATCTACCACGAGATCAGAGAGGCTAAACCCTAGAAGCTAGCCTATGGTATGATTGTATGTTGTCCTACGGACTAAATCCTCCGGTTTATATAGACACCGGAGAGGGCTAGGGTTACACAAGGTCGGTTACAGAGGAGGAGATATAAATATCTGTATTGCCTAGCTTGCCTTCCACGCCAAGTAGAGTCCCATCCGGACACGGGATGAAGTCTTCAATCTTGTATCTTCATAGTCCAGCAGTCCGGCCAAAGGATATAGTTCGGCTGTCCGAAGACCCCCTAATCCAGGACTCCCGCAGTAGCCCCTGAACCAGGCTTCAATGACGATGAGTCCAGCGCGCAGTGTTGTGTTCGGCATTGCAAGGCAGGTTCCTCCTCCGCATACATCATGGAAGAGTTTTGAATACAAGGACAGTGTCCGGCTCTACAAAATAAGTTCCACATAGCACCGTAGAGAGAATAATATTTCCACAAATCTAATCTGCTGACATGTTTTGATAGCACGACATTACGCCATGGCCAAGTTATTATTCGAACCGCTTTTCTCAACTAGCTCTGCACATATCGCGAGGCGGTTTTCTTGACACGTCTTGTCAAAGTAGAGATCGTGTTCCCCTTATCATGACATTCTCATCAATACGGACGTGGGTAACCCAACTGCGCCATTAATTACGGCGCCTAGGGAATAAGCGGTTTTACCAAGCAAGTGGGGAGACACATCGCCTCTTTCGCCCTTATAAAGGGACAAGGATTTACTTTTCTCACCCACGCCTTCTTCCTCCTCACTTACCCATTCCCGCACACTCGAGCTCTAGCGCCCAAGCTCGCGTTCTTCTTCTCAAACCACTCCAAGCATGTCTGGAGAAGGAGGCAAGTGGATGGTCTCCTCCGTCACGGAGGAGAACATCAAAAAGTTACGGGAAGCCAGATATCTGACTGCGGATATCGTGCACCGGCTGCCAGATGCGGGGCAGATCATCCTACGCCCGAACCCCATGAGAGGGTAGTTTTTCTGACCCACTTCGCCCGTGGACTGGGATTTCTGCTCCACCCGTTCGTTCACGGGCTCATGTTCTACTATGGGCTGGATTTTCATGATCTGGCCCCCAATTTCATCTGCAACATCTCAGTGTTTATCGTCATGATCTGGCCCCCAATTTTCATGATCTGGCCTTCCTCCGCATCAAGCCCCACTTTGGCCTATGGCCGAAAACCTTCAATGTTAAACCTAAGGTAGTGAGTGGCCAGCAAGCAGAGTGCGGAGGCGCCATGGTGGGGAAGATGCCTAATGTCACCTGGCTCGAGGGCAGCTATGTGGATACCATAAAGGGGTGGCAATCGGGGTGGTTCTACATCACCGAGCCACGCGACTCCAACTGGGTGGCGGCGCCCAAATTTCGATCCGGAATCCCCACGCGGTTCACCTCCTGGAAAGAGAAGGGCGTGTCCTGGGGTTCCTCGGTAGAGCTGACCAGACTCCAGACCTGCATCCAGAACATGACGAACAAGAAAATCAAGCTTGTCAACGTGGTCCAGGTTATGCTCTTCCGCCGGATCCTTCCATGTAAACGACGGGCATTTGTTTTGTGGGAATTCGAGTCGGCCAAGCACCAGACGTTGTGAGAGCTCTATGACACGACACACGAGGACGTCTAGAGGGTGCTGTTCAAGAGCGCCGAGATTCCTCCCCCCCCTCAACGAGGACCGCGGACTCCGCGCAAAGCGCCACGCCAATCCGGTAGGCTTTTTATAGCTCTCAAGGTATCTATTTTCCCCGGTTTAGTTGTGTGCAGGATCTGAACTTCCATGTCATTAACAGGACTGGATAGACACGGCGGAGCAGCTTGATAGCCCAGCCCCGCTGCTCGAAGATCCTGCAGACGCTCTTCTAACGAAGATGCTGACTTTGGCACCCTACGAGGTGCCGGAAAAGAAGACCAAGAAGAAGGCCGCGGGGACCCGAAAGGGTCTCCGACGCAAGGTTGTATCGTAGTCATCGGACGATGACTCCGACGCGCACTCCTCCCATGGAAACGAGGAGGAGGAGGAGAAAAGTTCTCCCCCCCCAGCCGGGGGAGACAAGAAAAGGAAGGCCGACCCATCCGGGGAGGCCGAAGGGTCCAAGAAGGGATGGACCCTCCCTCCGGACTATGCCACGATGGCCGCCGACAGCGGCGACGAGTGGCTACCCAGGGACAAGCCCATGGCGAAGTCGTAAGTGTCCGGACACCATAGTACTTCATGGTATGTTTTATTGCACTGCCTCTCCTCATGCCGAACATGATTATGCAGTCCGTCCCGAGCTCATCTCGACGTACCCTCGTCGAGCGGCTCTTTGGACTCGTCGGATATGAATAGCGGTTCTCTTCCGACCGCTTCCACCCCTCGCCCTACGGACAACGCCGCGGTGTTGTCTCAAAAGGCACCGAGCCAAGGGGAGGTGGTCCTGGGGGCGCCTCGCGGCGACTTCCCGGACCCTGGGTACCAAGGGAGCGAGGCTCCTACGGGCTTCGAGTTCGAGCCCCAGCCGGACACTGCGCCAGAACCTTTGATGGTTCCGGAGTCCGGCAGGCGGTCCCCCGTCAAGGGGGGCCAACCATCCGTGCCGGTGTCCTCTATCCAACTAGAGGCACCGGACAACCTGCTGGAAGCGCTTCGCAGCGCTTCCATCAAAGAAGAGCACCGCACTATCATGAGTGCGGTGGTCGAGAAGGTTCAGTCCGCCAAAAACGGACTGACCGAAGCTTGCGCCAGCCTCCTAACAGGCTTTGAGGTAAGCAATCAAAATATAAGAAAATATTACCGCATAGATAGTAGCCCCTGATGCTCTGTTCGGAGTTCACGAAGAAAAGCCGAATAAAGGATCAAATGATGACTCAGGAGTCTAATTAGAGTATGTCTATGTGTATGTGCAGGCTTCACTGCTAGCCGCTACCGCATGTACTGCGGAGGTCTCTGTGCTAAAGCAGGACCTGAAGCGGTCTGAGGACGAGCTCGGCCTTACCAAGAGGCAGCTCGAAGAGAGCAAAGGTAAGAAATACCCATGTCTATATAGTTAAAAAGAAGTTCAGGTGTAAAGTAATAGGATCCTCATGGATTTGTTAGGGGCCACGACCGAGGTGGCGACCCTGAGGAAGGCGTTGTCCGAGGCCGAAGACAAAGCGGCCAAAGAACGCATTGAACGGGAGAAGCAAGAAGCCCGAGTAGGCGAGGTGCAGCAAGAGCTCGAGGCTCTCGCCAAAAAGCACGAGTCCTTGGAGCTCGACTCTAAGACGCGAGAGTCCGAGCTCGCGCAGGGGCTTGAAAGCGTACTGAGCACCAAGGCCGAAGCCCACAAGGCCCTCCAGGAGATTGACGCGGTGAATAAGATAGCAACGGGTAGGGCATTCATTATGCAAAGCAAGCACATGAAGGAGACTTTCCTTTTTCTTACCCGAGTTCGGAGCTCTCCAGGAGCGTTTGCAGATCTTTCCCGTAGTGTACTAGGTGCTGTGGAGTTTTACCAGGCTGAGGAGGGGAGCTCGACGGAGAAGTTGTTCTGGTCTCAGTATACTGGGACCGAACACCCCGTGCCTTTGAGAGACAAACTGAAGCAGTTGGTCGAGCTTCACAAGGCGGCCGAACAGGCCATGAGGGGCCTTATAGTCCGGATGTGGCCTGGCGAGCCCCTGTCCGGCAGCTACTTCGGTCTGGTGAGGCGGCTTGTGGAAGCCTGCCCATGGCTTGAAGTCATCGAGTGGTCCGTCTGTATCAAGGGTGCACGCAGGGCTTTTGCCTGGGCGAAGGTGCACTGGGCGAAGCTGGACGCCGTGAAGCTGGTGAAGGAGGGGCCGCCAGAGGGCAAGGAGCATCGCTGCCCCGAGAATTATTATGAGAGTGTCCTGAATGGTTCTCGTCTAGTGGCAGATGAGTGTGCCAAGGATGTAATTTTTGAATGAACATGCTCATGTGATCATGTAATATGAAACGAGTTCATTTGCGCCATGCAACGCTTCCTTAATTTAAAATATTACCATCTGTGCGGCCGTGTATAAAATCTGAGAGTTGGCCAGTCGTTGGCTTCTATCCCCATGTAACTAGTACTGGGGTGTTCGGGATAAACCTGAACACTCTTTACCCCAATTTTGGGTCCTTCAAGGGAGGTGTTCAGCGCAACGAACCAGGCAATCGGACTATAATGCTTTATCACTCTCACTTAGCCATAGAAGTCTATGATTTTAAATTTTGGCGAAGCCCCTGGTATTCGGAGGGCCGAATTTGGGGCGCTATACTCGCCTAAGCCAGACAAGGCCGAGTCCTCGCCCAAAGCAGAAAAAGTCTTTAAGGACTTGAGACCTCTCGAACAGCGACAAGTCTCGCGCCTTATCATGACAGTTAGTTTTTGGCTTTCTCTACTGAGGTGCTCGTCCGGAAGAACCGGGAAACAATCGCAGTAGTTCTCCCACCGCTACCTTAGCCGATATAGCGGAACGTAAGGTACCAAAGCATGGGAGCCGGGAAACCCAACATTTGACCAAAGACATGATTCGGAGCTGATGCATATAATGCTATAAGTTCAGGGTGCCGCACTGTCGAAAGTGTTCAGAGTTCTTCCGCCGTATTATGGGGTAAACGAGAACCCCTGGCGAACTGACCGTACCCGAACGTGCGGGTGCGGATTGTCGTAAGTGGACATATAAGGGAAAGAGAAAAACTTAAATAATGCAACGACAGGTTAATGATATGCATTGTTATGTGAACAATACGTCGAAGCATACTTGGTACAGGTAGTGCAATAAGCATAAAGTAGGACAATTCGAAATGTCCTATCCCAGGGCAAGCTATGCATAAATAGTGAAAAGCGGGTATATCAATTATTACTAGAGACCACCTGGCGGTTCCCGTGTTCATCTTAGCTTCTTGCCGCCTTGGTTGTTGCTTCCGGAATGTGTCCGGCAATCATACTGCCGGAAAGGGATTCCAGAGAGTTAGGCCCTGAAAGGGAGAAGGAATGACAAAGGTATAGATCCCCTAGTGCGGTTAAGCCACAATGCGGGGCATGTCCTGATCGTGCCCCCGCCTATGTCCATGGTATTTTCAATGCATAGTTATGTACACGCAGCACGGATTTCGTCGCTTCACTGGGACTGGGATGGGGGCCGAACTGCAAGGCGAGCTCTGATCGTGCCACGTGATCCTGTTGCAGCTTGTTCCAGACTCGCTTGAAGGTGTCCGGGGGCTGTGACGCCGAATGAGTGGTGTGCCTGAACATGCTGCTTTGTGCTTCTGCTGCAAGGGCCGCCGTATGCTCTTCCGTACGGAGCGAGTGTTCTGTGTTTCCATTTACTTTTATGACCCCGCGAGTGAAGGAAATATGACCTAGAGGCAATAATAAAGTTATTATTTATTTCCTTATATCATCATAAATGTTTATTATTCATGCTAGAATTGTATTAACCGGAAACATAATATATGTGTGAATACATAGACAAACAGAGTGTCACTAGTATGCCTCTACTTGACTAGCTCGTTGATCAAAGATGGTTATGTTTCCTAACCATAGACATGAGTTCTCATTTGATTAACGGGATCACATCATTAGGAGAATGATGTGTTTGACTTGACCCATTCTGTTAGCTTAGCACTTGATCGTTTAGTTTGTTGCTATTGCTTTCTTCATAACTTATACATGTTCCTATGACTATGAGATTATGCAACTCCCGTTTACCAGAGGAACACTTTGTGTGCTACCAAACGACACAACGTAACTGGGTGATTATAAAGGTGCTCTACAGGTGTCTCCGAAGGTACTTGTTGGGTTGGCGTATTTCGAGATTAGGATATGTCACTCCGATTGTCGGAGAGGTATCTCTGGGCCCTCTCGGTAAAGCACACCACTCAAGCCTTGCAAGCATTGCAACTAATAAGTTAGTTGCGGGATGATGTATTACGGAACAAGTAAAGAGACTTGCCGGTAACGAGATTGAACTAGGTATTGAGATACCGACGATCGAATCTCGGGCAAGTAACATACCGATGACAAAGGGAACAACGTATGTTGTTATGCGGTCTGACCGATAAAGATCTTCGTAGAATTTGTAGGAGCCAATATGAGCATCCAGGTTCCGCTATTGGTTACTGACCGGAGACGTGTCTCGGTCATGTCTACATAGTTCTCGAACCAGTAGGGTCCGCACGCTTAAAGTTCGGTGACGATCGTAATTAGGGTTTTTGTGTTTTGATGTACCGAAGGTTGTTCGGAGTCCCGGATGTGACCACGGACATGACGAAGAGTCTCAAAATGGTCGAGACATGAAGATTGATATATTGGAAGCCTATATTTGGATATCGGAAACATTCCGGGTGAAATCAGGATTTTACCGGAGTACAGGGGGGTTACCGGACCCCCCCCCCCCGAGGGGGGGGGGTTATTGGGCCTACATGGGCCATAAGGGAGAAGAGGAGGGCCGGCCAGGGCAGGCCGCGCGCCCCCTCCCCCCTAGTCCGAATAGGACAAGGAAGGGGGGGGGCTTTCCTCTTTCTCCCTTCATCCTTCCTTTTCCAACAAGGCAAGAGGGGGAAGTCCTACTCCCGGTTGGAGTAGGACTCCTCCAGGCGCACCCCTAGGGCCGGCCGCACCTCCCCCTCTCCCTCCTTTATATACCGAGGCAACGGGGCACCCCATGACACACAAGTTGATCCTCGTGATCGTTCCTTAGCCATGTGCGGTGCCCCCTTCCACCATATTCCACCTCGGTCATATCGTAGCGGTGCTTAGGCGAAGCCCTGCGTCAGTAGAACATCATCACCGTCATCACGCCGTCGTGCTGATGAAACTCTCCCTCAACGTTTTGCTAGATCGGAGCTCGAGGGACGTCACCGAGTTGAACGTGTGCAGAACTCGGAGGTGCCGTACATTCAGTACTTGGATCGGTCGGATCGGGAAGACGTACGACTACTTCCTCTACGTTGTGTCAACGCTTCCGTTGCCGGTCTACGAGGGTACTTAGACAACACTCTCCCCTCTCGTTGCTATGCATCACCATGATCTTGCGTGTGCGTAGGAAAATTTTGAAATTACTACGTTCCCCAACAACGAGGTCCTGGCATCTTGAGCTTGAGGTATGCGTAATGCGGCACAGCATTGAATTTTGCAAATGTTGTCCGTCCGAGTAGTGCATGATAGCCACTGCGAAACGGCACGATGTCAAAGATTAACTCTTTGCTTCGGAAGTTGTCCAGTGATCCGAAGACCACTTTCAATGTGATTGAGCATGTGCAATGGGCCTCTACACCTGGGTTTGATCCTCGGGGGATCGATTCCCATTTTTCGCACTGTATCCTGATAAAGCAGGTTTAGGCTACTGCCGCCGTCCATAAGGTCTCAAGTGAGGTGAAATCCGTCAATGATGGGGTCTAGGACCAGTGCGGCGGATCCGCAATGACGGATGCTAGTGGGGTGGTCCCTGCGATCGAAGGTGATCGGGCAAGCAGACCACGGGTTGAACTTTGGGGCGACGGGCTCCATCGCATAGACATCCCTTAGTGCACGCTTCTACTCCCTGTTGGGAATGTGGGTTGCGTATATCATGTTCACCATCTTCACTTGTGGGGGAAACCCCTTCTGTCATCCTGTGTTCGGCGGCCGGGGCTCCTCCTCATCGTCGCTATGCAGCCCCTTTTCCTTGTTTCGGCATTTAACTTGACGGCCTGCTTGAACACCCAGCATTCTCTATTGGTGTGATTGGCTGGCTTGTCGGGGGTGCCATGGATTTGACACGAGCGGTGTAGTATGCGATCCAGACTGGACGGAGCCAGAGTATTTCTTTTAAATTGCTTTTTCCGCTGATCGGATCTAGAGCCTCTGAATCCGGCATTGACAGACGGTTAAGTCGTCGACACTAGCTACTAAGTGGGTGGTGGGTGGGCAGCGAATTTCTTCGTCGTCCGCATCCCATTCTAGCCTGACATAGTTCGGCCAAAGTTCTCCAGACAGGGAGAGAGACCTTAATGAATTTAGAACATCTCCGAAAGGTGAGTGCTGAAAGATATCCGCAGAGGTGAACTCCATGATCGACGCCCAGTCGGATTCGACGGGCACGGATGTGAGCGGCTCGGAGTCCGTGGCCGGAGACGAATCCAGTGGTTCGGCAACACGGCTCTCGTAAGGGGTCAAGTCAGTATTTGGCTCTATCGCCACTGATAGTGCGGGTTCCATGGCGGGGTCTATCCCTCCGCTCTCGGATGGCGCGATTTGCCCCGGAGTAACGGCCAGAGCAGTTGCGGATGCGATCTCCCGAACACCGTCCGACGGCAGAGTTACGTCATGCTCGTCGCGACTGTGCGGCGCGTCCGACATGGGCTCAAATCCGTCGAAGATCAAGTCTCCACGGATGTCGGCCTTGTAGTTCAAGTTTCCAAATCTGACCTGATGGCCAGGGGCGTAGCTCTCGATCTGCTCCAGATGGCCAAGCGAATTGGCCCGCAGTGCAAAGCCGCCGAATACGAAGATCTGTCCGGGGAGGAAAACCTCACCCTGGACCGCATCGTTACCGATGATCGAAGGAGCCATCGAGCCTTATGGTGACGACACAGTGGAAATCTCAATGAAAGCACCAATGTCGGTGTCAATACCGGCGGATCTCGGGTAGTGGGTCCCGAACTGTGCGTGTAAGGCGGATGGTAACAGGAGGCAGGGGACATGATGTTTACCAAGGTTCGGGCCCTCTTGATGGAGGTAATACCCTACATCCTGCTTGATTGTTCTTGATAATATGAGTGTTACAAGAGTTGATCTACCACGAGATCAGAGAGGCTAAACCCTAGAAGCTAGCCTATGGTATGATTGTATGTCATCCTACGGACTAAATCCTCCGGTTTATATAGACACCAGAGAGGGCTAGGGTTACACAAGGTCGGTTACAGAGGAGGAGATATACATATCCGTATTGCCTAGCTTGCCTTCCACGCCAAGTAGAGTCCCATCCGGACACGGGACGAAGTCTTCAATCTTGTATCTTCATAGTCCAGCAGTCCGGCCAAGGGATATAGTCTGGCTGTCCGGAGACCCCCTAATCTAGGACTCCCTCAAAATACTTAGAGATAAAAGCATCTTTGCACTTATTCGATGAATCAATACTATTTTTAAGCAAAGACGAAAACCAATCTTTAGCACGATCTCTAAGCGAAAATGGAAATAGCTTAAGTTTACCAATATCATTATCCACATCTTTCTTCTTTTGCATATCACACAAATCAACAAAGTTATTTAGATGGGTAGCGGCATCTTCACTAGGAAGGCCAAAAAACGGATCTTTCATGACAAGATTCAGCAAAGAAGTATTAATTTCACAAGATTCAGCATCGGTAAGAGGAGCAATCGGAGTGCACATAAAATCATTATTGTTGGTATTGGCAAAGTCACACGATTTAGTATTATCTTCAGCCATCGTGACAAGCAAGCAATCCAACACACAAGCAAACAAGAAACGAGCAAAAAGGAAAACTGGAAAAGAGGAGGGGAACGGAAAGAGAGGGCGAAAGGAAAAGAGGGCGAATAAAACAGCAAGGGTGAAGTGGGGGAAAGGAAAATGAGAGGCAAATGGCAAATAATGTAATGCGAGGGATAAGAGTTTGTGATGGGTACTTGGTATGTCTTGACTTGTGCGTAGACTCCAGCAACGGTGCCAAAAATGGCTCGTTGTTGGGAGTCAAATTTTGACTTGACTTGCGCGAATCTTCCCGACAACGGCGCCAGAAATCCTTCTTGCTACCTCTTTAGCACTGCGTTGGTTTTCCCTTGAAGAGGAAAGAGTGATGCAGCAAAGTAGCCTAAGTATTTCCCTCAGTTTTTGAGAACCAAGGTATCAATCCAGTAGGAGATAGTGCTCGAGTCCCACGCACCTACACAAACAAATAAGAACCTCGCAACCAACGCGATAAAGGGGTTGTCAATCCCTTCACGGTCACTTATGAGAGTGAGATCTGATAGATATGATAAGATAATATTTTTGGTATTTTTATGATAAAGATAAATAAAGATGCAAAGTAAAATAAATATCGAAGGAAATAACTAACTGTTCGAAGATTAATATGATGGAAGATAGACCCCGGGGGCCATAGGTTTCACTAGTGGCTTCTCTCAAGAGCATAAGTATTATGGTGGTTAAACGAATTATTGTCGAGCAATTGATTGAATTGAGCATAGTTATGAGAATATCTAGGTATGATCATCTATATAGGCATCACGTACGCGACAAGTAGACCGAAACAATTCTGCATCTACTACTATTACTCCACACATCGACCGCTATCCAACATGCATCTAGAGTATTAAGTTCATAAGAACAGAGTAATGCTTTAAGTAAGATGACATGATGTAGAGGGATAAACTCATGCAATATGATATAAACCCCATCTTTTTATCCTCGATGGCAACAATACAATACGTGTTGGTTCCCTTTCTGTCACTGTGATCGAGCACCGCAAGATTGAACCCAAAGCTAAGCACTTCTCCCATTGCAATAAAGATCAATCTAGTAGGCCAAACCAAACTGATAATTCGAAGAGACTTGCAAAGATAAACCAATCATACATAAAAGAATCTAGAGGAGATTCAAATATTGTTCATAGATAAACTTGATCATAAACCCACAATTCATCGGATCTCGACAAACACACCGCAAAAGAAGATTACATCGAATAGATCTCCAAGAAGATCGAGGAGAACTTTGTATTGAGATTCAAAGAGAGAGAAGAAGACATCTAGCTAATAACTATGGACCCGAAGGTCTGAAGTAAACTACTCACACATCACCGGAGAGGCCATGAAGTTGATGTAGAGGCCCTCCATGATCAATGCCCTCCCGGCGGAGCTCCGTAAAAGGCCCCGAGATGAGATCTCTCAGGTATAGAAGGTTGCGGCGGTGGAATTAGGTTTTTGTGGTGCTCCTGGATGTTTGGGGGATACGTGGATATATATAGGAGGAAGATGTACGTCGGTGGAGCAACGAGGGGCCCACGAGGGTGGAGGGCGCGCCCCCTGCCTCGTGCCCTCCTCGATCGTTTCTTGACACCCACTCCAAGTCTCCTGGATCACGTTTGTTGAGAAAATCACGTTCCGGAAGGTTTCATTCCGTTTGGACTCCATTTGATATACCTTTTCTTCGAAACCCTAAAATAGGCAAAAAAACAGCAATTTGGGCTGGGCCTCCGGTTAGTAGGTTAGTACCAAAAATGATATAAAAGTGTAAAATAAAGCCCATTAATATCCAAAATAGCTAATATAATAGCATGGAGCAATCAAACATTATAGATACGTTGGAGACGTATCAATCTACGTGTGACGCAGAGTACATAGCTGCTTCGGAAGCAGCAAATGAAGGAGTCTGGATGAAGGAGTTCATATCTGATCTAGGTGTAACACCTAGTGCATCGGGTCCAATGAAAATCTTTTGTGACAATACTGGAGCAATAGCCTTGGCGAAGGAATCCAGATTTCACAGGAGAACCAACACTACTAGAAAAAGGCCTGTTAGTGGCGCACCTATTTTGGCCATTAATGGCGCACTATAGGTGTGCCACTATTACCACGCCACTAGTAAAAAATACTAATGGCGCACCAGAGATGCGCCATTAGTATACCAGATAATAGTGGCGCACCTGGCAGTGCGCAATTACTATGTCCAACAGCGCGCCCTTACTATGCCTCCTAGGGGGCCATATTTACCTTCACGTATGCCCCCAAGTGTGCTATTACTATGCCCCATAATGCGCCACTGGTATTTAGCCTTGGTGCGCCACTAATGCTCAACAAGTTGCGCCACTACTATGAATATTAGGAATTTTTTTTGCTTTTCTGATATTTGCACAAGTTACAAAATACATTATAGCACAGAATATAAAAAGCAGATTTATCGAATACAATAGAAGATTAGTCTCCGAATACAATTCATCATATTATTCACCGAATTCAAAATATCGAACAAAGTTAGAACATTACAAGACTCAAGACCGCGAGTAGCGAGTTTGTCTTCACATTACAAGTGGATATCTAAACTACCATCACATAGAAGAGAGCTGCGGTCACGATGAGCATCATCGCGATGAAACTGTTATTCATCCGGTTCCTCCTCTGCTCCCTCCTCTCTCCTGCTAGATAGAGCGCGTATCTAGCTTCCGCCTCCGCCCTAGTGGTGTACCCTTTGTAACTGTTACTGCTGAAACGGTGAACCTCTCTCCGACACTCCTCCCAGTCGTCGTAGACTCCGAGAACTTTACCCTTGTACACGACATACGACGGCATCTCTATGCACTAGACAAACAAAACGCTAGTAGCAATTCACAGACAATATATAAGCAATATATAAGTATGCAACAAAAGGATCGGAAGAGAAAAGAAACACATTAATAGCACGATTCATGGTCCTACTAATAAATAGCATCGATTACATATAAGTTGAACGACTGTCCAAACCAAAGAGAAATACAAGTTCATTAAAGTTTAATTACAACATCATCTAATCGATATTACAGAACTACATAACATCATTACTTTCGACTCGACACAGGGACCAGAGCGTGGATGAAGCCGCCATCTTTCATGATGGTCATGAAATAGCGATCGTTGTCAGCCTGCATTTATAGTGTTGTTTCTGTTTCACTGTTGGACGGTTGATATTTGAGGTAGAGCTGCCCTGAGGTATGAAGGACATCTTGATGGATGATTTCCGCAAACTCCGTCTGGATGCGAAAGAATTCTTGTCTGATGTCTGCGTCCTGGATTGCCGACAAGCTTGCGGCCCAATCTTTGAGATTATTTGGTAGCAGAAGGTGATTATGGTCCCGTACGATCGCCCGCATATGATGGAGGGCGTGGTAGGCATCCTTCTGACCGCCAAGCGGTTTCTTGACGCAGGGGAACGTCGTTACGTGGGTGAACACGTGCTTGCCACACCTACAAATTGGCCTCCTGAAGGTGCCTCCAGATTTGGCTTAGTCGGGGAGAGCATCATCAAGAACTTTCTTGATATTTGTGTACTCTTTCTTCGACTGGCGGTCCGAGTGAAATACGTGGCCATGGAATATTTCGGGCTTAAGAGGATGAGTGTGCAATGTGTGTCACTTCACAAAACACGGAATGTTAGAAAAAAAAGAACGATCGAAATCTAAGAAATCATATGTCACTACTAGGAAAAGGCATGTTAGTGGCGCACCTGTTTTGGCCATTAATGGCGCACTACAGGTGCTCCACTATCATCACGCCATTAGTAACTAATACTAATGGCGCACCCCTGGTGCGCCATTAGTATATCAGACAGTAGTGGCGCACCAGGCAGTGCGCCATTAGTATGTCCCATGGTGCGCCATTAGTATGCCTCCCAGGGGGCATATTTACCTTCTGCTCTGGGTTACTAATGGCGCACTAACAGACAATGCGCCACTAGTATTTTTACAGTAGTGCACCACTAATGTGCTGTATGGTGTGCCACTAGTATGAATATTAGAATTTTTTTTCTTTTCTGATATTTGCACAGGTTACAAAATATATTACTGCACAGAATATAGACAGCACCACACAGCAACAGCAGATTTATCGAATACAATAGAAGATTAGTCTCCGAATACAATTCATCATATTAGCTAGTCTCCAAATTCAAAATACCGAGCAAAGTTAGAACATTACAAGTCTCGAGACCGCGAGTAGCGAGTTTGTCTTCACATTACAAGTCGATATCGATCATCTAAACTACCATCACATAGAAGAGAGTTGCGGTCATCACGATTAGCATAATCACGATGAAACTGGTCTTCATCCGGTTCCTCCTCTGCTCCCTCCTCTCTCCCGCTAGATAGCGCGCGTATCTAGCTTCCGCCTCTGCCCTAGTGGTGTATGATACGTCTCCAACATATCTATAATTTTTGATTGCTCCATGCTACTTTATCTACTGTTTTGGACTATATTGGGCTTTATTTTCCACTTCTATATTATTTTTTGGACTAACCTATTAACCGGAGGTCCAACCCAGAATTGCTGTTTTTTTTGCCTATTTCAGTATTTCGAGGAAACAGAATATCAAACAGAGTCCAAACGGAATGAAACCTTCGGGAACGTGATCATCTCACCGAACGTGATCCAGGAGACTTGGACCCTACTCCAAGAAGTTTCCGGGGAGGTCACGAGGGTGGAGGGCGCCCCCCCTGGGCGCGCCCCCTGCCTCGTGGGCCCCTCGGAGCTCCACCGACGTGCTCCTTCCTCCTATATATACCTACGTACCCCCATTAGACCAGAGGGAGAGAGCCAAAAAAAACCTAATTCCACCGCCGCAACTTCCTGTATCCACGAGATCCCATCTTGGGGACTGTTCCGAAGCTCCGCCAGAGAGGGCATCCATCACGGAAGGCTTCTACATCAACACCATAGCCCTTCCGATGAAGTGTGAGTAGCTTACTTCAGACCTTCGGGTCCATAGCTAGTAGCTAGATGGCTTCTTCTCTCTTTTTGGATCTCAATATAATGTTCTCCCCCTCTCTCATGGAGATCTATTCGATGTAATATTCTTTTTGCGGTGTGTTTGTTGAGACCGATGAATTGTGGGTTTATGATCCAACTTATCTATGAATAATATTTGAATCTTCTCTGAATTCTTTTATGTATGATTGAGTTATCTTTGCAAGTCTCTTCAAATTATCCGTTTGGTTTGGCCAACTAGATTGGTAGTTCTTGCAATGGGAGAAGTGCTTAGCTTTGGGTTCAATCTTGCGGTGTCCTTACTCAGTGACAGAAAGAGTTGCAAGGCACGTATTGTATTGTTGCCATCGAGGATAACAAGATGGGGTATTTATCATATTGCATGAATTTATTCCTCTACATCATGTCATCTTGCTTAAGGCGTTACTCTGTTTTTAACGTAATACTCTAGATGCATGCTGGATAGCGGTCGATGAGTGGAGTAATAGTAGTAGATGCAGGCAGGAGTCAGTCTACTTGTCACGGACGTGATGCCTATATACATGATCATACCTAGATAACCTCATAACTATGCTCAATTCTATCAATTGCTCAACAGTAATTTGTTCACCCACCGTAGAATATCTATGCTCTTGAGAGAAGCCACTAGTGAAACCTATGGCCCCCGGGTCTACTCTCATCAAATCAATCTCCATTACTTTATTTTATTTGTTTTTCTTTTACTTTTTACCTAGCATCTTTATACCAAAAATACCAAAAATATTATCTCTATCAGATCTCACTCTCGTAAGTGACCGTGAAGGGATTGACAACCCCTAAGCGTTGGTTGCGAGTTGCTACCGTTTTGTGCAGGTACGAGGGACTTGCGCCTGACCCCCTACTGGATTGATACCTTGGTTCTCAAAAACTGAGGGAAATACTTACGCTACTGTGCTGCATCACCCCCCTCCTCTTTGGGGAAAACCAACGCTAGCTCGAGACGTAGCAAGAAGGATTTCTGGCGCCGTTGCCGGGGAGGCCTACGCCAAGTCAAGTCAAGATTTACTCTCACGTCAATGAGCCATTTCTGGCGCCGTTGCCGGGGAGGCCTACGCCAAGTCAAGTCAAGATTTACTCTCCCGTCAATGAGCCATTTATGGCGCCGTTGCCGGGGAAGCCTACGCAAAAGTCAACATACCAAGTACCCATCACAATCTCTATCTCTCGCATTACATTATTTGCCATTTGCCTCTCGTTTTCCTCTTCCCCACTTCACCCTTGCCATTTTATTCGCCCTCTCTTTCCCTTTGCCTTTTGTTTGCTCGTGTGTTAGTTTGCTTGCTTGTTTTTCATGATGGCCTTACCTAATTTTGGTGATCTTCACCTTAAAAGGCTAGAAGATATCGAAAACAATGTCAGGAAGTTTATGGTCTTGCAATTTGAGCATAATAATTTCCTTAGAAACGAGCTTAAGGAACAAAAGAGTTTTATGAGTTATATGAATAAAGAGCTCGATGATATGTCCAAAGAATTTGATGGTGTAAGAGCCCAAATTGCTCATCTTGAAAAAATGACCGTTGAAATTTCGGATATGCAAGCCACCTTAGTCAATAAGATGGCCGCTAAACCGAATAACTATGAAAATCAAGATGAAGATCTAAAAGTTATTGATGTGTCCCCTATTAAATCTTTGTTTTGCAATATGAATCTCGATGAATATGATTATGATCTTCCCTTACCTAGAAGGCGTTCTAAGAATTCTGAGTTTTTAGATCCTGATGATGAAATTGATAAAAAAGGGATTGAAAGAAATAAAAATCTAGATATTGCTAAACCCACTATTTTGGATCTCAAGGAATTTAACTATGAAAATT
Organism: Triticum urartu; assembly: GCF_003073215.2. NCBI lineage: Eukaryota > Viridiplantae > Streptophyta > Magnoliopsida > Poales > Poaceae > Triticum > Triticum urartu. The sequence goes on from NC_053024.1 coordinate 742,335,123, forward strand.
GCTCTTTAATTTATTGTATTTCCTTGTTGCAATCCGTGTTAAATTCTCCTCATGCTTATAGTCGAAATAAGGCCTTTACCGAACACATTGTTGACGCCTTAATGCAATCTTATGAAGAAAAGCTTGAGTTGAAAGTTTCTATCCCTAGAAAACTCCATGATGAGTGGGAACCTACAATTAAGATTAAAATTAAAAATTACAAGTTTTATGCTTTGTGTGATTTGGGTGCTAGTGTCTCTACTATCCCCAAAGCTTTGTGTGATTTGCTAGATTTCCGTGACTTTGATGATTGCTCTCTAAACTTGCATCTTGCGGATTCCACTATTAAAAAGCCTATGGGAAGAATTAATGATGTTCTTATTGTTGCAAATAGGAATTATGTGCTATAGATTTTATCGTTCTTGATATAGATTGCAATCCTTCATGTCCTATTATTCTTGGTAGACCTTTCCTTAGAACGATTGGTGCAATTATTGATATGAAGGAAGGGAATATTAAATTCCAATTTCCCTTAAAGAAGGGCATGGAACACTTTCCTAGAAAGAAAATAAAATTACCATATGAATCTATCATGAGAGCCACTTATGGATTGCCTACTAAAGATGGCAATACCTAGATCTATCCTTGCTTTTATGCCTAGCTAGGGGCGTTAAACGATAGCGCTTGTTGGGAGGCAACCCAATTTTATTTTGTGTTTTTTGTTTTTGTTTCTGTTTAGGAATAAATAATCCATCTAGATTCTGTTTAGATGTGGTTTTATCTTTTAATTAGTGTTTGTGCCAAGTTAAACCTATTAGATCTTCTTGGAAGATAGTTATTTGATCTTGCTGTAATTTCCAGAATCTTTCCGCTCAGTGCCCGAATTTTCAAAAATCACCAGAACGTGATAAAATAGTGATTCCAATTGCTGCTGATCAATAAACAAATTGCCCAGGTCTTCTAATTTTGGTAGAAGTTTTTGGGTTCCATAAGTTTGCGTTAGTAACAGATTACTACAGACTGTTCTGTTTTTGACAGATTCTGTTTTGCGTGTGTTGTTTGCTTATTTTGATGAATCTATGGCCAGTAAAATAGTTTATAAACCATAGATAAGTTGGAATACAGTAGGTGTAACACCAATACAAGTAAAGAACAAGTTCACTACAGTACCTTAAAGTAGTCTTTTGTTTTCTTTCTCTAACGGAGCTCACGAGATTTCTATTGAGTTTTGTGTTGTGAAGTTTTCAAGTTTTGGGTGAATTCTTTTGATGGATTATGGAACAAGGAGTGGCAAGAGCCTAAGCTTGGGGATGCCCATGGCACCCCCAAGATAATCCAAGGACACCAAAAATTCAAAGCTTGGGGATGCCCCGGAAGGCATCCCCTCTTTCGTCCACTTCCATCGGTAATTTACTTGGAGCTATATTTTTATTCACCACATGATATGTGTTTTGCTTGGAGCGTCTTGTATTATTTGTGTCTTTGCTTGTTAGTCTACCACAATCATCCTTGCTTTACACACCTTTTGAGAGAGCCATGTATGAATTGAAATTTGTTAGAATACTCTATGTGCTTCACTTATATCTTTTGAGCTTGATAGTTTACTCTATGTGCTTCACTTATATCTTTTTGAGCGTGATAATTTTTGCTCTAGTGCTTCACTTAGATCTTTTAGAGCACGGTGGTGGTTTGTTTTAAAGAAACTTGATCTCTCATGCTTCACTTAGATTATTTTGAGAGTCGTTAATAGCATGGTAATTTGCTTAATGTTAATATACTTGGTATTCAAGATATGTGAAACTTTCTTTTTAGTGGGTTGAATACTAAGATAAGTTTGATGCTTGATAATTGTTTTGAGATATGGAGGTGATAATATCATAGTCGTGCTAGTTGAGTAGTTGTGAATTTGAGAAATACTTGTGTTGAAGTTAGCAAGTCCCGTAGCATGCACGTATGGTTAAAGTTGTGTAACAAATTTGAAACATGAAGTGTACCTGGCTTGTTCATCCTTATGAGTGGCGGTCGGGGACGAGCGATGGTCTTTTCCTACCAATCTATCCCCCTAGGAGCATGCGCGTAGTACTTGATTTTTGATGACTTCTAATTTTTTGCAATAAGTATATGAGTTCTTTTGACTAATGTTGAGTCCATGGATTATACGCACTTTTACCTTTCCGCCATTTGCTAGCCTCTTCGGTACCGTGCATTGCCCTTTCTCACATTGAGAGTTGGTGCAAACCTCACCGTTGCATCCAAACCCCGTGATATGATACGCTCTTTCACACATAAACCTCCCTATATCTTCCTCAAAACAGCCACCATACCTACCTATCATGGCATTTCCATAGCCATTCCGAGATATATTGCCATGCAACTTCCATCATCATCATCATCATCATCATCATCATCATCATGACATGCTTTACTTTTGTCATATTGCCATTGCATGATCTTGTAGTTGACATCGTATTTGTGGCAAAGCCACCATGCATTATTTTTCATACATGTCACTCTTGATTCATTGCACCATCCCGGTAGACCGCCGGAGGCATTCATATAGAGTCATATCTTGTTCTAGTATCGAGTTGTAATCATTATGTTGTAATCAATAGAAGTGTGATGATCATCATTATTAGAGCATTGCCCAATCAAAAAAAAGAGAGAAAGGGCAAAAAGAAAAAAAGAAAGGCCCAAAAAAATAGAAAATAAAAAGGGCAATGCTACTATCTCTTTTTCCACACTTGTGCTTCAAAGTAGCACCTTGTTCTTCATGTAGTGAGTCTCATATATTGTGCTTCAAAGTAGCACCATGATTTTCATATAGTGAGTCTCATAAGTTGTCTTGTTCATACTAGTGGGAATTTTTCATTATAGAACTTGGCTTGTATATTCCAACGACGGGCTTCCTCAAAATGCCCTAGGTCTTCATGAGCAAGCAAGTTGGATGCACACCCACTAGTTTTCTTTTGTTGAGCATTCTTAGCTCTAGTGCATCCGTTGCATGGCAATCCCTACTCCTTGCATTAACATCAATTGTTGGGCATCTCCATAGCTCATTGATTAGCCTCGTTGATGTGAGACTTTCACCTTTTTTGTCTTCTCCACACAATCCCCATCATCATATTCTATACCACCCATAGTGCTATGTCCATGGCTCGCGCTCATGTATTGCGTGAAGGTTTTAAAAAGTTTGAGATTATTTGAGTATGAAACAATTGCTTGGCTTGTCATCGGGGGTATAGAAGTTGGGAACATATTTGTGTGACGAAAATGAAGCATAGCCTAACTATATGATTTTGTAGGGATGAACTTCCTTTGGCCATGTTATTTTGAGATGACATAATTGTTTAATTAGTATGCTTGAAGTATTATCATTTTTATGTCAATATGAACTTTTGTCTTGAACCTTTCGGATCTGAATATTCATACCATGATTAAGAAGATTTACATTGAAATTATGCCAAAGTATCACTACGCATCAAAAATTCTCTTTTTATCATTTACCTACTCGAGGACGAGCAGGAATTAAGCTTGGGGATGCCTGATACGTCTCCAACGTATCTATAATTTTTGATTGCTCCATGCTACTTTATCTACTATTTTGGACTATATTGGGCTTTATTTTCCACTTTTATATTATTTTTGGGACTAACCTATTAACCGGAGGCCCAGCCCAGAATTGTTGTTTTTTGCCTATTTCAGTATTTCGAGGAAACAGAATATCAAACGGAGTCCAAATGGAATGAAACCTTCAGGAACGTGATCTTCTCACCGAACGTGATCCAGGAGACTTGGACCCTACTCCAAGAAGTTTCCGGGGAGGTCACGAGGGTGGAGGGCGCCCCCCCTAGGCGCGCCCCCTGCCTCATGGGCCCCTTGGAGCTCCACCGACGTGCTCGTTCCTCCTATATATACCTACGTACCCCCATTAGACCAGAGGGAGAGAGCAAAAAAACCTAATTCCACCGCCGCAACTTCCTGTATCCACGAGATCCCATCTTGGGGCCTGTTCTGGAGCTCCGCCGGAGAGGGCATCCATCACGGAGGGCTTCTACATCAACACCATAGCCCTTCCGATGAAGTGTGGGTAGTTTACTTCAGACCTTCGGGTCCATAGATAGTAGCTAGATGGCTTCTTCTATCCTTTTGGATCTCAATACAATGTTCTCCCCCTCTCTCGTGGACATCTATTCGATGTAATCTTCTTTTTGCGGTGTGTTTGTTGAGACTGATGAATTCTTGGTTTATGATCCAACTTATCTATGAATAATATTTGAATCTTCTCTGAATTATTTTATGTATGATTGAGTTATATTTGCAAGTCTCTTCGAATTATCCGTTTGGTTTGGCCAACTAGATTGTTAGTTCTTGCAATGGGAGAAGTGCTTAGCTTTGGGTTCAATCTTGCGGTGTCCTTACTCGGTGACAGAAAGAGTTGCAAGGCACGTATTGTATTATTGCCATCGAGGATAACAAGATGGGGTATTTATCATATTGCATGAATTTATTCCTCTACATCATGTCATCTTGCTTAAGGCGTTACTCTGTTTTTAACTTAATACTCTAGATTTATGCTGGATAGCGGTCGATGAGTGGAGTAATAGTAGTTGATGCAGGCAGGAGTCGGTCTACTTGTCACGGACGTGATGCCTATATACATGATCATACCTAGATAACCTCATAACTATGCTCAATTCTATCAATTGCTCAACAGTAATTTGTTCACCCACCGTAGAATATCTATGCTCTTGAGAGAAGCCACTAGTGAAACCTATGGCCCCCGGGTCTATTCTCATCATATCAATCTCCATTACTTTATTTTACTTGTTTTGCTTTTACTTTTTTACTTTGCATCTTTATAACAAAAATACCAAGAAATATTATCTCTATCAGATCTCACTCTCGTAAGTGACCGTGAAGGGATTGACAACCCCTAAGCGTTGGTTGCGAGTTGCTACCGTTTTGTGCAGGTACGAGGGACTTGCGCGTGACCTCCTACTGGATTGATACCTTGGTTCTCAAAAACTGAGGGAAATACTTACGCTACTGTGCTGCATCACCCCCTCCTCTTCGGGGAAAACCAACGCTAGCTCGAGACGTAGTAGTGTACCCTTTGTAACTGTTACTGCTGAAACGGTGAACCTGTCTCCGACACTCCTCCCAGTCGTCGTAGACTCCAGGAACCTTAACCTTGTACACGACATACGACGGCATCTCTATGCACTAGCCAAACAAAACGTTAGTAGCAATTCACAAACAATACATAAGCAATATATAAGTATGCAACAAAAGGATCGAAAGAGAAAAGCAAGACATTAATAGCACGATTCATGGTCCTACTAATAAATAGCATTGATTACATATAAGTAGAGCGACTGTCCAAACCAAAGAGACGTACAAGTTCATTAAAGTTTAATTACAACATGAGCTAATCGATATTTCAGAACTACACATAGCATCACTACTTTCGACTCGACTCAGGGACCGAAGCATGGATGAAGCCGCCGTCTGTCGTGATGGTCATGAAATCGCTGGCATTGTCAGCCTGCATTTGTAGCATTGTTTCTATCTCACCACTAGTAGAAAAAGGGTCAAACGTGAAGCACATTAGTGCCAGTTTGAATTTGAGCCGACACTAATGGTACCATTAGTGCCGGTTTGAACGGCTATGCATTAATGCCGGTTCGTGTTGAACCTTTAGTACCGGGTCGTGCCACGAAACGGTACTAAAGGGGTGATGGCAGGCTGGCGTCAGGCCGGGGCCCCACGATCACCTTTAGTACCGGTTCGTGGCACAAACCGGTACTAAAGGTAGTACCGGTACGTGTCACAAACCGGTACTAAAGGGCTAACCTTTAGTACCGGTTTGTGCCACGAACCGGTACTAAAGGGGTCTGACCTATAGTACCGGTTTGTGACACAAACCGGCACTATAGGGCAATTTTCAAACTCTACCCCCCCCCCCCCCCCGTGTGTCGCCATTTCAGTTCTAAAAAAATCAAAAGAAAATGATAAAAACTTCAAAAAATAAAATCCTTCGAGAGGTAGTTATATTACTACATCTACTAGTTAGGAAAATTTGAAAACTTAAATTTGGACATGTTTTGCAAAAAGTGTAGGGAAAATGTAAAACGGCTATAACTTTTGCATACGATGTCGAAAAAAAACGTATAATATATCAAAAAATTCAGCATGAAAATCCGCATCCGTTGGAGACCGCCTACGGCCTGTTTGCAATTTTTTAGAATCCTCAAATTCCAAAAGGAAAAAAAGATATGGTCAAATTTAAGTTTTTTTAATTTTTTTTGTTAAATCTGGTCAAACTACTTACTCAAGAAGTATTAATTTTACTACATAATTATTCAAGAATATTAGTGTTACTAAATAATTATTTCAATTTTTTGAATTTTGGTCAAATCTGGTCAAACTATGGTCAAACTCATTCTTGTCTGCTATCTACGTCCTGGATTGCCGACAAGCTTGCGGCCCAATCTTTGAGATTATGTGGTAGCAGAAGGTGATTATGGTCCCGTACGATCGCCCGCATGTGATGGAGGGCGTAGTAGGCATCCTTCTGACCGTCAGGCGGCTGCTTGACGCAGGGGAATGTCGTTTTGTGGGCGAGCACGTGCTTGCCGCACCTACGAATTGGCCTGCTGAAGGTGCCTCCAGATCTGGCGTAGCCGGGGATAACATCATCAAGAACTTTCTTGATATTTGTGTAGTCTTTCTTCGACTGACGGTCTGAGTCGAAATACGTGGCCATGGAATATTTCGGGCTTAAAAGGATGAGTGTGCAATGTGTGTCACTGCACAAAACACAGAATGTTAGAAAAAAAAGAACTATCAAAATCCAACAAATCGTATGTTACGGGGCGGTGAGGGGTTGACTTACTCGGGAAAGTAAGGCACGAGGAAGTTATCCTTATCCGGGTTTGCCAGAATGACGCCTTCGAGGTATGAACTCGCGACTTGCCGGTCCCCAGCGCTGCCCATGATCTTGGCAGGCATGTAGAAGGTGTCGACTATCACGATGTCCGGGGTCTTGTCTCTAATGATCCGCATCTCCATACTCAGCAGAAATAGCTGAACGAAGGTGTAGTGTAGCGGATGAAGGTTAAACATAGCGAAGATGTCATCAAACTGCAGGACGATCATACCCCCGATGGCGCTATCGACAATGCCCTTGCCCTGTGGTACCTTGGCCCTGAAAACTGGGTATGCCACAGCATTTTCGGAGAGGCGCCGCTTCTCCAAAGAAAGAACATTGTCATGCAGACTCCGCATAGCACTGGTTGCAGCATTGAGCAGATTAGTCGGTAGCATCGGCCTACCCTCCACATGCACCCTCCTCGAGATATCCTTAGATGTAGGTGGCCCGTCCTGAGCACGGATCGTACTCGGTGCCGGCTAGCTCGCACCCTTGTTATTCTTTCTTTTTCATCCCTTCTTCTTCTGCTGTAATGGGATCGAGTTCTGCTAACAGACATCCTTCTTGAGTGTGTTGGGGCTGATAATATTTGGAACCTCGGCTATCTGAGGCTCAGTGAAGGCGGCAGCTGGAGGCGTCTCATCTGAACTGAACGCCAGACGACGCATGTTGCAACTGGGTTTCTCTGCGGTACCAGCTAGATCGTCTTTTGCAGGGTTGGGTTCTTGAGAAGGAGGCCCCAAGAATTCGTCACCGTACCCATGTTCATTGAAGTAGTTATCGACGTTGGTAAATGTACAGTCGTTGTCGTCGTCGGCGTCGTCCGGGTCCTGTGCCATATGCATGTCCGGATCATGTGCCATATCCATGTCCGGCATGTCGGGTAGCGTTGCGGGGGTCTCGCCATAGCTTGGCACCAGCACGACTGGCGGTGTTGCCTTTTCGGCCAAAGCATGGGCTAGTTTATGCAGGCACTAAGGGTCATCACATCATCTTCGTCGGCCCCATGGGGTCAATACGGAGGTAACATGTCGTCGAAGCCCGGCAGCACCCGAACCAGTTGAACCCTATAAACGGTGGGTGGCATCTGATTACCGTGGAACACGCGGCTGCCCGGTTGAACGATTCTGCCCTTGGAGACATCGACCAACTCGTCGTTCACGAAGTGCAGGAGAGTGCACGGAATGTCGGCGGCGCCCTGTGAAAACATGTAGGGCGTCAGGGATGCCCAGTCAAAGACAAGGAGATGAAGTCATCGACCGAGAGTCTTAATTAGTTACCGTGATGGCGTCAAGCTCGGCTAATGTCGAGGCACCGCCAACGGCGGGCGTGCAAGTGACGAAGGGGCCGCTTGCTGCCGAGGTGCCGGCCGGCGTATTCTTCCCACACCCGGGTGTATTAAGCTACAATGTCAGCGCCGCCGCGGGAGACACCAATGCCGCCTCCGCCGGAGACACCAATGGCGCCACCGGCGCGTTGCGCGAGTTGCTGCCCGTGATGCTGGGAATCGGGGGTGGCCCCTGTTGGCCGCCCGCAATCCATGCCTGCAGCCCAGAAACCAAGGTAGGCATAATGGCGGTGATCGTCGCTCCAAGTTGGTCTCGCACTTGCCCTTCGACGATCTCCGGAATCCGCGCACTTGTGCCTTGAGTTGTTGAACCTCATGCTCCTGGCTTTCCGAGCTGGTCTTTCCGACCATTTCTTGGACAAGCCTTTGTCGGCCACACGACCAGCTGACGTCGGCTTACTAAGCTTATCCTTGTTTTTCATTACGTTCAACGCCCTATTTAGAGGGTTGTGGAAAAGGGGAGCTCTGAGACGACCCCATGCTATTGCTTTCAGTGTCATGCGGAAGGAACATGAACCATTTAGAAATTTGGCTTCATTAATTAGAATGCAACCATATGGAGCTAATTACGCAGGGGTGTATTCCTTACAAGAACACGCTAAAGCGCCTTGGTCTTCGGATCCGTGGTAAGCTCCTTGGTTACCGGGTCAATCTTGTACCGGGCCCTGACATAGTTCCTGGTCTGCTTGTCACGGCATTTCTCGAAGAGGGGCGGTAGGCCTTGCTCGGCACGCTCCGGGTCCTCCTTGTCCCATATAGGTTCCGCCACTCTGTAACCGCCGGTACCGAGCTTGTGGACCCCTAAGTTCAAGTCCTGAATCTCTTTCCCCCACTTGCTTGATTCCGCAGATGTGTTGCTCTCGCACTTGATCTTGGACTCCCGGTAGTCATCTTCGTTGATCGAAGGATTTTCCTCCTTGATCTGCTCATAACTATCACCTTTTTCAATCATGCTCTTCACCGAGGCTCTCCAAGTAGCCAGGGTCGTGCTCAGCTTCGTGAGGGCGGCACTGTTCACTTTATTCCCTGGGAGGCGTGTGTTTGCGAAGTCAACGGGGAACTTGTATCATTCGTGCAGCTTCGTGAAGAGGAGGTTGCGCAAATTCCCTCGGTCATGATGCCTTAGGTTCTCGGTGTTGATCGAGACGGTGCTCCGGAGAACGCACCCGAGCTGTCCCGCGTACCCCTTGACTATTTCTTTGGGCGTCGTTTGATGCCCCTCGGAGGACACTTCAGTACATTCCTCCTTGACGGTATCGAGCACGTTCGGGCGCCGGTCCTTCCGTTGCCTCTTCGGTTGGCTGCCATGTGTGCGTGCGCCGCCATCATCAGTGGTGGCATCCTCGGCGGCACAATCAATGGTGTCATCCCCGACACCACTAGGGGTTGTGTAGTCGGGATCGGTGTCTTCCTCGGCGTCCTCATAGCGGTGAGGTTCTTCCTCCATCTCCTGGGACAGCTCCCAAAATGCCTTGCCCGAATCGCCGGCCTCATCGTTGTGGGCCATGTTTCGCTCTAAATAGGGAAAAAATTGGTCAAAAAGTTGGTTATTGTCACGGAAGAAGATCATGGTCTCATCATTTAGGGTTTGTCGACACCAAGGCATCCTAAAAGCTAAGCTTTTATCATTTAGGGTTTGTCGACGCCGAGGCACCCTAAAAGCCTAAGCTTTCATCATTTAGGTTTTTATCGACACCGGGGCACCCTAAAAGCCAAGGTTTTATCATTTAGGGTTTGTCGACGCTGAGGCCCATGCATAACACAAGAGGTAGTTGATCCCACTTAATTAAGTACTAAGATACCCTGGCCCATGCATTAGTCGCAAGTACCCCATATGTCCTATTTTTAGCAAAGTCGTGCTAAAATTCACGGAAAATTTCAGCATGACCTTTGCTGAAAATAGGACATATGGAGTACACGAATTTGCCGGAACGGAAGTTAATCGAAATTCCAGCAAACTCAAGGGCCTCTCAGGGTACCTGCAAAATCATCACGACACAATGGTCGGAGACAAAACCAAGCAAACTAGCACCACAATGTGCCTCTACTTTCATATGGAGGTGTTGCAACAACGAAAATACTTTATCACATTATAAGTCCTCACAACATCAACTATGACAAAATCTGAGAGTATAAGTTTGGTTACATTCACCCAAGTCCAAACATAAAATTCTGTCCAACATAGTACAGTCCAACACATCAGCACTTTTAGGTTTCCTGATTCCTCAAGAGAGAATAAGTAGAGAGTATCCTAAACTGAGTAAACATGAGTATCCAGAATAGTTATTTGCTTAATCTCAAGTTTGACATATACGATAGTGATAGATGTAAGAAGCAGAACAATGCCAAAGCCACAACCTCAAATCTGGAACAAAAACACAAATTACACCTATAGATTTAGGTACCTCTATGGTAGTAACATGCCAGCTTGGCCATGCTCTGTCTAGAGCTACCGCAGCACTATGTACCCCTCAAACGGTATACTATAGTAGGTTACTATTTGACATCAGTGTGAAAAGAGTAGAAGAGCTTATGGCAAAAAGAACATTCAGGTGCATGATGAGCAGGTGTCTCAACTACAGTGTTGTTCTGATCAGGAACAGTGTTCAATATAAACATGTGAATCAACACTATTAAGGTGTGCTTATAATATCTGGATGATAATTAACATAGGAATCATGAGTAGCAAACAAGTGATAACACCAAGATTATGATTAGAACATACTCCTAGTACTAATCAAACCCAGACCCAGCCACTTCCTATCACAAAGCGTTCGACGAGCAAACCAATATAGATTTCTGGAAACAGACTATGAAGGTTGGCACAGACAAGCCCTACAGTAGCAATGACAATAGACTGCCTGACATTGGAATCAATGTAGTAAAATGGACACAATAAATTTCAGTCATGAAAGCATTAAGCACTGCTCTGCAAATGCAGTCTCAATAGTCTTAGATACATAAATAAACCAGTGCAACAATCATCATCTGCCAAAAATTGACATACATAAGACTTTCTAAGTACTAGAAGATACATAAGATAATACTCTTAGTAGCAGATGAACAACAACGAAAATAAGACACTCAACGCGAAGGCGTGGAGCAACCTCACCCATGCCCGTCTGTAGCCGAACTCCTTGAATAGGAAGGTGAACAGTACGATAAAAAGTGACATGAATGGTGTTTCCCCCACAAGCCATACTGTAAGGTAATGAGTACTCATACTGATGGTCAGAATAACTCATCCACTCTCCAAGAAGATGGCAGATAATGACTTCCTTCTTAAATGCAACTAAGCATTAAAACATAGATTTAGCTCTACTGATATGCAAATGGGCAATATAATTATTCCACTACAAGAATAGGAACTTGCATTTCATAATCTTGGCAACAAGTACTAGTACTGGATTGATTGCAAACCCATAAGCATATATCGCATGAACTGCAAATCCATGATACTGCATGGTGAAGCTAAGATAGCATCAGCAATTCAACTATTAAGTTCCTAATCCCTGGGGGGAGCACGACCACGGGGGGCGGCAACCAGGAGCTGGGCGTGGTGGTGCAACAGTCTATGGCGACGAAATCGAAGGGGGGGGAGGGGAACCGGTGCAGCTCACCGAGAGGAAGACGATGGCGAGCTCGTGCGGGACCAGGGTTGACGAGGTGACGCGGATCGACGGTGAGGCCGCGGTGGCCGGAGGTGCAAGAAGACCTCGATCCGCATGATGAAGAGTCGTCTAGCTCGAACGGGTGGACGTAGATGACGTAGAAGACCACTTCAGAGCTCCTGGACTCCTTGGTGGGGTGCGGGGATGACAGTGGTCGCGGGGACGATGCGGTGACGGCCGGCAATGACCTAGTCGGGTGAAGCAGCACGAGGGGAGGGGAAGTGGGGAGGTGCTAGGGTTTACACAGGGGTCTAGCTAGGCCTTATCCAATAGGGGAGCCGGAGCGGTTGTCGGAGCGGGCGCGGGGGTCGTGGAGCGGGCGCGGGGGTCGTCGGAGCGGGCGCGGGGGTCATCGGTCTGGGTGAGGCGAGGGAGGGAAGGGGATCTGGCGAGGGAGAGGGAAGGGGGATCGGGCGAAGGGATATCCAGCTAGAGGGGGGAATGTTATTAATGGCGCACCATCTAAGGGTGCGCCATAAAAACACTGATAGCAATGGCGCACCATCCTCTGGTGCGCCATTAGTAACTATTTTTTTTCTGATAGCAATGGCGCACCCTCCTCTGGTGCGCCATTAGTAACTTTTTTTTCATTATTTTTTGTTGCATCTAATAATTTGTTTTTTATCAAATTTGTTATTTTCATGAGGACTAGAACAGAAGATATCATCAAATATCATCAAATTTGTTTTTTTTTTGAAAATATCATCAAATTTGTTTTTTATTTTTAATTGAAAATATCATCAAATTTGTTATATGAAAATATCATCAATTTTGTTATTTAAAAATATCATCAATATTTTTTTGGATTTTTAGTTGCATTCATTTGTGAATTGGTAAAACATTTATGAATATGAAAAAATATCATCAAATATGAAGAATATTCATGAATTCAAAAAGTGCCCACAAAATTTAAAAATATTCATGAGTTCAAAAAATATTAACAAATTCAATATTCATGAGGACTAGAACAGAAGAAATATCATTTCAAAATGTCGAAATACAATCGAGAAATGAAGACTACAATTTAAATACAATCGAGCTTAGCTAGCTATCTTTTCACAATCTTCTTGCCCTTCTTTTTCGCAAATGGAGTTCTTTTGTTGAACGGACGTCCTTTAGGTAGGGTGGTCCTGCTTCTTCTTGTGGTGTATGGCACTTCATCGTCGTCGTCATGTTCCATCTTCGGGACGCCGTACTTGTCGAAGTCTTGCTCATTGGCGACTCCATCCATTTCGATGATCTTCCTTTTGCCTCTCCTCACGACAACACGACTGGGCTTTGACGGGTCGGTAATGAAGAAGCATTGGTCCACTTGGGAAGCCAGTACCCATGGCTCATTTTACGCGGTGACGTTTGCGCCCGCGGTCTTGGATTTGGCTTCGGGTATAACCATGGTGGTGAAATACCGGTCTTCTTTTATGACGCTCTTGGCCCATCTAACACGGAACATCGGGACCTTCTCTCTAGCGTAGCTCAGCTCCCAGATCTCCTCGATCCTTCCGTTGTATCTGTCCTAGTCGTTACCGGTGTAGGATTCCATCGTTACCCCGGAGTTCTGATAACCATTGCTCTTCATGTCCTTGTCCTCGGTGTAGAATGTGTAGCCGTTGATATCGTACGGCTCATAGGTCATCAGGTTGTGCTCGGCGCCCTGTGACAAGGCGAATATGAGTTTTTCTTCCGCGGAAGAATCCTCATGTAAATGGTACGACAGAAGCTTCTCCTTGAACCAACGCGTGAAACATTAGTTGTGCTCTTTTATTATATCTCCGTCCGTCCTTTGTTGGCCTCGGTCATTGTACATCTTCTCAATAAAGGTTTTGTGCTCTACCACCCAAGGATCGACCACGTCTATGTGTTGTAGCGCGACTAGGTTTGCTATTTCAAAGTCGGCGAGTCGACCCTCGAAGTCGACATGCATTTCGCGGCGACCCTCGTGGTGACTCCATCCAGCGAGCCTGCCGAGGTGCCTGTTGACGGGCAGACCAACGGGGTTCTCGATGCCTAGATAATTCGTGCAATAGGAGATGCACTCTTCGGTCAAAAAGTCCCTAGATATGCTTCCCTCTGGACGTGACATGTTGCGAACGTATCCTTTAATGACACCATTCATCCTTTCGAACGGCATCATGCTGTGCAGGAACGTCGGCCCGAGTTGGATGATATCCTCCACGATATGGACCAGCAGATGCACCATTACATCGAAGAATGCGGGCGGGAAGTACATCTCAAGCTCGCATAGTATCACCAGGATCTCTTCCTGTAGCCTTCTAAGATGCCTCACGCCAACCGACTTCCGAGAGATGACGTCGAAAAAGTTGCATAGGCCAAATAGCGTTTCACGGACGTGCGCATCCATGATCCCACTGATTGCAACTGGAAGTATCTGCGTCATCAGCACGTGATAGTCGTGAGACTTCATCCCACTGAACTTCTGCTTCGCTGAGTCTAGGTATCTGCTTATCTTCCCTGTGTAACCGTAAGGAAGTTTTACTCCTACGATGCATGTGAAAAACTGCTCGATCTCCTCCTGACTTAGAGTGAAGCACTGATAACCCACAAGTATAGGGGATCGCAACAGTTTTCGAGGGTAGAGTATTCAACCCAAATTTATTGATTCGACACAAGGGGAGCCAAAGAATATTCTCAAGTATTAGCAGCTGAGTTGTCAATTCAACCACACCTGGAAACTTAATATCTGCAGCAAAGTGTTTAGTAGCAAAGTAATATGATAGTAGTGGTAACGGTAGCAAAAGGTAACAGTAGTAAAAGTAGTGTTTTTGGTATTTTGTAGTGATGATAGGAATAGCAACGGAAAAGTAAATAAGCGAAGAACCATATATGGAAAGCTCGTAGGCAATGGATCGGTGATAGAGAATTATGCCGGATGCGGTTCATCATGTAACAGTCATAACCTAGGGTGACACAGAACTAGCTCCAGTTCATCAATGTAATGTAGGCATGTATTCCGAATATAGTCATACGTGGTTCTGGAAAGAACTTGCATGACATCTTTTGTCCTACCCTCCCGTGGCAGCGGGGTCCTTGGAAACTAAGGGATATTAAGGCCTCCTTTTAATTGATTACCGAAACAGAGCATTAACACATAGTGAATACATGAACTCCTCAAACTACGGTTATCACCGGTAAGTATCCCAATTATTGTCACTTCGGGGTTAACGGATCATAACACATAATAGGTGACTATAGACTTGCAAGATAGGATCAAGAACACTCATATATTGATGAAAACATAATAAGTTCAGATCTGAATTCATGGCACTCGGGCCCTAGTGACAAGCATTAAGCATAGTAAAGTCATAGAAACATCAATCTCAGAACATAGTGGATACTAGGGATCAAACCCTAACAAAACTAACTCGATTACATGATAAATCTCATCCAACCCATCACCGTCCAGCAAGCCTACGATGGAATTACTCATGCACGGCGGTGAGCATCATGAAATTGGTGATGGAGGATGGTTGATGATGACGATGGCGACGGATACCCCTCTCCGGAGCCCAAAACAGACTCCAAATCAACCCTCCCAAGAGGTTTTAGGGCTTGGCGGCGGCTCCGTATCATAAAACGCGATGAATCATTCTCTCTGGTTTTTTTCTCCCCGAAACACAATATATAGAGTTGGAGTTGGAGTCGGAGGTGCACCTGGGGGCCCACGAGGTAGGGGGCGCGCCCTGGGGTCAGGCGCGCCCCCCACCCTCGTGGACAGGTGGTGGGTGTTGGGGAACGTAGCAGAAATTCAAAATTTTCCTACGTATCACCAAGATCTATCTATGGAGAGACTAGCAACGAGGGGAGGGAGAGTGCATCTACATACCCTTGTAGATCGCTAAGCGGAAGCGTTCAAGTGAACGGGGTTGATGGAGTCGTACTCGTCGTGATTCAAATCACCGATGATCCTAGCGCCGAACGGACGGCACCTCCGCGTTCAACACACGTACGGAATGGAGACGTCTCCCACGCCTTGATCCAGCAAGGAGGAGGGAGAGGTTGATGGAGATCCAGCAGCACGACGGCGTGGTGGAAGTAGCGGGATTCCAACAGGGCTTCGCTAAGCGCTGCGGGAGGAGGTAGATGTGTCACGGGAGGGAGAGGGAGGCGCCAGGCCTTAGATTGGTTTGCTCCTCCTTTTTCCCCACTATATATAGGGCCAAGGGAGAGGGGGAGGCGCAGCCCTTGCCCCTTCCTCCAAGGAAGGGTGCGGCCAGGGGGGAGGAGTCCATCCTCCCCAAGGCACCTCGGAGGTGCCTTCCCCCTTTAGGACTCTCCCCCTTTTTTTCTCTCTTGGCGCATGGGCCTCTTGGGGCTGGTGCCCTTGGCCCATATAGGCCAAGGCACACCCCCTACAGCCCATGTGGCCCCCTGGGGCAGGTGGCCCCACCCGGTGGACCCCCGGGACCCTTCCGGTGGTCCCGGTACAATACCGATGACCCCGAAACTTGTCCCGATGGCCGAAATAGCACTTCCTATATATAATTCTTTACCTCCGGACCATTCCGGAACTCCTCGTGATGTCCGGGATCTCATCCGGGACTCCGAACAACTTTCGGGTTACCGCATACTAATATCTCTATAACCCTAGCGTCACCGAACCTTAAGTGTGTAGACCCTACGGGTTCGGGAGACATGCAGACATGACCGAGACGTTCTCCGGTCAATAACCAACAGCGGGATCTGGATACCCATGTTGGCTCCCACATGTTCCATGATGATCTCATCGGATGAACCACGATGTCAAGGACTTAATCAATCCCGTATACAATTCCCTTTGTCTAGCGGTATGTTACTTGCCCGAGATTCGATCGTCGGTATCTAATACCTAGTTCAATCTCGTTATCGGCAAGTCTCTTTACTCGTTCCGTAACACATCATCCCGTGATCAACTCCTTGGTCACATTGCGCATATGATGATGTCCTACCGAGTGGGCCCAGAGATACCTCTCCGCTTACACGGAGTGACAAATCCCAGTCTCGATTCGTGCCAACCCAACAGACACTTTCGGAGATACCTGTAATGCACCTTTATAGTCACCCAGTTACGTTGTGACGTTTGATACACCCAAAGCATTCCTACGGTATCCGGGAGTTGCACAATCTCATGGTCTAAGGAAATGATACTTGACATTAGAAAAGCTTTAGCATACGAACTACACGATCTTTGTGCTAGGCTTAGGATTGGGTCTTGTCCATCACATCATTCCCCTAATGATGTGATCCCATTATCAATGACATCCAATGTCCATGGTCAGGAAACCGTAACCATCTATTGATCAACGAGCTAGTCAACTAGAGGCTTACCAAGGACATGGTGTTGTCTATGTATCCACATATGTATCTGAGTTTCCTATCAATACAATTATAGCATGGATAATAAACGATTATCATGAACAAGGAAATATAATAATAACCAATTTATTATTGCCTCCAGGGCATATTTCCAATAGTGGGCCCCCTGGCCTTCATCTTTTGCAGGTATTTTTTATATTTTCCAAAAAGTTGCTCCATGAAGTTTCATGTCATTCCGAGAATGTTTGTTTCTACACATAAATAACACCATGGTAATTCTGCTGAAAACAGCGTCATTCCGAGTTAGTTCCATTCAAATCATGCAAGTTAGAGTCCAAAACAAGGGTAAAACTGTTTGGAGAAGTATATACGATGGAGACGTATCAACTCCCCCAAGCTTAAACCTTTGCTTGTCCTCAAGCAATTCAGTTGATAAACTGAAAGTGATAAAGAAAAACTTTTACAAACACTGTTTGCTCTTGTTGTTTTAAATATGTAAAGCCAGCGTTCAAGTTTTCAGCAAATATTATCAATAGCATAATCAACTAGCAAGCCATAATAATAAATCTCGGATGACAACACTTTCTCAAAACAATCATAATATGATATAACAAGATGGTATCTCGCTAGCCTTTTCTGAGACCGCAAAACATAACTGTAGAGCACCTTTAAAGATCAAGGACTGACTAGACATTATAATTCATGGTAAAAGAGATCCAGTCAAGTCATACTCAATGTAAACTAACAATAATGAATGCAAATGACAGCGGTGCTCTCCAACTGGTGCTTTTTAATTAGAGGGTGATGACTCGGCATAAAAGTAAATAGATAGGCCCTTCGCAGAGGGAAGCAGAGATTTGTAGAGGAGCCAGAGCTCGGTTTTGAAACAGAGGTGAATAATATTTTGAGCGGTATACTTTTATTGTCAACATAACAACCAAGAGATGGCAATATCTTCCATGCTACACACATTATAGGCAGTTCCCAAACAGAATGGTAAAGTTTATACTCCCCCTTCCACCAACAAGCATGAATCCATGGCTTTCTCGAAACAAGGAGTGCCTCCAACTAACAAGAGTCCCAGGGGGAGTTTGTTTGCAATTATTTTGATTTAGTTTGCATAAAGCATGGGACAGTCCACTCCTCTTGAGAATAACCCGCCTAACATGGAAGATACGGACAGCCCTAGTTGATACATGAGCTATTCGGGCATACAAAACAGGATATTTATTTGAAGGTTTAGAGTTTGGCACATACATATTTACTTGGAACGGCAGGTAGATACCGTATATAGGTAGGTATGGTGGACTCATTTGGAATAACTTTGGGGTTTATGGAGTTGGATGCACAAGCAGTATTCCCGCTTAGTACAGGTGAAGGCTAGCAAAAGACTGGGAAGCGACCAGCAAGAGAGCGACAACAGTCATTAACATGCATTAAAATTAATCAACACCGAATGCAAGCATGAGTAGGATATAATCCAACATGAAAATAAATATCATGAAGGCTATGTTGATTTTGTTTCAACTACATGCGTAAACATGTGCCAAGTCGAGTCACTTAAATCATTCAGAGGAGGATACCACCCTATCATACCATATCATAACCATTTTAATAGCATGTTGGCACGCAAGGTAAACCATTGTAACTCATAGCTAATCAAGCATGGCATAAGCACTATGATCTCTAGTTGTCATTGCAAACATGTTTATTCATAATAGGCTGAATCAGGAACGATGAACTAATCATATTTACAAAAACAAAAGAGGTTGAGTTCATACCAGCCTTTCTCATCTCAGTCAGTCCATCATATATCATCATAATTCCCTTTCACTTGCACGACCGAACGATGTGAATAATAATAATAGTGCACGTGCATTGGACTAAGATGGAATCTGCAAGCATTCAATAAACAGGAGAAGACAAGGCAATATGGGCTCTTTTGTCAGATCAACAATAATGCATATAAGAGCCACTTCAACAATTTAATCATGGTCTTCTCCTGTTGACCCCCAAAGAAAAGAAATAAAACTACTTACACGGGAAAGCTCCCAACAAGCAAAAGAAGAATAAGAAATCTTTTTGGGTTTTCTTTTTAATTACTACTACAAGCATGGAAATTAAACTGATTAAAGGCTACAACTAATTTTTTTTGGTTTTTCTTAAGGTTTATTAAACACACAAGAAGAAAGCATAAAAAGGAAAATAAACTAGCATGGATGATACAATGAAAAAGGTATGAGCACCGACATATAGCAATGAGTGTTTGAACATGAATATATGTCGGTGAGAAATACGTACTCCCCCAAGCTTAGGCTTTTAGCCTAAGTTGGTCTATGGCCACGATTGGCGTGGCTGATATCCATAGTAGAAGTTGGGGTCGTACTGAGATGCAGCGGCTATTGCCTCCTGAGCTGCAGTGTGGCAACGAGCGGCCTCCACCCTCCTCTTGTACTCATCTGCCTCCTCTCTGGTAATAACATATCTTCCTTTTGCCTCCTCACAAGGGAACTAGTGAGATTGTGATACTGGCTGCACTTCTCTTCCTCGAAGCTCACAAGATCAGTGTTACGCAAATATGCGTTAAATTCTTCCTTAATTCCAGCTCGATCCATAAAGTTCTCAGAAGGCCATTCACAAGGACGGACTGGAGCGTCTCTTGGTGGCTCATCATCAGCATCACGCATTGCAAGCCTGGGTCCTTGCTTCCTTGAAGAACCACCCTGGAACATTTTCCTAAGCATATTTCTTCCTCTGAGAAATTCTGAAATTTTTTAGTAACTTCAAAATAAAAGTAAACCAAACTCAATAATATTGATAGCAACTACTCCTACAAGTGCCTAGAGCCTATATCATGCATCAAAACTACTTTTGACCATATAAATTTCACATGCAAGCTCAAGAACAGGGTCACCTAAGCAACAAAAATTTGCAATGAATAAAGCACTAGAACAAAAACTAATTGGACCAATCGAGGAGTCACATACCAAGGAACTATCTCCCCAAGCAGTTTTGTGAGAGGTGCTTTGAGCAAGGAGATCGAAAATGGCAGCAAAATGAGCTTGGACTCGGGTTTGAGCAGGATATTCGTGTTTGTGGGAGGAAGAAGAAGTGTATGGGTTAAAGGATAAGTGGAGGAGGGCCACCATCGGCCCACGAGGCAGGGGGCGCGCCCAGGGGGTAGGGCGCGCCCTCCACCCTCATGGGCAGGTGGTTGAACCCCCTGCTGTGTTCTCAGTGCCAAATATTATCAAATATTCTATAAAAAATCATATTCAAATTCCAGGGCATTTGGAAAACTTTTATTCTCGTGGTATTTTTATATTGCACGGATAAACAGATAACAGACAGAAAAATATTTGTTTTTATTTTATTTAAATTAAATAACAGAAAGTAAAAGTGGGGTACAGAAGGTTGTGCCTTCTAGTTTCATCCATCTCATATCATCAAAAGGAATCCACTAACAAGGTTGATCAAGTCTTCTTAAGGAACTCATTCCGAATAACATGGAACCGAAGAAATTTCGAATAACACTGTGTTATCTCAACGGGGATGTGCACATCCCGAATAATAAGAATATCATATTTTTTCTTGACAGTAGGAAGAGGAAATTCAAAACCTCCAAATTAATCGATGGAATTTTTCCAATAGAGTTGATACTATGAACTTGAGGTTGTTTCCTCGGAAAGTGTACTGTATGCTCATTACCATTAACATGAAAAGTGACATTGCCTTTAGCGCAATCAATAGCAGCCCCTGCAGTGTTCAAAAAGGGTCTTCCCAGAATAATAGACATAATATCGTCCTCGGGAATATCAAGAATAATAAAGTCCGTTAAAATAGTAATGTTTGCAACTACAACAGGCACATCCTCACAAATACCGACAGGTATAGCAGTTGATTTATCAGCCATTTGCAAAGATATTTCAGTAGGTGTCAACTTATTCAAACCAAGTCTACGATATAAAGAGAGAGGCATAACACTAACACCGGCTCCAAGATCACATAAAGCAGTTTTAACATAGTTTGTTTTAATGGAGCATGGTATAGTGGGTACTCGTGGATCTCCAAGTTTCTTAGGTATTCCACCCTTAAAAGTATAATTAGCAAGCATGGTGGAAATTTCAGCTTCCGATATCTTTCTTTTATTTGTAACAATTTCTTTCATGTACTTAGCATAAGGATTCATTTTGAGCATATCAGTTAATTGCATACGCAAAAAGATAGGTCTAATCATTTCAGCAAAGCGCTCAAAATCCTCATCATCCTTTTTCTTGGATGGTTTGGGAGGAAAAGGCATGGGTTTCTGAACCCAAGGCTCTCTTTCTTTACCATGTTTCCTAGCAACAAAGTCTTTCTTATCATAACGTTGATTCTTTGATTGTGGGTTATCAAGATCAATAGCAGGTTCATTTTCTATATCATTATCATTACTAGGTTGAGCATCATCATGAACATTATTATTAACATTATCATTAGTTTCAGGTTCATTACCAGATTGTGTTTCTGCATCAGAAATAGAAATATCATTTGGATTCTCAGGTGTTTCAACAATAGGATCACTAGAAGCATGCAAAGTCCTATCATTTTTCTTTTTCTTCTTTTTAGACAAACTAGGAGCATCTATATTATTTCTCTGAGAATCTACCACCTCTAGTCATAACTCTAACAGCATTGTCATTATCCTTACTATTCAATTCATTGAGCAAATCATTTTGAGCCTTAAGTACTTGTTCTACTTGAGTGGTAACCATAGAAGCATGTTTACTAATAAGTTTAAGTTCACCTTTAACATTAGCCATATAATCACCCAAGTGTTCAAGCGTATTTGAATTGTATTTCAATTGTCTACCAAAATAAGCATT
This sequence comes from Triticum urartu, assembly GCF_003073215.2. NCBI lineage: Eukaryota > Viridiplantae > Streptophyta > Magnoliopsida > Poales > Poaceae > Triticum > Triticum urartu. The sequence continues at coordinate 742,357,227 of NC_053024.1, forward strand.
AAAATCTTCTTGCTTAGCCATAAATCTATCAAACTCATCTAAACATGGGCTAGCAAATTTAGTAAATGGGATTTCAGCTTTATCATATCTATAGGGAGAATTTACCTTTACTACCTGTGTCGGGTTATCAAGACCATGAGTTTCTTCAATAGGTAAAGGATTAAGATCATATGTTTCTTCAACATGCGGTAAATTAAGACAATGTATTTCTTCAATAGGAGGTAAATTCTTAACATCTTCAGCTTTAATACATTTTTCTTTCATAGATTTCTTTGCCTCTTGCATATCTTCAGGACTGAGAAATAGAATACCCCTCTTCTTCGGAGTTGGTTTAGGAATAGCCTCAGGAACTGGCTCCGGAGGTGTCCAATTATTTTCATTTGCCAACATATTATTCAATAGAATTTCAGCTTCATCCGGTGTTCTTTCCCTAAAAACAGAACCAGCACAACTATCCAGGTAATCTCTGGAGGCGTCGGTTAGTCCATTATAAAAGATATCAAGTATTTCATTTTTCTTAAGAGGACTCTCTTCTTCAATTTACACAAAATTATATATATCCCTTAAAGCAGCTTGTTTCTTATGAGCATGGAAATATTTAGCAGAGAAGTAATAAATCATTTATATACTTAGAAATTATGTGCTTCCTTCAAGGTGTGCTTGATCAAGTGTTCTGATTTGTCTCCGAAACTAGGTCGCAACATTAATATTTAATCTCTTTCTCCCCGCAAGAAAATATATTTAATCTCCATTGATACTAAATCCTTTTTTTGCTCTGAAAATTAGTTTCTTAGTTGCAAGACATGCCATGAACTTAATGTTTTTCAGAAAATGGAAGTGATTTCCCCCCTCAGTTTCTGATGCGTAACCCCGGGCGACCCAACAAGCACTAATATAACCACAAAGCACAATTTTGTTACATTAGATCAGACTGCATTGTCTTCTGTGTATATGACATACATTTTTGCTCAGTTTGTTCACCTAAACTGAGCTCATGTTTATTACTCACGAATGCATTTTTGGTTTATTGCAAACTAAGTTTTTTAGTAGTTCTTATACTCAGTAATGATATAGACACGGAGAGTGGCAAATGAATGTTGCTTACATATTGTTGTGAGATTTTGAAAAAGTCGGGTCGGTATACATCATGGAGTAAGTTCCGTTGCAAATCATTCGCTATGATTTGATACATAATTTTTCTGAAGCACAACTTCATTGATAAATTATGATGAGGTAAGGATCATATGTAACTCTAGATTAGTCAATTGTTGCATAGCCAGATCTTTAACAAGGTGGAATATGGTTGCCAGTTCTGGAGTTTTCCAGTGGTGTCGCCACTCGAGATCTTCAAAACCGCAATCTAAGATGCATGGACTGTTTCTTCGGCCGACGGCCCACATCGACATGTGCGTCGCCACTTTTGGCGGCGCCTCATAACGCAGCTTGACTGCTATGGCACTATCTTGGATCTTGGCAAGTTGGATGTTTGTGTTTCTCTCCTCCGACAAACACTTGGCCCATGACGGCGGCTGGATTCTTTGGCGATTATGATGTAAATTTCTTTGTGTGTTGTCTCTCCTTACTCTTCGAGAGAGAAGCCATTTATGTTGTATGTTGCTACTATTATGAATGAATACATGGTTCTTCTTCAACAAAAAACAAGGTGAGTTATACATATTTATAATCAATGTACATATTATGTTTCCAGTGGCTTGATTTGAAGGACACATTTTTTTCTTACCCGTTGCAACGCACGGGCTCTTTTCCTAGTTCCAAATAAATCAAGCCAGGTCGATGTAAGACCCATCTCCTTGAGTTCACCATTATCATAGTATTTATCATATTATTAATTAAAAGGTTAGCTGTAAATGGGGCCTGACCCATTTTTGTCTGAGTTGCAAGTCCGCCCTCGACACACAACTGCGTCCGACCGCTTTCTGTCCTAGTTGGAAGTCCGCGCTCGACATGCAAATCCATGCCTACAGCGTTTACACATTTATAAAATATTGGCGGTATTTTCTTTATTTTTATTTTTTATAAAAGTCATGACCATTTTCTAATATTATGAATTTTTGAAGGAATAATGCGTTTTAGTTAATGTTTCAGTTTAGAAAAATAAGCATGATCTTTTTCCAAATTTGTGGACATTTTTTAATTTCATGAATATTTTTCTCAATTTTCCAGGTTTCCGTTCATTTTATTTCTTTCTATTTTCCCTTCTTTCTTCCCTTTCATCATTATCTTATTTCACATTTAATTTCAAATTTTTTTCTTTTGATTGTCACTTTTTTCATCGCTACTTAAAAATGTTCATATTGTACTTAAAAAATATTCACCATGTTTTAAAATGTACATCACATATGTTTTTAGGAAGTGTACAAAGCATTTGAAAATATGTTCAACTTGTTTTAAAATGTAGTCATCGTCTTATATGAAATGTTTGTTGCATTTTGAGAACATTTCATGATATGTTACAAGTTTTTCATCATGTGTTTCAAAAATTGTCTCCACATTTAAAAATGTATATTGCATAGTTATGAAAATGCTCATTTTTTAATTTGTAAAAATGTTCACAATGTTTTTTCTAATACTATTGACATAATCTTAAAAAGATATTCACCTTGTTCTACAATTTATTCACCCATATATTTTTAAAGAAAATACTTACTTTGCCACTCAAGTGCTTGTTACCATGTTAAGTCATCCCTAGTATTGAACATGTTTGGCCATTGTGAAAAGAAGTGAACACTAGTACATTGCTAACTCAAAATCCTGTAGCCAGCGAACGCGTGTAGTACATTTGAGAAGATGTCTGTATTCCATTAAATGCCAGCAGCCAGCGACAGGACAATACAGATTTATCCATTAATTATTGATAATAAAGAAACGACATAAGAATTGACGAAATATTTCATCCAGATGTAACTCGACAACAACAGATTGACGAACTATTTTCCATTGTTGAATGCTTTCACTTGAACGGATGGACACCGGTTTGGATCTCATCTTCTCAGTACGGGAACGGGAAGCTGGCGTTCGTCTCCATCCCGGCAGGGATCTCCGGCGACGGACAATACATATCTAGGAAACGAGGCATGCCATCATCATCGTCGTATGAAGCCCAAATTTGACCACTCTGAAAACATTCCTCAGTACGAACCTTACCAAAATCATGGAAATCAGGATCAGGAACAGTATAAGACATAGGGTCTGCATCTTCATTTTCAGCAGCTGTGCTATTAGCAGAACCATTTCTATTAGCAAAACCATTCTCCTCTGGATCCACACAAACATCTTTATTTACAGTAGAATCAACTGTTGCTATTAGCGGAACCATTTCTATTAGCAGAACCATTCTCCTCTGGATCCACACAAACATCTTTATTTACAGTAGAATCAACTGTTGCTTTTCTAACCTCAACATATTTCTTGCTCGCTGGACCATCAACAGTAACTTGGATTGGCCTACTTCGTATCTGACTTAGCTTTCCCTTCAAATCGCTCTTCATCTAGTCAATCAAAATTCTCTTAACATCTGACTTAGAGTAAGTCTTAGTTACACTGAGCCGACTAACAGGTGTGGGCTTCCAAGTGGGTACACCATTAACAATCTGAAACTCAAAGGCACTGTTGGTTGAAAATGGTATAGTTCTAACTAGCATTCTAGCAAATTCGGCCCATGGACCTGAGGGAATGGATGAACCAACTCCAGCATCAGTTCTCATCTTCTTTCCAAATGCAGGTGATTTGGCTGCGAAATTCTCGAAGCCATTGGTTGCACCTTGAGTTGCACTTGTCCTATTTGATTGGGCTGTCTTCTGTTGCAGTACAACTACTTTCCTTTTTTGATCATACAACAGTCTCTTGGTTTTATCAGATAACACTGTCCATGCCTCTTTAACCAACTGGAAAGCACCCTCAGCGCCCACTGATCTGTGTTAGACTTAATCTTGATTCATGTATCTGCATTTTTAGTTTGCTTTCATTATGCATGTAGTTTAGACGGCCGTCGGGCGGTGTAGGCCAATGAAACTTCAGTTGTGCGTGCGGAGAAGGCAAGATGCCGTGCTACCGTGCGATGCAGTGAGCAGGGTGGGATGCCCATGATGCCATGCGATTCGGCAAGACGCGGCAGAAACTGAAGCGTGACGGACTGCATAGGTCGAGCTGGGTGATCTGGCAAGTTGCTGGCCATTGTGGAGAAGCCGGACGTGGTGCATGGGTCTAGTTAGTTGGGTGTGTGCATACATCCAGTAGAATAGGTCGTGTAAGTAGTTTGCATGGATAAGTTTGTTAGCCGTAAAAGCTGAGAAGCAGCTGGTCCTCCACCTCCTGGAGCGATTCTAGGGGAGAGAGAGGAGGTCATGTGTAAGTACGTGGAGATCGTGAGTGTGTGGCCTAAGTACCCGGTCCTTTGTATATATATGTTGCAGTAGTAAACTAGTAATGAAAAAGAGGCCGAGAGGGCTGTGCAGAAAATGTAGCCACTGTGTGTACACCAAGGAGCGGAGCCTCTATGCGTTATGAGCTCTTTCTTGGTGCGTGTGTATGTGTCTGTGTTGAGTTCTTCCCATGTGTGTTCTTGAGATAAACAAAAGAAAGATGGGAGAGTTGTGAGATGCAACGAGAGGTAGAAGAAGAAGAAGCGGCGCTGCAAGGAGAGGTGGCGCCAACAATTTGTTCTTGTCAGGATGGAGTAGAAGTGCCAACTTCCTATACTCCTTCCTCACCTTTTCATCATCTGCTGACGTGTCCACAGAGAGGATAGAGTAATAGTCATTCTCACCAGCAACCTTCAGTTCGGTGGTAAGGTAAACATCAAGGGTGAAGATACAAAATTGTCGTACAATAACAACCATCCTGGGGCACAATGGGGTGACGACGCAGCACCGGATTAAGGGTGCAAAACCAAGTGCAGATTCAGAAATTTACAGTAACCGTCTTCAGCACAGACATAACTGTAAATGCACATAACTGAAACACTACCGTAGCATGCAACGGACAACACGTCGCGGAATGAAGGACCAATTGAATTGAAAGATACAGAACATCGCACCGACAAAACGGAGGACAAATTAAAAGATGCAGGAAGGGTGCCAACAAAACCAGCATGGCTGGAATTACAACTACACAGAGCTCAACTTAGCCCTAGTACGAAACATAGTAAATTTCTTGGCAACCTTGAGACACGGAGTCAGGAATGAGGAGCCCTCAGTGCGCCTGCTCTTCTCGACACTCTCGGGCTCGTCCATGGCGTCATCTCTGCTACTGATGTCGCATTTCCTCCCTGACTCCGTGCTCCCGAACGCAGCCGACACCTCTAGCTTGTTGATGCACGCGTTACCACCTTCATGGCCCTCCTCCGACGTCCACCGCGGTGGGAACAGAGGTGCAGCCATGCCACGACGGACACCTCCTTCCTGCGCTCCCCACGCCTCCCGGGGTCTACTCCTCGTCGTCAGCCACCATGGTGAGCAAGGACAACCTCCACGGGGACTGGATCGGACACCACCGCCACGAGGACGAACATCCTCAATGGCAAGCCCTTGCCTGACTCACCGTCAGATCCGTCCTCCATCGGCTGGACCTGCGCATGGTCGGCGGATGCAGGGGACGCCAGCCACCTCGACCCCGACGAGCACCATGAGGTGATCCCCTTTTCTTTGTCTATAATTCCCCTTTCCAGTAGAATATCCAGTGAACTTTTGATGTTTTAATCTATTAATGAAAACTTAATTCATGTCGTGAAAATTTTCTGTTATATAGATCTGCACCTTCTCTGATCCGGGTGCACTTTTATGTGCATAGATCCCTGGCACTTCGAGAAATATTCCAGCAGTTTGTTTGTGCAGCACGTCAGTTTTAGTACCTTAACTTGAGAAATATACAATGCTAGTGCAACCTGTATCTGTATTCTAAGTTAGCTACTTTATCACGTTCATGTGTGCATTAGGAAAGTGCATATTCACAGAAAAATGACTGCATTGTGTAAGGTCCCATTCCAAACAAATTTAAGCGGAGTCCATTTAGTTCATGTTGATACCATGGACTGGTAGGTATTTTGGAAATTCATTCAGTTCCATTCCTTGTCATCTTTTGCAGCTTCAGTTACTACAATCAAGCCACTAGTTTCGTACAGTGAGAGGGAAATGAGGGCATTTCTTGCGGAAGGTAAACGCATGGGTGAGGTGTATACTAAGCTAAGGGATGCACATATTGTATGTTCTTTAACCACTATAACTCTAACACTTGGTTATGCATTTTCTTTAACCATTATAACTAATTCTTATGTTTTTTGATTAATTGGCCGATCCGCATGCACACCTGAAATTTTAATAATGTACTCCCTCCGTTAAGAAATATAAGAGCGTTTAGATCATTAATTTAGTGAACTAAATGCTCTTATATTTCTTTATAGAGGGAGTTCTTTTCTATTCAGATTCATAATTTGATAGATTGTAAGTTTCTTAGTGATTCTCTTCTACCTTGTTTTCTTGTTTGTTTTCATTCAATGAAGATGGAATGAGGTTGTGTTTTTTTAATTTATAGGCACCGGGACGACTTAATCGTGAGAGCTAAAGCACATCAGATGGAGAGGAAACAACAACAAGAATCATAAGCTATGAAGTATAGCCAACAAGACAAGAGTTAAGCTCGGGAAAAGAAGAAACTTGACATTGAAAAACGTCAGTGAGCAATGGATCAAAGCGTTCTCCAGATCCTCCTCCATTGGTATTAAAATCTTGAATGTGCTAATGTTTCTGATGTGATGTCGTTTTAGATTGGCCTCATGTGGTATAATTCCTCAGATCATGCGTCACCGAAACATGCTAACCTTAGTAATGACACTTAGCTTCCAAATGGCATACCTGATGCATATGAGTCTCAAATACACAGATATTGAAGGCAATGAAAGGTTGATGCTTACGTTCGCCTCTAGTAGAGACTTTTATCATATTGTCTGCGCATCATGAGCTGTCACGCGTCTAAGTGTCTCTCCCTAGATATGTATTGTGTCCTTTCAGCCTAGTAGGTACCTGCAGTACATAGTTCTTCCATTCATGCGTACAACAAGCGTACCAGGATATGGAAACGAGACGAGCACCAAAACTTGCACGTGTGGTTGAACCAATCAGACGGCCAACCACAATCACGAATAACATAGGTTGCTCGTCCATATGGGCCACAATTATTTGATAATTTCTTTTAATAATATGAATATTTGAAAACCTAGAACTAACATTTTTAAAAGGACGATTAAATCTTTTAGCACACATGCTGAACAATTTTCAAATGAGCAACCACATTTTATAAATATTGGTGCCCATTTTTGCGAATATGGGATGAACATTTATACACACAAACTTAAATATTTGTATAATTTTCCATAACTCTTTTTTTCTTTTTAAAAATGTTATTAACATTTATTTTTTCCAAATTTATTAAATTGCAGCCACTCATTTGAAAATCCTTGTCGAAGAGATCACGTGAGTGCTTCGAGAATTAGATATGTCCGGCATCCTCCTTGTCGATCCAGCAGATGGCGGTCTTCTTGTGGGCACTACCTCCTCCTCCCCCGTTGGAAGCCAACATTAATTGCTCTGTCGCTGGCATAGAGAAAATAAGGACGAGGAGAGATGGTCGATGAAGATGAGTGTGTTACTACAACTCGGGGTCGGGTGCGCGGGGGGGGGGGGGGGGGGGGGGGGGGGGGGGGGGGGGGGTATAGTAATCGGCGGGGAAGAAGGACACTGAGCTACGTTCTATATAAAAACAATCCTGGTTGGGACTGAAATTTGATTATGTATTCTTCCATGGAATTTGAGTTGCAACATGTCAAATTATAACTCAATATTTTGAAATTTTTTATCATAATTTTAGAGTTCTGAAATGTAAACTCTAAAAAGTTAAAATTCGTGAGAGGCGTCATACAAGATTTGACTTTGTATATTTTCTTCGAGGAACTTTCGGAGATTTATTCAACTGAATGCATTCTTTGGACCATCATGCAAGATACTACTAACAAGACCAGTTATTTCGTTGTCTCAGTTATGGATTCTAAATTGATCGTGCAAGATCCATTGAAGATCCATCTACTTTGTCGTCGTCCGGATGCAAGAGCTCAGGCCGAACGTTGGCTTCCCCCACCGAGGACAAAAAGAAAAATCCTCACACAATCAAACTCTAAGTTCGAAAAGAGTCTAATAGTTTCTTCTCACAGTTATAGTATTGTTCTAAATAAATCATGCAATGTTCATGTAAAACCCATCTACCTCGGTTCTCCATTATCATTATATTTATCATATTATTAATTAAAATGTCGTTGTAAATGGGGCCCGGCCCATTTTTGTCTGAGTTACAAGTCTATCCTCCACACGCAACTAGACCCCACCGCTTTTTGACGTAGTTGGAAGTCCACCCTCGACATGCAACTGCAAGCCTACGATGAGATTGCAATTAGTAGTGGGAGAAGGGTTGTTGGCAAGTTTCATCTACACATTTATAAAATATTCATGGTATTTTTGCATTTCCATTTTTTAATAAAAACTCATGATCATTTTCTGAAATTATGGATTTTTTTTAAAAAATCATGTTTTTTATTTCGAGTTTCAGTGTAGAAAAATAATCATGATATTTTTCCAATTTTGTGAACATTTTTTAATTTTACAATTTTTTCCGTGTTTCGGTTCTTTTTGTTTCTTTTTTCCTTCTTCCTATTTTCCCTTCATTCTTTCCTTTTATCACTATTATTTCATTTTGAATTCAGATTTTTATTTCTTGGTTTTTTATTTTGATTATCACTCTTTTCATCGCTTACTTAAAAATGTCCATAGTTTATTTAATTTTTTCTATTTAATACCATGTTTTAAATTGTACATCACATATTTTTAGATATGTTCAAAGCATTTGAAAACATGTTCACCATGTTTTAAAAAGTAGTCACCATCTTATATGAAATGTTTGTTGCATTTTGAGAATATTGCAAGATGTTTTACAAGTTTTTCTTCATGTGCTTCAAAAATGGTCACCACATTTAAAAAATGTATATTGCATAGTTATGAAATGCTCATTCTTTACTCAATTAAAATGTTCATCATGATTTTTTAAAAACTATTCACCTAGTTCTACAATTTATTCACTGATTTTTTTAAGAAAAATGCTTACTCCGTCACTCAAGTGCTTGTTACCATGTTAATTCTTCCCTACTATTGAACCTGTGTGTCCATTGAGAAAACAAGTTAACACTAGTACATTGCTGACTCAAAATCCTGTAGCCAGCGAACGTGTGTAGTACATTTGAGAAGATGTCTGTATTTCATTAAATGCCACCATCCAGCAACAGGACAATAGAGCTTTAGCCGTTAATTATTGATAATAAAAAAAGATTTCATCCAGATGTAACTATACGACAACAGATTGACGAACTATCATCCATTGTTGAATGCTTTCACTTGAACGGATGGACACAGGTTTGGAGCTCATCTTCTCGGTACGGGAACGGGTAGCCTATGGTTGTCTCCAGACCGGCGGGGGTCTCCGGTGACGGAGGCATCACCGTAAGCAACTGCTGTATCGCCATCCCATCTCGTCATCGAAGCCTGGCGGCTGAGGAATCGCCATCTGCATCTCCTCCATATCCATCCCCGGGGCAAACATGGGCAGCCAAGGCATCTCCTGCATATCCATCCCGGTGGTGACCCCCTGTGCCGGAGGCAGCTCCATGACCATCTGCTGCTGCATATTAATCCCAGAGGCAAACCTCCGAGGTGGAGGCAGCCTCGCCATCACCATCTGATGATGTTGCTGCTACCGAACTCCAAAGTGTTGCCACCGAAGAGTTGCAATGGCAGTGGCAGGGCCACCTCCGCCATGCGGCTCACATCAACGTGCAGAAAGTGTTCCACAACAGAGTCGACGGATGGATGGCCGAAGGCGAGGGCGGCCACCTGCGCGCCGGTCAGGACCGCCAGATCGGTGGCCTTGGTGAAGAACCCCATGCGGCCCATTCTTGGAGAAACTGTTGCTCGGGCGCATACCGGATTTTTGTTGAAAGCAGAGCAACGTAGCGGACCGGGGCTGTAGCCGGGGTCAGATATAGATGACAGGTGGGGTTTGAGGAGTTTGGTCCTTCATTGAGCAACCAATCACCGAAGCGGAAGCTGCTCAACTCTTGGAGACCAATGCCAAATTTGAGAAGGCGGCGCCGCTGAATCTCTAGGGCATGGAGGTGGGTGGCGCGTTCCATGCCGCCGACAGTTAGCGGGTGGACTTCCGGTGTGGGAAGGGAGAGGAGGGAAAGGGGGGATATTATACCGGCGAAGGGCAGCAGAGATACGGGGGAGGTAGAGGTGACAGATGCTCTAGATTCTCAGGAGACGAATGGGCGGAGAATGTTCTCCTTCGTTGTCTTGGCAACCATGGATGGATTTTTTTTGATTCAACAAGGAACCAATGATACCATCTTAATCTATGGGGAATCCTTAACCCAACCAAAGGGTGTGGTTAGCTTCTAACGATGGTTTAGTTAAGTTGGTGGGTGGGGGTTTGGTGAAATACTCTAGAAGACTTTGATGATAAGTAAAGGTATCTCTACAGGTCCCCTCAGAACAGGGCCCAAGACAGTTTTTGGCGGATAGGGCCGAATAAGAGGTCAGTTGGGCCCCAAAACTAGGAGACACACATGGCATTCCTCCCGCACAACCCATCCCCCATGGGTGTGCTTTGGGCCTCAAAAAATGGCTCTAAAATTAAAACCCTACGTGCGCCGCCAACCCTCCTTGCTTGCGCTACGACGTCCTTCTACATTTCACGCTCACCTTCACCACGGTACCTGAGCCCGCTTCGGTCCTCGTATCACCTCAAAATAATGTCAGGAACCCCGCGTCCATTTATACATTAAAAGAAAGTAGTATATAGGTACTGGTCCCCACATGGCTGAATCGATCAGGATGTGACAAAAAAAGTCCATGTATATATTGTTTGCCACGCAAAAGTTAGCGTTTTCCAGGTCACACATTTGATACAACACATGATATATACGCACCTCAAATCACCCTAAAAAAAGTCACGAACCCCGCATCGCTTGCCAGGCGAAACGGGGGAGATCTAGATCGCACCGCCGCATTCTCTCGTCCCTCCTACTCATCTCGCCATACGATTAAATCTTTTATCACACATGCTGAATAGTTTTCCCATAAGCAACCCACATTTTTTAAATTTTGGTTACACATTCCATAAATATGACCCGGACATTTATACATCAAACTTTTTTAATTTAACATTTTTTCATTTAAAAAAATGTTACTAATATTTAGTCTTTCAAATCTATTAAATTCCAGCTACTGATTTCTAATACTTAGTGAAGAGCACCTGGAAGCGCTTGGGGAATCAGGTATGTTGGGCATCCTCTTGATTATCTGGCAGTTGATCGTCTTCTTCCAACGACAACCACCCCCTGATTAGAGGCCACCATTGCTTGCTCAGTGACTGGCATACAGAAAGAAAGCAAGAATAGAGAAGGTCAATGCAGGTGAGTGCATTACTACATCTCACGGTAGGGGGTGGGTGTATAACATGCGATAGGAGATGAATCACTAACATGAGCTATCTACATTAAAGATCCTGATTGGCAGTGAGATTTGTTGTCCCCTCTGCCAAATTGTGAGTTCTAGGCAGCAAACTGTAACTCAGTATTGTCGAAAAAATTTGATGACAATTTGAAGAATTTCTGAAACGTAAATTACAGTTTAGATAAGTATGTACGATAGGATTAGCACATCTCTTAATTAAGTAATAAGTCGAAAACTCTAGTAAGTACGGAACTCGTTAGCTATTGTTTTCCTATTTGGTTTTAATTAGCTCATCTCCCTCTCCAAGTTTTCCTATTTGTTTGCTATTTTTCTGTTTTTGCTTCTGTTTCGAATTTGGTTTGCTAACAAAATTATCCTTCCAGCTACTGGAAATTATTGTGGATGCAAAATGGTTTATCCGAATGCTCCACAAAACGTTTCAGAATTATTGGAGCAATAAAAATATTTATAGGATTTATTTTCTCCAACTCAAATACATTTGTGATTTAAATCCAAAGCCCAAAATAATCCTTTAAAATGTCCATAAATTCTGGTTTGCAATATAGCGATATCCAGAATTCACAAAAATATTTGAAATTGCATTATGGAAATATTGAATTCGTTTTTAGGGTTTTTCAGTTATTAAATTTTGAGGCTTTGACAATGCCCTCAATTCAAATGTCCTGAATTTAAATATGATACATGATGCTCATTAATGCAACTATCCACACCAAAAAATTTATTTGCACTAAATAATTCTATGGCTGTGACATTTCGCAAAAACATTGGCACTCATGTCATAACCTACAACTATAAGTCAACCATTGTAGAAGGGTTCCTAGGCGAGAAATTTGGCATCTTTTTCTAAATTACTAGTATTAACCTAAACATAGATCTGACCATCATACAAAATAACACTAAGAAACATTGACAATTATTTCTAAACTACTAATATTCCCGAAACACAAATTTGAACATGCATACCCGGGTGGAGCTCGGTGGTGGCGGTGGTGCTGGCGGCCCGAGGTCTCCGATGTTGGTGAAGGCAGACATGGGTGCATCGCTAGCCATCGAGCTAGAGATCGGCGATGGTGATTGTAGTGACAGCGGCGACGACGGCGAGTTGCCTCTCCCAGTGTTGGAGGAGGAGGGCATGCCCGCAGCAGCATGACGAGGGGCGCGGCGGCGAGGAACGATGGTGGAAATGAGTGGGGAGCCAGCTAGGGGTGACGAGGGGCACGGTGCTGACTTGGACGCGATTTTATGGGAGAACAGACGGCACGGGGGGGGGGGGGGGTGACAAGACTTGGAGGGGGAACGGTTTTGGGAAGAAAATCAGACAGCTAGGTTCGTGGAAGTACATGTGATGGGCGAGAATAGTGGCCCGCCACATGTATGGCGACAAGCAGCGGCGGGCGGTAACTACGAACCACCGCTGCTAATATGTCACCTTGTATTTCTCGAACAGAGGTTACCGTGATTTCGAGATGGCATGGCGAAAATGTAGTCTGCCACAGCTGACAGAAGGAGCAGTGGCGAGCGGCCCCACCTCGCCCTCCACTTATCTGGGTTCACCTATAAGCCCTTTCCCAACAGTGGAGTGGATATTAGTTACCTCCACTCGTTCTAGTACTAGACTTCACAGACACCTTTTTGATCAGTAAATGTATATGGTAGATGATTTTAAATATGTTGCAATTTTTTCATAATGTGAACCTCTAATTCAGATTCTTAAGTACGTGGACAAAATGTCTACGACATTTCTTATGCATTTCCTGGAATTCTATGTGGGACATTTCTCATCTCCTCCTAAAGCCAAAAAATGTCCTTACTGCAAAACCAATGGGTGCCCGGGCTGCAAATAACTTCATCACTAGGGTTAAGGGATTTGACACATTAACAATCATATTGCATTTATTCCTCACATAGATCCCAAATATATGTGAAGGCCCTTACTGGAGGCTGGGGTGGTGATATCGTTATGCAACCGAATTACCGTGGATGGGAAATACTCCATGGATTTCCACATGCCAAACTACAAGGGGACGCCGTATTATAAATTTGATCACATTTAGACCAAATATGCGGTGTGTGAGACCACGTGTTTGTGAACATGTTTGCAATAGCCAATCGCAAATGGCACTGAATTGAGGGGAGAGTAACTTGCTTCTAGCTAGCTAATAATAGTCCACATTAGGATGTGAATTACTAAATTCTTCATTTCCTGCCATTTCATTCGGAGCATGATACATACTTTTTTAATGAAAAACAGGATACATACATATGCAATAGCAATGTTGTATATCATGTAATAATGTTGGATTACACCTCATGAATGGAGTGTGGTTTAAATTAGCTACTCAGTGATGCATGCATATTTTCAAGTAAGATGTATGTGAAAATGAACATGGAAAAATATTACTTGAGATTTATCAAGCTAAATGTAGGCGTGCTAGCTAATATTGAATTGATTGGTAAAAAAAGCATTCATTCAAGTGGCAGAGGTACACGGTATTAACACGTCAATAACTTGCTGCCATGGATTGGAACGATGCTTAGGCTGGTCGTAGTGGGAAGAATCATATTACTAGTGTATGATACTACATTTGTATTGCATAGTATCATAAATTAGTATCATAGGTAGTATCATAGCTAGGTCCAGGGTTCAATTACCTCAAGCCAGCGCAAGTTAAGGATGATTATCATTGGTACAAATGTCACAAACACATTTTTAGAAAAATGTAATTAACACTTTTTAGCATAAATGTAATTAATAATTGGCACATGAAGCTTCGTGAGCTAATATTTGGAGGGCCGTAAAGAATTAACGGTGATGAGCCTAGAGTGTTCTAATTAAAAGGGCTAGGGCCCAGAGAGATAAGCTCTTAATGAACTCTTGATGTATGCTCCGCTTCCAAACACAAAACCATCCAGTTATTGTCAATCGGTTACATATGCATCTTCTAAGTTGTCGCGCCAATCTTTTGTTATATATTACAATGCAACTACCTGAATCTCGATGAAATCTTTCCTAATTCATTAGGTTGTCTCCTTATCATATTAATAAATAATCAATGGCTTCTAATCGTTCGAATTTAGTTGATACGTAGAAGATGCCTCACCCAATCGGGACGGCCGCCGCGATGGATATGGTGCAGATGGACATTCCTCACCCATCATGGTTCAACACTGGGACAGAGATGGAGATATGACAATTGCTTATGTCTCTACCGCTGCCTCCACCGGAATTTTCCGTCTGGATGGAGATGGTGTAGCAGGCGCATGAGCCGAACGCCGGCTTCCCATATTGCGAAGAAGATAAAATCCACACCCGGTCCGAGTCATGGTGAACATTTTGTAAATACAAGCTGAACATAACTCATAATGTTGTTGAAATGTTTTTCCAAAAATGACATGAACAATTTGAAATATCTGGGGGCATTTGTGTTCTGAACATTAACTAAAATTACAGAAAGAGTTTCTTCACATGTTACAAGCATTTTTATAAAATTGTGCGGAAAAACATTTATATGTTGTGAACATTTCTCCTATAAACTACTCTACAGTACCCGCTGTTCTGGAGTGTTCATGGCACGCATGCAATCTGGCTGACACGATCTGTCTTGCTGGCCCGATTTTACGGCGCTGTCAAAAATAAAGAACCCTAGACAGCTCTTGGAGAAGTAGACGTGACGGGCATCCTCCTGCTCGATCCGGTGGATGACGGTCTTCTTCCTCCCTCACAGAAAGGGAGGAAGAGGAATGTGTGTGGCTACGTCTCGGTGTCGGGCCATTTATATAGCATGCAGCCGGTGAGGAATTGCTTCACTGAGCTACGTAAATTAAATGTCGAGATAGGCCATGAGATTCAATTCGGTATTCACTAAGCTGTGTACATTAAAACTCACGCGTCAAAGGATAACTACATGCACCAACTAAAAATTGCTAGATCTGAACAACTAAAAATCATAAACTTAAGCATGAAAAAAATGCAAGATATGAACAACTAAAATCATCAACCCGAGCATGAAAAAAAGCAAGACCCGAATAGCTAAAAATCATGAACTTGTGCATGAAAAACATGTGTCTGAACAACTAAAAACACACGGAGTTAAGCATGAAAAAATTGCAAGATCTGAACTACGAGATGGCATGAAGTTAACATGAAAAAACGAACACTTTGCAAATTTCTTAGCGTGAACAAATAACCAAATCTATAAAAGTTCCAAATGTGTGGACAAAGTGTTTTTATTCTTCATATTAATCTAAACGCACACAGAGTTCACATCATACAGAACCATTGAACAGATTGTTTGGATCTAAAAAATAAATATTTCGGCACATGATGTGCTGTGAAAAATTCAGAAACGAAACCGATCCAGAAATAAATGGATCTACATAGCATGACGACGTTCTGGGGAGAGGAACAAAAATGATCTAGAACATGAAAAATTAAGAACCAAAATTCAAGTAACATCGGTGTCAAAAATAATTTACTTTCGAGAAATATCAAGGAGCCAAGCTCGTTGACCCCTCTCTCCTCCATGTCACAGGCTAGCTATTGGGTGTCGTTCGTGTCATAGGGTATACGCATGGTTCTTCTTCATTGGAAGCATGGAGAGAACCAATGAAAAGGCTTAGTAGTAGTATTTCGTTCATTAAATATTTCAACCGATACAAAAAAGATTACAGTACCATAAATTTAACTAATACAGTACTACTATGACAATTGAACCAACGAACTAAAAAGATCTTGCACGATTTTTTCTATATATAACTGTGACCACGAACTAAACGACCGATCCACGTCCATGTCTTCTTCTCCTTTGTAGGAGAAGCCGAGTTTCGGACCGAGCCACTGCTGCAACATGTCCATCCCAGTGGGGAACTCCGGCATCGCCGGCAACATGGCCATCAGCATCAGCTCAATCTCCGTCCTAGCGAAGAACTATGGTTGTAGCTGGATCTCCAGCTCCACCCCCCGGGGAACCATGGCTGCTGAGGAATCACCATGTGCATCCCGACGGCGGGTGCATCACCATTTGCATCTCCATGCCGGCAGCGAACGCCCATGGTGGATGCATCGCCATCTGCATCTGCATCTGCTGCATGCCTGCATAAGCTGCTGCTACCGAACTCAAGGATGCAGAATTTTTTAGCATACGCACCCGGCCCTTGCTATCCTGGCTGCTCCAATGTTGCTTTGAGATCTCTGCTACACAACCAACTACATGAAAATTTAACTTTTTTGTTTCTCTCATATAAAACGAAAATGCTCTTTAGAGCTCGGGCTCCATGGAGCCCGAGTTTGACTTTGTCAAAATTCAAACTTTCACGATTCATTTTTTTTTGAAAAAAATACACACATACTTAGAGACATAAAGCATATGTGTGTAAATTTTCAGGACGAAACACCTTAAAATGAGTGCTACACAAAAAGAACAAATCTGAGGCTTTTTAGTAAATGCACTATTCATCCTCAAAGTCCATGAATTTGTCTTTTTTGCACAGATCGCATTTTAGGGTATTTCATCCTCAAATTTTACATACATACACGTAACATCCTTATTTACTTGTATGATTTTTTTCAGATTTTTTTTGAAATTGAAAAGTGTGAATTTTGATTTTTTTTTTCAAAAAATCCGGCCTCCATGGAGGCCGAGCTCCAAAACGCCCTACTCCATATAAAACATGTATTGAACTTCAAACTTTTCACCACAACAAATCTTTGTACATAGAATGTGGGATATAACTTTCAGATTTTTTCCTCCAACATAAATACTAAAAAAGAGATTTTTTTTAATCAAACAAATTTCATTTGCCTATTTCTGTTGGATGAAAATTATGAAAGTTTTATGCCACATACTAGTTAGAAAACTTTGTTGTGCTGCAAAGTTTGAAGTTCAAAACATGTTCCATATGAGAAACAAAAAGAAGTACTTCCACGAATCGCGATGTAGAAAATGAGTGACTAGATAAGAAGGGCCCGGGTGCATATGCTCAAACATGTTTTCGCCGAATCTGATTGATAACCCGGGGTACCAAAGAGCTGGGGTGATGGCGGTGGCGGGAGCACCTAGAGCTTACGGCTGATGTCAAGGTAAAAGGCCTCCATGACAACCTGGTTTGTGCGTCCAGTGGCCTGCTCCTGCATTAGCACGGTGGCAAAGGCCGCCATGTCCTCATACCACATGTTGCTCGCACCTGGGTCCACCCATGCCGCAATATGGTCCCCCACGGCATGCTCCTGGGGAAGGGCGTCGTCCGCGTGCTTCTTCTGCTCCGCCAGATCTGTGAGCATCTCGCCATGCTGCGGGCGCAGCGTCAGCAACCAGTTGTCGGCGGCGGCGCTCTGGACCTCCGCATCGTCCCCCGCTCTGAAGTGCTTGACGACAGCGTCAATGGATGAATGGTCGAAGGAGAAGTCCTTGCTGTCAGGCATGAAGATGACAACCGCCACCTGGGCACCGGTGAGCAGGGCCTGCTCGCTGGCCTTGTTGAACAGCGCCCGCTTACGCCTAGGAAAGCACACATACTGGGCGTCCTCCTTGATAATCTGGCGGGGGATGGTCTTCTTCCAGTCGTTGCCACCCATCCTCCTGGCCGCCATTGCTCGGTCGCTCAGGGTCGGGGATGAAGGAAGAGGAAAGAGGAGGTGGAGGAAGATCTCTCAGGGTCACCGAGGTTTATATAGAAGCGGCCGGAGAGGAATTTCCTTGGCTGAGCTGGGTACTGCACTGAGAATCATTATTTAGTATGACATTAAAACACATGAGCTGGGTTATGGTTTCATGTTCGACTACCATGGCTCCATCCAAATACATTGGCCCTTGATATCCTGTCAGATTAATTGTACACGAATAACCAGCAATAAAAAATTATTACCATCGTGTAGTCTATTTGGAACTAATAGAATAGTTAGACACCTGCTTGAGAAAGAGTAGCTTGATCGGGTAAACTCAATCAAACTCCCAAAAGAAGCACTTTTACTTCTGGACATCCCTTGCAAGAAACGGTATATTTGGTTAGGCCATGGATGGCGGTCTCGACTAGACGATATCATTATGTTGAACATGGATATAGCTGTAAGCTTTAACAATTCCATTGAAGGAGATGGATTTGTTGTTTGATATTTAACTAGGTTTATGGGAGCCAGGAGCAAACTGCTCTTTGGAGTTACTGTTCAACTTATATTAAAACAAAGTCGTTGGGGAGGGCATTAATTTTGCTAACATCAGAGGCTTCCCTAAAGTCTTGCTCTAGACTGATTGCCTGGCAGTTCTTAATCTTTGGAATACTTGTCACAATAATTGTTCAGTTGTGGCTCCAATCATTGCAGAAATAGGTCAGCTAGGTCCTGACATTACTACATTTTATTCAATATGTAGTCTGTGCTTCGGCACTCCGTCTCATCTTTGTGCCAAGAATCTCTGCACATGTATCTATTTTAACTGAGAGTTGGCTGGCCGAACCATCCAGATTCAGGGTCAGTAGTCTCTTGCATGATGGTCCAGAGAGCATTTGGTCGAATAAATTTCTCTATGTTCCCCGAAAAATATATATATACGGCGCCACTGAGTTTCAGACTTACTAGAGTTTTCGTCTCATTTACTTAATTAAGAGATGTGCTAATCCGATCGTACATACTTATCCAAACTGTAATTTACGTTTCAGAAATTCTTCAAATTTTCATCCATTTTTTTTCGTAAATACTGAGTTACACTTTTCTGCCTAGACCTCACAATTCGGCAGAGAGTAGAACAAATCTCAATGCATGCCAATCTGGATTTTTAATGTAGATAGCTCATCTTAGTGATTCATCTCCTATCGGTTGTTATCTACCCACCCCCTACCTCGAGATGTAGTAACGCATCATCTGCATTGACCTTCTCTATTATTGCTTTCTTTCTGTATGCCAGTCACTGAGCGAGCAATGGTGGCCCCTAATCAGGGGGTGGCTGTCGTCGGAAGAAGACGATCAAGAGGATGCCTAACATACCTGATTCCCCAAGCGCTTGCAGGTGCTCTTCAATAAGTATTAGAAATCAGTGGCTGGAATTTAATAGATTTGAAAGACTAAATGTTAATAACATATTTTTAAATATAATAAAAAACAATTTATGTATAAATGTTCGTGCCATATTTATGAGACGGGTACCCCAAATTTATCACGTCCATATCGATTTAACATGTGCGAACGAATATACTACTTAGTTTTAATGTATAAATGGACGCGGGGTTCCTGACATTATTCTGAGGTGACACGAGGTCCGACGCGGGCTCAGGTACCGGGGTGACGGCGAGCATGAAATCACGAAGGTCGCCGTAGGGCAAGCAAGGATGCTTCACGGATCACGCAGGGTTGAAATTTTAGGACCAGTTGTTCGTGGTCCAAAGTACACCGATCGAGGATGGGCTGTCAAGGAGGAATGTATTATGTGTCTCCTAGTATGGGGGCCCATCACTCCTCTTTTTCGGCCCTATCCCCTAAAAATTTCCTTGGGCCGCTGCCCTTCTCTATTTTCAACAAAAATCTGGGATGCACCTGACCAACATTTTCTTGAAAAACGGAAGTATGTCGTTGTTGCGCGATAGAGTAGCAAAAGCAGTTTGTTTTGCCAACAGAAGTAAATAATACGGAGTATGTAGTTATCCTTTGGCATACAGCTTAGCGAATACCGAATCGAATCTCATGGCCTATCACCAGACATAATGCACGTAGCTCAGTCATGATTGCTATATAAAGCCCCCGACCCCGTACGTAGCCACACACACTCCTCTCCTTCCCTTTCTTTGAGCTTAGCCATAGAGCGAGCAACTAATGGCAGCGCCCAACGGGAGGGGGGGGGGGGCAGAGGCCGGAAGAAGACCTTCATCCGCCGGATCGAGCAGGACGATGCCCCGCACGTCTGCTTCTCCAAGGGCCGCGTGGGGTTCTTCAGCAAGGCGAGCAATCTGGCTGTCCTGACCGGCACCCAGGTGGCCGCTCTCACCTTCTCACCCGGCGGCAATGCCTTCTCCTTCAGCCACCCCTCCATCGACACCGTCGTGGAACGCTTCCTGGTGGGGGAGGGTGCGGGGGCTGGCGCGAGGGAGGAGGGTGCTGCCCGCGAAGATCAGAAGATGGAGAAGCTGCACTAGGAGTTCGACGAGCTGCACACGAACCTGGTCGAGGTGAAGAAGCGGACCGAGCGCGAGGAGGTCACAGCGAAGGAGCGTGACGCGGGGGAGCCAATAGTGGCTTAGGTTGACCCGAGCGTGCGCGACATGGGGGACGAGGACTTGGTGGTCTTCTTTGCCACGCTGATGTAGGTGAAGGACGTCGTCTCCGAACGCGCCAACGTGGTTCTCTTGCCCGTAGACGTGAGCCGCATGGAGGAGGTGGACCCGCCGCTGCCACTGCAGCTCTTCAGTGGCAGTACTTTGGAGCTCGGTAGCAGCAGGGGCATCAGATGCTGGTGGCGACGCTGCCTCCGCTTGGGGTATTCGCCTCCGAGATTAATATGTAGCAGCATATATTGATGGAGCTGCCCTCGGCACGGGCGGTCATCGCCGGGATGGATATGCAGGAGATGCCTCGACCGCCGGTGTTCGCCGCGGGGATGGATATGGAGGAGATGCAGATGGTGATTCCTCAGCCGCCAGGGTTCGACGATGAGATGGGGATGCCTCTGTCACCAGAGATCCCTGCTATGCTGGAGACGAACGCCGGCTTCCCGTTCCTGTACTGAGAAGACAAGCTTTGTTGATCCATTCAAGTGAAAGCATTAAACAATGGACGATAGTTCGTCGATCTGTTGTCATCTAGTTACATCTGGATGCAATCTTTTGTCAAATTTTATGCCGTTTCTTTATTATCAATAATTAATGGCTAAATATGTATTGTGCTGTCTCTAGCTGCTGGCATTTAATGAAATACAGACATCTTCTCAAATGTATTACACACATTAGCTGGCTACAGGATTTTGAGTCAGCAACGTACTAGTGTTGACTTTTTTCTCAATAGACACACACGTTCAATACTAGGGATGACTTAACATGGTAACGAGCGGACATACAATTCTCAATGCGGACTTGACAAAACTCGAATATATATTAGAATGCGATATAGTAGACACAAACACATGCACCAAAGAGAATGCTTAATACATGCATGTAGATACCCCTCAAATCAGACTGCGGTGCATCCACAACAACATATCCAATTGTTTCGATGATGTGGCATGGATCAAACACACGAGCTTGTGATACGTTCTCACGGCGTATTGGCTGGGTGGGTGGGTTATTTCTCTTTTCTCTCGTCAGTACCACTGATGCCAGATATGGATGGATCACTGGTTTTCTATACTGGCTTGGCAATATATAATCGGTCATTGTGTTAAAAGGTATAAGTCGTGCAGAACCGAACAAGGGCACCTTGTGTCAAATAGGCTACATCATGTTTAAGTGCAAGGGAATATTGCAGAAGAATTCTAATGAATATACAAGGATGAATATATTTGTCGAAAGAAAGAGATAAACATATCATGGCATTATGAAAAATAATGAACAAAATTTTTATTTATGATCGAGGATTTGATCCAAAATGAAGAAATTGTACACCCACTATCTAACTAAGGTGAGTCCGGAAACTTCCTCACTGATAATTTCACTCCCATAAAAGAGTGCGTTAGAGGCGACAACATGCATATGAGGTGAAAGGACAAGCTAGGTTGTGACTGACTAATAGAGAATGTTGTAGCAAAAACGTTTTCAGCAATAAAAAGGCAATGAAAAATAGCTACAATCTATGATCTTTTTGGGAGTAAAAAATAATGTGTAAAAACATTTCAATAACAGAAAGCTAGAATTGCATCAGATCGAGTGATACTGTGACAAAGATAATCTTAGTAATTAAGATGAGGATATGACAATATTAATCAAATAGACAACTGTAATACAACCTGGGATAAGAGGTCAGTTGATTCATCAATGAGTTAACAATAATTATAAGCAATTTCTTAAAAAATGATTTATCTGAAGACAGGGAAACATATGGATGAGGGCAAATCGAAGAGGAAAAGTAGGTAAAACATATGAAAACCAATGGATTCCACATCGATCCAAAACACTAATTTTATCCAGAGGTTTTTTAATGATCCCTTCTTGAACATTGAAAAGTAGGGTTAGAGGAGAGAAGTCCTATCATAGAATTTCTTGGTGTTGTTCAAAACAAAGGTATAGTCATATTAGACCTGTGGGAATTTCCAATGGAATGCAACATGCTATAGTACTTTTAGAGGAAAACAAACATGACTTATAATCTCCTTCTTTATCACTTATTTCTTGCATTAACATGACCTTAGTAAGTTTCAACATGTTTCTACAAAATGTCCATTTTATTTGCCAGACTATTGATGATAGTTAACTTCCAGACCAAAATCACGAGGACTACATAATATTGAATATAACAATATGTGTTACATCTAGCCGCGCAAATGAGCGGGTCACCATGCTAGTAGGTACTGATATCGTTAACACATTTTTAGAAAAATGTAATTAACACTTTTTAGCATAGATGTAATTAACACTTGGCAAATGAAGCTTCATGAGCTATTACTTGGAGGGTCGTAAAGAATTAACTGTGATGGGCCAATAGTGTTCTAATTATAGAGGCTAGGGCCCAGAGAGATAAGCTCTTAATGAACTCTGGATGCATTCTCCGCTTTCAAACACAAAACCATCCAGTGCATGCAGGGACAATAATTTCGTCAATTTATTGTCAATAGATAACATATCCATCTTCTAAGTCATCCCATCAATCTTATGTTATGTATTACAATGCATCTACCTAGATCAGGATGAAACCTTTCCTCAATCATTAGGTTGTCTCCTTATCATAGTAATAATTAATCAATAGCTTCTAATCGTTGGAATTTAGTTGATATGTAGAAAATGCCGCCGCAAGCGGGGTTGGCCACTGCGATGGATATGGTACAGATTTACATTCCTCAGTAGCTAGGGTTCAACACAAGGTGTCTCTACCACCGCCTCCACTGGAATTTCCCGCTGGGATGGAGATGGTGTAGCAGACGCTTGAGCCGAACGCCGGCTTCTTGTATTGACAAGAAGATAAGATCCACACGCAGTCTGAGTCATGCTGAACATTCTGTAAATACAAGGTGAACATAACTCATAATGTTGTTGATTTTTTTTCAAAAATGTCTTGAACAATTTTAAAAATGTGGGAGCATTTTTATGTGTTATGAACATTAATTAAAATTACACAAAGATTCTCTTCATATTTATAAACATTTTTATAAAATTATGCGGGAAAACATTTTATATGTTGTGAACATTTCTCCTATAAACCTCTCTACACTACCCACTATTCTAGGGTGTTCGGGGCACGCATGCAATCAGTCTCACACGATCAGCCTTGCTGGCCTGATTTTACTGCGCTTACAAAAATAAAGAACCCGAGGGAGCTCTTGGAGAAGCAAACATGACGGACATCCTCCTGCTCGGTCCGGCAGATGACGGTCTTCTTCCTCCCTCACTCATAGCAAGGGAGGAAGAGTGTGTGTAACTACGTCTGGGTGTAAGTGGATTTATATAGCAAGCGGACGATGAAGAATCGCTTCACTGAGCTATGTACATTAAAAGTCGTGATAGGCCATGAGATTCAATTTGGTATTCGCTGTGCTGTGTACATTAAAACTCACTAGTCAAAGGATGACAACATGCACAAACTAAAAATTGCTAGATCTGAACAACTACAAATCATAAACTTAAGCATGAAAAAATTGGAAGATGTGAACAACTAAAAATCATGAACCCCAGAATGAAAGAAAGCAAGACCCGAACAGCTAAAAATCATGAACTTGTGCATGAAAAACATGCATCTGAACAACTAAAAAGTCACGAAATTAAGCATGAAAAATTTGCAAGATCTGAACAATTGCAGCACCTTAGCCACAGAGCGAGCGAGTAATGGCGGCGCCCAACAGGGGGGGGGGGGGGGGACCGTCATCCGCCGGATCGAGCAGGACGATGCCCCGCATGTCTGCTTCTCCAAGGGCCGCGTGGGGTTTTTCAGCAAGGCGAGCGATCTGGCAGTCATGACCGGCACCCAGGTGGCTGCTCTCACCTTCTTGCCCGACGGCAATGCCTTCTCCTTCGGCCACCCCTCCACCGACACTGTCGTGGAACGTTTCCTGGTGGGGGAGGGTGTGGGGGCTGGCGCGAGGGAGGAGTGCTGCCATCAAATATTAGAAGATGGAGAAGCTACACGACGAGTTCCACGAGCTGCGCACGGACTTGGTCGAGGTGAAGATGCGGAATGAGTGAGAGGAGGTCACATCAAAGGAGCATGACGTGGAGGAGCCGATAGCGGCTTGGGTTGACCCGAACGTGCACGGCATGGGGGACGAGGACTTGGTGGCCTTCTTTGCCGTGTTGATGCAGGTGAAGGACGTCGTCTCCGAACCCTCCAACCAGGTTCTCTTGCACGTCGACGTGAGCCGCATGGAGGAGGTGGCCCCGCCGCTGCCGCTACAGCTCTTCGGTGGCAGTACCTTGGGGCTCGGTAGCAGCAGGAGCATCAGATGCTGATGGCGATGTTGCCTCCGCCTGAGGTGTTCGCCTCCGAGATTAATATGTATCAGCAGATGTTGATGGAGCTGCCTCTGGCACAGGCGTTCACCGCTGGGATGGATATGCAGGAGATGCCTCCACCGCTTGTGTTCGCCAAGGGGATGGATGTGGAGGGGATGCTGATGCTGATTCCTCAGCCGCCAGGATTCGACGATGAGATGGGGATGCCTCTGTCACCTGAGATCCCTGCTGGGCTGGAGACGAATGTCGGCTTCCCATTCCCGTACTGAGAAGATGAGCTCTGTCGATCCGTTCAAGTGAAAGCATTAAACAATGGACGATAGTTCATCGATCTGTTGTCATCTAGTTACATCTATATGCAATCTTTCGTCAAATTTTATGTCATTTTTTTATTATCAATAATTAATGGCTAAATCTGTATTGTCCTATCGTTGGCCGCTGGCATTTAATGAAATACAGACATCTTCTCAAATGTACTACACACGTTCGCTGGCTACAGGATTTTGAGTCAGCAATGTACTAGTGTTGACTTCTTTTCTCAATGGACACACACGTTCAATACTAGAGATGACTTAACATGGTAAAAAGCGGACATACAATTCTCTTCAATAAAGTGAAGCTTCATTTTATCCATCATAATACGGACTTGACAAAGCTCGAATATATATTAGAATGGGATATAGTAGACCCAAACACATGCACCAAACAGAATGCTTAATACATGCCTGTAGATACCCCTCAAATCAGACTGTGGTGCATCCACAACAACATATCCAATTGTTTCGGCGATGTGCCATGGATCAAACACATGAGCTTCACTAGTAGAAAACAGGGCTTTGGTCCAGGCCGGTCAGCCCATTAGTCCCGGTTCAGTCCCGAACCGGGACCAATGTGGGCATTGGTCCTGGTTCGTGAGCCCAGGGGGCCGGCCGGGCCACGTGGGCCATTGGTCCTGGTTCATCTGGACCTTTTGGTCCCGGTTGGTGGGATGAACCGGGACCAATGGTCCTCGCTCCTGGCCCACCACCATTGGTCCCGGTTCGTGGCTTGAACCGGGACAAAAGGCTCCCCTTTAGTCCCGGCTCATGTTACCAACCGGGACCAATGAGGTGCCTATATATACCCCTCGCTCGCGAGCAGAGCATCCCAGTGCTCTATTTTTCTCTGGCCGAGGGGGAGAGGGCTTGGTGGTGCTCTAGCTCACCTCCTATGCACACAAGGTGTTCGATGGAATGCCCGAGCCACACTACTTAAGCTTTCTCCTCTCCAAACTCGACCTCCAAGCTCCATTTTCCATAATATTTGTCTAGATTTAGCGGTCCGTCACGCCCCGTCCCCGTCTTCACCGCCGTCGTTCACCCGCGCCGAGCTCATCGTTGGCACCACCGTCGTGAGCCTCTTGTTCTTATCTTCTTTCTGAAAGGAAAAATATTCTTGCTTGTATGTTTACATGGATACTTGTATTATTTTCTTACTTTTATTATTGCATCTTATATAGTGCGATGGTTTTGGTATCCGCCCCCGTTGGCCCTCGTCCTGTCTATGATTCGGATGTGGTATATATATTATCTTTATAACTATTGGTTCATTTATTGTTTATGAAAATTATGCCGACCAACGTGACATAGATTTTATTTATGTAGGATGTATGTGAATCGGAAATGCCAACCGACCCTATTGTCGAGAGGTTAAATTTAGTTGAAGAAGAAAACAATTTGTTGAAGGAAAAAATAAAAAAATTGAGGAGGAGAAGATGATATTGGAGTTGCATGTTGCGGATGTCGTCGATGATCACAAGATCAAGATGGATGCAATGCGCTTGAAGATTAGAAAGATTAGAAAATATGCCATTCATACCGAGGCTTGGTATCATTATGCCGTTGGATCAATTGTTACCTTGCTTGCGATTATAATCGCATTTGTTTTCGCATTGAAATGTTTTACATAGTTTCAATGTATGGTTTAATTAATTAGATGCTCTGGAGAGCTATATGTTGTTAGATGAGAACTATGTATGCACTTTGGTTTTAATGTGATGATGAACTTCTATTAATTTGGACACTTAATTATATATAATGCACGCAGATGAAACGGCAATGGATGTACGGTGACAGACACACCCGCGAGTACATTAAGGGCGTGCATGAGTTTCTCGATGCGGCTGAGGCAAACAAGAAGAATGGTTTTATGTGTTGTCCATGCACTGTATGTGGGAATACGAGGTCTTACTCTAAGCGGAAAATCCTTCACTCCCACCTGCTTTACAAGGGTTTCATGCCACACTATAATGTTTGGACGGGGGGAGCTGGTGAAGATCAACAGGAACCAGACGATGTGCCCAATGATGCTGCAACGGGTGAAGCTGCTGAAGATCAAGAGGAACCAGACGATGTGCCCGATGATGATGATCTCCGCCGGGTCATTGTCGATGCAAGGACGCAATGCGAAAGTCAAAAGGAGAAGCTGAAGTTTGATCGCATGTTAGAGGATCACAAAAAAGGGTTATACCCCAATTGCGAAGGTGGCAACACAAAGCTCGGTACCGTACTGGAATTGCTGCAGTGGAAGGCAGAGAATGCTGTGGCTGACAAAGGATTTGAGAAGCTACTGAAAATATTGAAGAAGAAGCTTCCAAAGGATAACGAATTGCCCGACAGTACATACGCAGCAAAGAAGGTCGTATGCCCTCTAGGATTGGAGGTGGAGAAGATACATGCATGCCCTAATGACTGCATCCTCTACCGCGATGCATACAAGGATCTGAACGCATGCCCCGTATGCGGTGCATTGCGGTATAAGATCAAACGAGATGACCATGGTGATGTTGACGGCGATGCCCCCAGGAAGAGGGTTCCTGCGAAGGTGATGTGGTATGCTCCTATAATACCATGGTTGAACATCTGTTCAGAAACGAAGAGCATGCCAAGTTGATGCGATGGCACAGTGAGAACCGAAAGAAAGATGGGAAGTTGAGAGCACCCGCTGACGGGTCGCAGTGGAGAAAAATCGAGAGAAAGTACTGGGATGAGTTTGCAAAGGACCCAAGGAATGTATGGTTTGCTTTAAGCGCGGATGGCATTAATCCTTTCGGGGAGCAGAGCAGCAATCACAACACCTGGCCCGTGACTCTATGTATGTATAACCTTCCTCCTTGGATGTGCATGAAGCAGAAGTTCATTATGATGCCAGTTCTCATCCAAGGCCCTAAGCAACCCGGCAATGAAATTGATGTGTACCTAAGGCCATTAGTTGAAGAACTTTTACAGCTGTGGAATGGAAACGGTGTACGTACGTGGGATGAGCACAGACAGGAGGAATTTAACCTTAAGGTGTTGCTGTTCGTGACCACCAACGATTGGCCCGCTCTCAGTAACCTTTCAGGACAGACAAACAAAGGATACCACGCATGCACGCACTATTTAGATGACACTGAAAGTATATACCTGGACAAATGCAGGAAGAATGTGTACCTGGGCCATCGTCGATTTCTTCCGACCAACGATCAATGTCGAAAGAAAGGCAAGCATTTCAAAGGCGAGGCAAATCACCGGAAGAAGCCCACCATGCGTACCGGTGATCACGTACTTGCTATGGTCAATGATTTACACTACGTAATCTTTGGAAAGGGTCCCGGTGGACTAGCTGTTCCGAATGACGCTGAGGGACACGCACCCATGTGGAAGAAGAAATCTATATTTTGGGACCTACCCTACTGGAAAGACCTAGAGGTCCGCTCCTCAATCGACGTGATGCACGTGAGGAAGAACCTTTGCGTGAACCTGCTAGGCTTCTTGGGCGTGTATGGGAACACAAAAGATACACCTGAGGCATGGGAGGACCTGCAACGTTTGCACGAAAAAGACGGCAAGCCTCCGAAGCAGTATAAAGGTCCTGCCAGCTACGCTCTTAAGAAAGAAGAGAAAGAAATCTTCTTTGAATGCCTGCTCAGTATGAAGGTCACGACTGGCTTCTCGTCGAATATAAAGGGAATAATAAATATGCTAGAGAAAAAGTTTCGGAACCTAAATTCTCATGACTGCCACGTGATTATGACGCAACTGCTTCCAGTTGCATTGAGGGGGCTTCTACCAGAAAACGTCCGATTAGCCATTGTAAAGCTATGTGCATTCCTCAATGCAATCTCTCAGAAGGTGATCAATCCAGAAATCGTACCAAGGCTAAGGAGTGATGTGGCGCAATGTCTTGTCAGTTTCGAGCTGGTGTTCCCACCATCCTTCTTCAATATCATGACGCACATCCTAGTTCATCTAGTCGACGAGATTGTCATCCTGGGGCCCGTATTTCTACACAATATGTTCCCCTTTGAGAGGTTCATGGGAGTCCTAAAGAAATATGTCCGTAACCGCGCTAGGCCAGAAGGAAGCATCTCCATGGGTCATCAAACAGAGGATGTTATCGGGTTTTGTGTTGACTTTATTTCTGGCCTTAAGAAGATAGGTCTCCCTAAATCGCGGTATGAGGGGAGACTGACTGGAAAAGGCACTCTTGAAAGAGACTCAATAATATGCAGGGACGGATATTCTTGGTCTCAAGCACACTACACAGTTCTACAGAACTCTACCTTGGTGACCCCGTATGTCGATGAACACAAGAACAGTCTGCGCTCCAAACACCCGGAGCAGTGCGACGACTGGATTACATGTGAACACATCAAGACTTTCAGCAGTTGGTTGGAAACACATCGCAGAGGTGACAACACTGTTTGTGATGAGTTGTACTTGTTGTCCAGGGGACCATCTTTGACTGTATTGACTTATAAAGGATACGAGATAAATGGGAATACATTTTACACGATCGCCCAAGATCAAAAGAGCACCAACCAAAACAGCGGTGTCCGCTTTGATGCAGCAACCGAGAGCGGAAAGGACACATATTATGGTTACATAGTGGACATATGGGAACTTGACTACGGACCTGATTTTAAGGATCCTTTGTTTAAGTGCAAATGGGTCAATCTGTTAGGCGGCGGGGTACAGGTAGACCCACAGTACAGAATGACAACAGTGGATCTAAAAAATCTTGGGTACACTGACGAACCGTTCGTCCTAGCCAATGATGTGGCACAGGTTATCTATGTGAAGGACATGTCTACCAAACCGAGAAAAAGAAAAGATAAGGAAGCGAATACATCATACGATGAGCCAAAGCGCCACATAGTTCTTTCAGGAAAAAGGGACATCCTGGCAGTGGACGGCAAGACAGACATGTTTGAAGATTATGAAAAGTTTCATGAAATTCCTCCCTTCAATGTCAAGGCTGACCCAAGCATCCTGATGAACAATGAAGATTATCCATGGTTACGGCGCAATAAGCAAATGACACAAGCGAAGAAAAAGTGAAGACTTTCTCTCGCAACTATTATGATGATACCATGCCAACTTTGTAACACACGAACATGGTACCATTGTCCGTTTTGTACATGCACATGCTATGTGGGTGAAATTATGATACCATGCCAACTTTTAACTTTTTCAGAGTTCATTTGAAATGCTTTCATGTCTTATGGTTCGGCCCTCGTAATACCATGACCATTAGTCCCTAGCCCATGCCAACTTTCAACTTTCAACTTTCTAAAACTAATGGCACTAACAGAAAGTTTATAATTTTGCTCCTCGCCCCTGGCCCATGACCATTAGTTCTGGTTTGTGCCACAAACCGGGACTAAAGGGTTGGTCCTCATTGTGGGCAGAGTTTAGTCCCACCTCGCCAACCGAAGGGGGCTCACACCGGTTTATAAGCCCTTCGCTCTCTGCCTTGTTGAGCTCCTCTCAAAGTGAAAATAGATGCCCTAATAGAGAAAAGTTTAACCTAAATTCATAGTGATTTTCTCTGAAATTCAGAGAAATTTACTAGGAATTTAGGTTGAATTTTCACTATAAGCGCATCTATTCTCATTTTTTTAGTAAGTTAATCACAAACTTGTGATTCAAACAATTTTCAAAGAATTCAAATTTGAAAACTAATGGCACTAACAGAAAGTTTATAATTTTTCTAAAACTAATGGCACTAACAGAAAGTTTATAATTTTGCTAACCTAAAAGCAAACGAAATTAAAAATTAAAGCAAAAAACTAAAAAAGTGTTTTCAAATTTGAAAACTAATGGCACTAACAGAAAGTTTATAATTTTTCTAAAACCAAAAGCAAAAAAAATAAAAAAATAAAGCAAAAAACAAAAGAAAATAAATAATGAAGAAACAAAACAAAAATACTGGAAAAAAAATAGCAACAATAAGTATTTTGTTGTAAGTAGAAACAAAATAAAATAAATAAAGCAACAGAAAGTTTATAATTTTGCTGACCTAAAACCAAAAAGGATTAAAAAATAAAGCAAAAAACAAAAGAAAATAAATAATACAGAAAACAAAACAAAAAAACTGGAAAAAAATAGCAACAATAAGTATTTTGTTGTAAGTAGAAACAAAATAAAATAAATAAAGCAACAAAGAAAACAAAAAATCAAAAAAAGTGTTTTCAAATTTGAAAACTAATGGCACTAACAGAAAGTTTATAATTTTTCTAAAACTAAAAGCAAAAAGAATTAAAATATAGAGCAAAAAACAGAAGAAAATAAATAATGCAGAAAACAAAACAAAAAACTGGAAAAAAATTAAATATAGCAACAATAAGTATTTTGTTGTAAGTAGAAACAAAAAAACAAAAAGTGCCACCTACTGGGCACCCACGGCCTGAATACGACTAGAAACACTACCATGGGCCAGGATTCAGGCCCGCGGGAGGCCCAGTAGGCCCACAGGCACACATTGCACGGTTACGCCCGAAAGCCTGCTTTAGAGAGGAGCTCGAGAGGGAAGGCGCACCGCACCTTATAAACAGGTGCGGCTCCCTCTCAACTAGCGAGGTGGGACTAAAAATTTTGGCGCGGGGCAGCACAAGGCCTTTGGTCCTGGTTGGTGGCACGAACCGGGACCATAGGTAGGCATTCGTCCCGGTTCGTGCCACGAACCGGGACCAATGCTCTGGATATATATACAACACTTGGGAAATTTCCGCCAACTGCTCCCATTCCTCATCGTCGACGCCGCCAGGCTGCCCCTCTCGCGTCGTTGCCGCCGCCGAGCCCTGCCCCTCGTCGTCGCCTTCGCCACCGCCGAGCCCTGCCCCGACGCCGTCAGGCTGCTCCACTTCGCCGTCCTCGCCGCCGCCGTCGAGCCCTACCCCGACGCCTTCCCGGCCCGCTCCCACTGTGAGCCGTCGTGCCGTTTCCCTCCCCCCCCCCCCCCCCCCCCCCGCCGCGCCCTGCCACCGCCGCCAGCCGTGCTCTCTTGCCGCACCCCGACGCCGCCGCCCGCCGTGCTCTGCCCCGATGACGCCGCCTGACCGTGCTCCGCTTGCCGCGCCGCTGCCGGTTCGCTGCCGCCGCCCGCCGTGCTCTGCCTCGACGCCGCCGCCTGGCCGCGCTCCGCTTGCCGCGCCGCCGCCGGTGTGCCGCCACACCCCGCCTCTGCCGCCCGCCTCTGTTAGTTTTTTTGAGATATGTATGCATGTGTGTAGTGTATATGTGTATGTATGTGTATGTGTGTGCAGTGTATATGTGTGTGCATGCAGATATGTATTAGTTTTTTTATTTAGGTTGTTAATTTGTAGATATTAATTTTGTTCATATATGTATGGATGCATGTGGCTATGTATATATGTATGTATGTATCGGGTATGTCGTTGTTGATATACCCCCTACCAGATAACTTCGACATGAGGGGGGTCTATATACCCCCTCCCCGATAACTTCAACATGATGGGGGGAGGGGGTCGCCGAGGGTTCGAGGGTCACCGAGTGTTCGAGGGTTCGTGGGGGCGAGGGTCGGGAACTAACTAGGGTAGAGGGTCGAGGGTTGCCGAGTGTTCGAGGGATCGAGGGGGCGAGGGTCGGGAACTAGGTAGGGTAGAGGGTCGAGGGTCGCCAAGTGTTCGAGGGGGCGAGGGTCGGGAAGAAGAGGAGAAAAAAAGAGGAGAATAAGAAGGAATAGAGGAGAAGAAAACTTCTTCTCCTCTATTCTTTCTTCTTCTACTCTTTTTTTGTTCTTCTTCCTCTTCTTAAGGGGTCAAGGGTCGAGGGTTCGAGGGTTCTATAGGGTCGAGGTATCAAGGGTCGAGGGTTCCAGGGTCGTCTAGGGGTCGAGGGTTCTAGGGTCGTCGAGGGTTCGAGGGGTCGAGGATCGCCGAGGGGTCGAGACAGGTTTCCTAGTGTCAAAGTATTGAAGAAATCCATGGCTTCATCATTAGCCGGAAGTAACCAGGGCATGACGAAGTCCTCAAAAGCTATTTTGGAATGGTGTCCCGGATAGGATAATTTGCCTTTTTGTATGAATTTCAGCAAAGGCCTTCCAAATAACGATATTTGGAAGGTTCTTGCTGAACTTTGTACCAAAAAGCGAATTATCCTATCTGGGACTCCGTTCCAAAATAACTTTGGAGAGCTTCGTACCATCATGCACCTGTTACTTTCGCCTAATGATGAAGACATGGTTTTGTTGAATCCTTTGACACTAGGAAACCTCCCGACCCCTCGGCAATCCTCTCGAACATGAGAGGAAGAAGAGGATAAAAAAAGAAGAGGAAGAAGAAAAAAAGAGGAGAAGAAAGAATAGAGGAGTTCTTTCTTCTCTATTTATTCTCCTCTTTTTGTTCTTCTTCTTCCTCTTCTTCTCTTTTTTTTCTTCTTCTTCCTCTTTTTTTTTATCCTTGAAGCGTTGTCAAGGCCACCCCAAACCCTAGAGAAGCAGCGTCGAGGCCACCCCAAACCCTAGAGAAGCAGCGTCGAGGCCACCCCAAACCCTAGAGAAGAAGCGTCGAGGCCACTAATTAGTATTAGTTCTACGTTTGCCACTAATATATCCATCTGTCATGTTTGAATAATAATTGCCATGTTGTCAATATTTGTAGAAACTATGGACACCGCCCGAGACGAAGTACAAGCAGAGTTGTTGGGGGACATAATCGCACGAGGAAGTGATGCCGTCTGCTTGTTGTTTCTCAATGACACCGATGGTCTAGAAGCAGCTGGCTATGATTATGATGGCTCCGGCGACCTAATGCCGGTGCAAGAAGGAGACTGTGAGGATGGCTCCGGTGACCCAATGCCGGTGCAAGAAGGAGACCGTGATGACGTCTCCGGTGACCGAACCGAGTCCGGCCAGGTATATATATTAGTTAAGCTTCTGCTGAGTAGCTAATTGATGCATTCATTGTTTTGGTATGTACACATATTAATTAAGTCTTTGTTCATTTTTCTAGCCCTCTGGATCGAGCACAACTTCGGTAAAGAGACGAGGCCCGAAGAAAAAGTTGAGCTCGGATGAAAAGTTTGAGATCGTGGCAATCGCGCCCGACGGCCAACCGATTGAACCCCTCCGGACAAAGAGCACATTTGTTGCTCAGTGCGGGGTTTTGGTTAGGGACAAGATCCCGATCAGCATCCAGCAATGGTTTAAGGTGGCTAGAGAAGACCCTGAGGTGTCTTATGTCAATGATATGCAGAAAAATGATCTTTGGACTGGGCTGAAGTCAAATTTCACCCTACCGCCAGAGGATAATCCAGAGAAGCCAGTTAAAGAGCAATTAATCAAGTCTTTTGCTCTTAAGAGGATGGCAGAACTATTCAGGAGGCGGAAGAAAGAGCTGAATAAGTTTGTCGAAAATAATGAGACACCAGAATTCAAGGGCAGATATGAGAAGATCAGAGATCACTGGCCCGCATTTGTGGCCCACAAGACATCGGAAAAGAGTAAGAAGATGTCGGCGACAAACAAGCAAAATGCTGCGAAGAAGAAGCATCACCATCGCACGGGGTCAGGTGGCTACCTCGTAGCCCGGCCTAATTGGGCCAAGACTGAGAATGATCTAGTTGATAAAGGGATCAAACCAGAGACAATTAACTGGCCAGATCGTTGCCGGAGTCGGTTCTTCGGGGCTGGCGGAACCTTGGACCCTGTAACAGGGAAGTGCATTTGGACGAACGATCAAATGGACATAGCAGTCAGGAAGCTTCAACACTATATCGAAGCAGCGCAGCAAGGGACGTTCTTTCCAGACAGAGAGAACGACGAGCTCACAATGGCCCTCGGGAATCCTGAGCACCCTGGACGGACACGAGGCACGCCAGGCTCCATTCCGTGGAAGGTTGGGTTTCCGGACGCAGGCGGTTACAAATCCCATGAGAGGAGGAAAAAAGTGCAGCAGACCCAAATGTAGGCGCTGCAAGCAAGTGTACAAGCGATAGAGGAACGAGAAGCAAATCGCAGCAAACGTACTGCCGAAGCTTTCCCCGAAGCTACCCCGCCATCTCAGCAGAGAAGCAGCGTGGCTTCCACCGAGTTGCTTCAGCCGGAGCATGCCTTGACGGCTCCTGCCAGCTATCCCGTGGATGCTATCACGGAGTCTCAAAATTGCCACCTTATGACGCAATGGATGAATTTGAAGGTCAAGGCGGTCGTTGGCTCTGTTTATCCTACTGAACCCGGCGCAACTTTTCACTGCCGGCCAATTCCAGAAGGATATGCTAGGGTGATGGTGGATGAAATAACAGAGGGATTTGAGGACCTCCAGCTTGACCACCCTACCGGTGAAGGGGAGACTAGGCTGGGGTCTGCTCTGAAGACTCCATGCCTATGGCGGAAGGAGCTCATCAACCTTCCGAACTGGACGCCTCCGCCTCCTCCTCCTCCTCCAGCAAGTCAGGGCACTCCGCCTCCTCCACCGCCTCCTCCTCCGGCGAGTCAGGGCACTCCGCCTCCTCCACTGCCTCCTCCTCCGGCGAGTGACGATCAGGGCACTCGACCGGCTCCTTCTCCAGCGCGTGGCGGCACTCGGCCTCCTTCTCCGCCTGCGCCGACGCGCCCGAGCAGCCAGCCTCCTCCTTCTCCGCCTTGTCAGCAAGGGCGGAAGAGACCTGCCGCCGCTCCGGCTGCTCCGGCGCGTCGTAGTCCTTCTCCTCCGCCTCGTAAGCAAGTAAAGAAGACAACCGCTCCATCTGCTCGGCCGGCGTCTAGCAGCACAGCCAGAGGCGGGAGGAAATACAGATTTGGTCCTTCTCTGAAGAATCCATAGAAGTTACCATACAAGAGGACCCCGGAGGAGAACGCCGAGATCGCATGAGAAGAAGTGAGGAACTACTTTGAAGGGGTGAAAGCAAAGAAACATCCACCTCCGGAGGAGAAGGTAGATCCGGTGAAAGCGAAGTGCACTCTGGCTGCCCTGACAAAACCACCCAAGTCTCCGCCGAAAGGAAACTATGAGCGCATTATTGGAAAGGAATTTGCCGAAGCAGAGCGGTCGGGAAGTACTGTCAGTGATCAAAGGCTGAAAGAACGACGAGCTAGGAAACAAATTGCCCAGCTCGGCGAACAAGCAAAGCAATTGTGTCCCCCGCTCAAGGTGCCTAGCGACAACGTCGCTAATGATCCGAGGATGTTGCCCGGTTATAGCAATCTTGGGGATTACCTGCCCGACGATGTACATTATGATTTCATGGAGTTGCAGATACAAAGATACAAGTACGGGAAGCCTCTCGTCAAAGATGAAAGATCTCTATCAACGATGATGCGAAGATTGCATGATTGGTACTTGAAAATCAGCAGGGACTCTGGGGGAGGAGTACTTTGTATGTGAAAGTTAAAAAGGAGCATGACCTCGTTGGAATTGAACTGTTGCATGTTCCATTTGAGGAGTTCTTTCAGTTTTTCAATCAATTGGCCCTCGATAAAACAACGGTCGCCTGCTACTGTCTGTAAGTAGTACTACTTCTGTCATTAAGTCTCTCTATATAGCTCAGCTCTTTCATTGCATGTATTTATAATCATCCTCACTATATTATGCAGATTGAAGATTGCCGAATTGAAGAAAAGACAAGTCGGTGATATTGGGTTCATTAACACATATCTCATAGATGCAACTCGGGTTAAATTTCATGCCGCAGCTACCGAGGCCAACTTGCTACGATCGTTGGTAATAAATGAAAACAAAGATATAATACTCTTTCCTTACAACTTCAAGTGAGTGTTACTGTCTTGTGCGTATTCGGTTTCCCTTATATATTAGTCAAGGTTATAGTAATGTAATTGATGAGTTATGCATGCGTGTGCAGTTTCCACTATATTCTCCTAGAGATTAAGCTTGAGCACGGACTAGTAACCGTCTTAGACTCAAGACGAAAAGATTCCCAGGACTATGCAGACATGACTAAAATACTCGAGAAGTAAGTTAAATCGATCATTATCCACCATATCAGCAACTTTGTTCATTTCCTAATATACCAAGTAATTGTTTTCTTTGTCCGGCAGGGTTTGGAGAAAATTCACCAGAAAAGCTCCGGGACTGCCGAAGGAGCTGCAATTTAGACACCCGAAAGTAAGTACTATAGTAGCATGTTCCGCGCATCTACTAGTGATTCAAGCGCTAGTTTCATCAATACCATTTGGCATTCTTGCTTTATCAGTTTGATTGACCTCTATTTCTTGTAAAGTGGTTGTGGCAGGAACAAGGGAATGATTTCTGTGGATACTACGTTTGGGAGTCCATCCGCCACACGACCTGTGAGCGGGGCTACACTGACGAACAATATGAAGTACG
Source organism: Triticum urartu (assembly GCF_003073215.2). Classification (NCBI taxonomy): domain Eukaryota; kingdom Viridiplantae; phylum Streptophyta; class Magnoliopsida; order Poales; family Poaceae; genus Triticum; species Triticum urartu. Next base: position 742,395,000 of record NC_053024.1, read on the forward strand.
TAAATAACAACATTCACAATTTTATTTTATTACCATCATTTGTGTTGAGTTTCATTCATTCATATATATATGTATTGACCCCCTTCTTTAAATTAGATGTTTCGGAAGCGGGATGAACTCCTAGCACCAGCTCGCATGCGAGCAATTCAAGAGGAATTGGCGGCATTCTTTCTTGACCACGTGATCGCTGAATACGAAGAATACTATGTGGACCCTGAGTCCGTATGATTATATTTGTAAGAGATAATTATTGTATATATGTAGCCGGTAGTGTCGGATAGATATACGAGAAAATGTTGTTCGACCAATCTCTTGAAGAAGGAGAGGTGGTCGATATCACTTCTCTCTGTATGCATATATGTTCATGACGATCTTCTGTTTCCTTCGTTTGCTTACTAGCTAGCTAGCGTGTCTAGTCCTCTCTATACGTATGTATAGTACGTAGCGTCGACCAAGGACGGACATAAGAGAGGACACTTCTCTCTATTAATTATAGCTAGCTAACACAATATATGAAACACCTAAATTAACCCCCCAACCCCCCCCCCCCCTTTTAAAAAAAACAAAAACCCCAGCCACAGAAATGCTGAGCCGTGGATGCCTATTGGTCCCGGTTGGTGCCACCAACCGGGACCAAAGGGTCTCCTGCCTGGGCTCCGCGCACAGGCCACGTGGAGGCCCATCTGTCCCAGTTCTGGATTGAACCGGGACTAAAGGGATAGGGCATTAGTACCGACCCTTTAGTCCCGATTCCAGAACCGGGACAAAAGGCCCTTACGAACCGGGACAACAGGCCCTTTTTCTACCAGTGCTTGTGATACGTTCTCGCGGCGTCTTGGCTACGTGGGTGGGTTATTTCTAAGTCATCCCATCAATCTTATGTTATATATTACAATGCATCTACCTAGATCTAGATGAAACATTTCCTCAATCATTAGGTTTTCTCCTTATCATAGTAATAATTAATCAATGGCTTCTAGTGGTTGGAATTTAGTTGATATGTAGAAAATGCAACCGCCAGCGGGGTTGGCCACTGCGATGGATATGGTACAGAGGGACATTCCTCAGCCGTTAGGGTTCAACACTGGGACGGAGATGTAGATACGACACTTGTTTATGTCTCCACCACCTCCACCGGAATTTCCCGCCGGGATGGAGATGGTGTAGCAGGCGCTTGAGCCGAACGCCGGCTTCTTTTATTGACAAGAAGATAAGATCCACACCCAGTCTGAGTCATGCTGAACATTCTGTAAATACAAGGTGAACATAACTCATAAAGTTGTTGATTCTTTTTCAAAAATGTCTTGAACAATTTAAAAAACTAGTCATCAACCCGCTCAACTGCACGGGCTAGCACAAAATAATTTAGAATGCAAGACTATGACAACATATGAAAGTAGTCCTTTGTGACGTACATGGGAAAATAAACAACATCACCGCTGGAATTTCCTGAATTACTAATTCACTATGAAAAACATTCAATCTTTAGCAACAAAAAAATGCAAAATAACCGAGAACATGCTATGGGAACACAAATGAGGAGAATAACATTAAATCAGCTACATATAGAGATATTATTTTGCATTGTATTGTTAGGAAGAAACCAAATATAATTGTAAAATGATTAATTTCATGAACAAACCTACTTTGTTCTAACCATGGGTTAAACATATTGAGTAACATATAAGCAACTCGCAGACCAGGAAACTCATCTCTAAAAATAAAGAGTATCGTGAGAGTACTCCTATGATTGATTGTTAGTTTTGAGGATAAGAAATTACTTCAAAAGTATATATGAAATCTACTTTTTTTTCTGATACTCGATATGGTTAAAGGTGTTATTAGAGGAATATCATATACAAATTATTCTCTTGATAACCAAATATTAAAAAAACTAATCAGAACTTGAAATAATAATTTTCTAAAGTCTCATATTGAAAGAAATTTGTGTCTCAAGTGTGAGACGCTTAAGTACAATATCATGATAAAATTTTGGCGTGGTGCCACTTGTCAACCATAAATGTTTGATGCTTGTCCAAATTACATAGGAGAAGCATATTAGACAAAAAGGACCAAACATTCAGCTACTGAATTCGAAAAAGCCATCTGTTTCTCAATGTATGCAATTAGAATTGGAATCCGGGCTTTGACCTTATTTCTTTAACCTTTTTTCAAGTATAAATGACCAGTCTTGATATGGTCAGAAATAGACCAAAAATATTAAACAGTCTATTACTTAATCTCTAAGAGAAAAATACTAAATGAACTACATATTGGGAATAACTAAGTCAGTACATGGCATATTCTGATGCTAAGCCCCATGCGTCATGCCGAAACCATCTAGTTCATTTCTCGAACATATTTAATTGTTGTTTGTTTCACCTATCAATTGCTAACGGCTTTAGAGGAAGGTCAATTTACACTATATAGTAAAACAAATAGGACATAGGAGAACTGGACATTACCTGGCCGGGAAGTAGGTGGGAAGAGAGGTGTGTATAGACACGGCCTGCCTATATTTCAACTCCTCCATCTGTGCTTTATTAATCGAATTATCCTGATTAAGATAATAATCTGCATGAATAATTCAAACCAAAGTGTGGATATATCTCCATATATACTTTGAAGGATAGAATACTGTACCTTGATATATGAGAGATACCATTAGGACACTGGCTCAATCGTGTGTGACGCCGTGAAGTAGCTTGCTAAACAGTATCTCCCAATCGAAATTATTCATGACTATTGTTCGTTTTTTATCTTAGTAAATAGTCCCTCCTGCAAGGAACATTTATACACTGGTATAAAAATTGATTATTTCTTCTCAAAGAGAATCAAAATGTTTGCTAAAAAAATATTAAAGTGATCATTAGTTCCTTTGAGAAAATAAACAAACGTATTGCTGAACCGCAGCAAAATGTATGATCCAGTCCCAGCCGTCAAAGGAGTTAAGCCTGAAGCAACATGTTAGTTTCATAGTGAATATATATTAGTTAATATCCAATGTTCGTAGCACGTAACAGCATAAGTATCTGTCATTCAGTTAGCTCTCATCTGCCCGTTGTCCCTACTTCCAGCATGCCCGACATGTTTTCAATTTCCGTTGAGCTCACTCCTGCTTCCCCCCTTAGATCTTCATGTGTTTCTGTAATGGCTGTTCTCTTGTGTCATTGGACACAGCCGATTAGATGCCATGAAGGCATGGGAGACATCCGGCAAATGTTGGTATGGCAGAAGAGGCACGGGTCGTTGTTCAGACTTTTGAACAACAATCCTAGTTCTATACAGCAGCTCCATGTTGTCCGAACGACCACCTGGGAATCATCTACCAGCACAAAACAAACAAATTCACCATGGAAACATATCTCGCTGAGAAGGAAAAGAAATATGACCAGTTTATCTACTGATATGATCTAGCGACCTTGAAATAAGCGGATTGGCTTTGCGCAAATTGTACTTGTAATAATAGAAGAGATATGTGGTGTTATGTTATAGCTAGAGAAAAATCAAGCAGGATAATCAAGGAATTTACGGATATGGTGCTTGCCTATGGAGATGGACAACCCAGAACGAACTTGACTTTGGACAGGTAAATCTCTATGCCGCCAGTCCCTAGTAGGTTCTCGAACGTTCAATACACCATATTTTTTTTCCGAAAAGGTATTCAACACACCACATGCGACAGGAGGACCACATACTTAAGGACAACATCGCTACTCCTTACCCTACCTTGCATGAACCGTCACCATCGTTAGATTGCAGCCAGGTGAGAACATGGAATTCAAAGAGATTAGATAGATGACGGATCTGATAGTTGGCTTGATTTAGATCCGAAGCGCTGGTGGATTTTGGAAGCTGAGGGCGGATGAGTAGAAGTAGGCGGCACGGCAGCAGACACGGCGGGTCGACCATGACCATCGAGCTGTAGCTCGGATTGTGCAGGGATAATTTCCTGGACGGCGCAGCAAGCCATATGCATCGGAAGGGGTGATAGACGGCTTCGGTGTTGGCTTGTACGCAGATATTGCAGTCCCGACATTGGAAGATCGGTGTTGGCTTGTACGCAGATTGTAGTACCGACATTGGAAGATCGAAGAGGATTGGAAGGAGAAGGCTTAGGAAGATACTTTCGTGAGTATTTTTTGAGGAAGGACCGCTCCTTTTCCATCGGGAGGAGAGAGAAAGAATAAGGATGAGGGATCGTTGGAATAGTAGATGGGTTGAGATGGCAGTTACGGTTCAATCTCGTTT